>NW_022196897.1:23983876-24013208 GCF_008632895.1 Mastomys coucha | reverse complement strand
AAAAAAAACAACTTCTGATGGCTTTCCACTTGAGATTTTTGTGGCCATTGGGGTGGCAGTTGTAGACTCTGCATCTTCTTCTTGGCTGCAGTTTGGAGCCTACCATCTAAGTTGGCCTCTTGAAAGCTCTGAATTCTTCTGTTCCCAGCCATCAGGCCTAGCTTCCCTGCTTTCTAGCCTGCGTGTAGTGATTGGTTGCCATTAAGGTTAAATCTAAGCACCTTTGCACAGCATTGCATAGTGTATCACCAGCCCTGTGCCCTAGCTGTGTGTGGCATTCATAAGCACAGATCTGGCATTGTGTGTGTCCTAGCAAGGTGGCCTTAGTGACCATCTGTGGAATCACCTGATGGGAGCTGGAAAGAGTGAGTAGACAACAGGCTCAGCATCTCAGCGTCAGTGCTGATAGCAGCAAGGCTTGTTCAGGCATACAGTCTGCTCTGTGTTGACTTCTCTAGACTTCCCTCTGTCTTCTGTGTCTCTGTTCTCTCTGTCTTCCCCTTAATCGTCCTGCCTAACTCCCAGTTCTCCTCAGAAATAGTCTAGGCCCTAGCCTTCACTGTGTGATTTGTGCAGGGCCCACCCTCCTCCATTGTCACTGGGCAGCAGCAGCAGGGTAGCAGGGTCTTGGTTGATAGTTCTGTCTTGATCACTAGCCAGTGAGTGAGCCCCAGAGGACAGTGTGTATCTTGTTCCTGCTGTTCCTCAGCTCCTCCCATGTAGAATGTCAGAAAGTCGGCTTTTAGACGATCACTCGGGGATTAAATACAGCTAGCTACATCTGCCCGAAGTTTGAAGCTGAGGAATGGTTGAGGCAGCAGGAGTCTCAAGGTTACTACTGCTAAAGAGTCCCTTTGAACCCTGACTCTCTTCTTTACCCTCCCAGATCACCAAAGTGAAAACAGATCGCCCTTTGCCAGAGAATCCTTATCACTCAAGAGCAAGGCCAGAGCCCAGCCCTGTGATTGAAGGAGATCTGAAACCTGCTAAGCATGGCACCCGCTTTTTCTTCTGGACCATGTAAGGATGAGTTCACCGTCCATACTTGGTCACCTCGGCCATGCGCCCAGATGACAGATGACAAAAACACCCGTGCCGATCTCGTGTTCTTTCCTGGATCACAGACGTTAACAAAAAAGTTAATTTATGTGACTTGGCAGTTATTCTATACATTTCCTGTCCATTAAAAATTTTAAAGGAAACAGTTGTGTTTTATTATACTTTATGTAACCTTTTAGCCTTTAAAGATGACTTCCCCTTGTTCTTTCTTGTGCCCCTGACTGTCCCACTTGCTTCGCCATGAGGAGGACCAGCTACTGTGGCAGGAGACCCACATTCCCACACGGAAAAATGACTGAAGGAGGCTTTTCTATCTGAAGTAGCATTTCAGGGGTGTTTGGCTTACAATGCAAAGCCTCAGATTTCTCTTCTCCTCCAGCATTCCAAGCTTATAGATTTCACTAACAGTCATTCCAGAGAAACGTTCAGGACAGAGTAATGAAAGGTCTGAGCCTATGACTCAGGCACGGGAGGGGCTGCTGGCTGGGCCTTAGGCAGTGTTTCTTGAAGCTCCTTAAAGAACCTCACTTCCACCGTTTCCCCTCCATAGCCCATCGTCCGGGTGTTATAACCCAGATGTTTTTCCTGATAGACAAGGGGGAGGGGGAGGCTGACCTCCCAGCTCCAAAACCAGGAAGTTGGAGGTCTGAGTGTCAGTTCCAACCTTGGGTGTGTTCCTTAACCTCTTGTGAGAGGTTGAGTTTGAGGACAAACCAAAGGGTACAGGCTTATCTACCTCCTGGGCAGGTTAGAGCCCCGGTGTTTATAAAGCTCCTTGGTTCAAAGCAGTGTTCCCCAAGTCCCTTCACCCCATCTAGTTCCCTCTCATCCACTTGGCCATTTCCTTTACAGCTGGCTGGGTCACTGCACGTTCTGAGTGTGGCATTACATTGCCACCCACATAAGACTCTGTAAGCTATCCAAGCTTACTGGACTTTGAGCTCTGCAGAACTCTGAGAAGAAAAGATCTGGACAAGTGTCTCCTTCAGTGCATGTGGAGGGAGCGAGGCATTACGGGGCAGGGGCTGCCGGGGCAGGGGCTGCTGTCTAAAGGATCTGAGGGCTGTTCAAGGGAAAAGACTGATGGTTGGCCATACTGCTCAACCCACCACTGGGGGCATTTGCAGTAAAGCTCACAATTGGCCCACACAAGTTCCTTGCTAGCACCTGTCTTAGACTTTCCAACTCTTGTTTTTTGTTTTTTAAGATTTATTTATTTTATGTATATGAGTACACTGTAGCTGTCTCCTGACACAGCAGGGAAGGACATCAGATCCCATTAGAGATGGTTGTGAGCCACCATGTGGGTGCTGGGAATTGAACTCAGGACCTCCGAAAGAGCAGTCAGTGCTCTTAACCACTGAGCCATCTCTCCAGCCCGACTTTCCAACTCTTGAGTAAGCCCTTAAGGTTTTAAAAAAGCTAAGGCAAAGTCTGTTAATGTCGTGGTGGCCAAGTAATTGGAAGCCAGCTGCAATACCTGAAGTTGGGTTGTGGTCACAGATTGACAGGTATATGATGTGCCGCCTGCCACATTTTACTTCCTTAGTTCCCTCCCAGAGGAAGCTGGGTCTGTCGTAAATAATGCTCACCTAGCACTTGCACTGTGCCAAGTGTTTCACACTTGTCTACTCCTTTGTGTTCAGAGCTGTTTGTAAGGGATATTGTTGAATGGAGAGAGAATGTATTGCTCAAGGACTCAAGTTAGTTTTCCAGCACCCACTTCAGGTGCTTCACACCTGTAACTGTCTGTAACACCAAGGGGACCCAATACTTCCAGACTCTGGGCACTCACATGGATGTGGCATATACATGATTTAAATGTCAACTAGCCCATCTCATAGATGAAAGAGCAAATGCTTAGGGAGAAGTGGAGAGGTACCTTGAGAAGTACATGCAGGGTACATGGGAAAGGTTTTCTTGTTCTAATGAGCATATTCGTCCATTAAAACCATTAGTAATTCATATCTGATATCTGGGATCCCACCCCACAATGATTTCATTGGTCTGTGGTGTTGGCTGACACCACAGCTCCCCTGGTTTGTGGAAGGCTCTGACTGATTTTGTATATGAGGAAGCCAGTGAACAGGTCACATTCTAGCTGAGTGGTAAGTGGCTAAGATGAGATTTGAACCCAGATACAGAAGATAGCAAAGCCCATCCCATAACATAAGTCAGTGCACATAGGGAAAATTCTGGTTCAGTGGGTTTGTAGTGAGACTTGAGATTTGTAACAAGCTTTCAAGCAGAACCCCCGACTCCTTATTGAGTGGGGTACAAGAATCTGACTAATGTAGCTTGCTTCAGGTGGTCTGTAGCCAATCACTCCCTGAATGCTAATCCACCTCCGTAGATTTAGAGCAGTGAACTGTTAATGTCGTCAAATTCAATTCTAGGATGTTTTAACTTTTACCCAAGTTGGACGGCAGCTGTGTCTTCCACCCTCCCCACCTTGCTTTGAATTCCTTGAACAAAGAAAGCAGCTTTTGGCTTTCCTGTACTCTTCTTGATGGGATCACACGACACCATAGCCTTCTAGGACAGAAGGGTCTAGGGAGTTAAAGATAATACTTTGTTACAACAAATGCAGGTCTCAGTGGCAGTAGGTAAAAGGTCATGAAACTATTTGAAAGCCATTAGTGTGAAGGTCTCTGAGCAGGGCTTCAAATAACAGAAACTGGCTTGGTCTGAGAGTAGCACGACTGATTCTTTGAATTCGCAAAGGAAACATATCTGCCCTTTCCCTGCCAAGCCCATTCCTGTCTTCCCTATCTGAGGCCACACTTGTCTCCATCCTCCTTGTGTCAAAACACGAGATGCATCTTTGGCTCCTTCCGCTCATTCCTGTCCCGTTCATTCATGGTCCAACACCAAGCCCTGTTGAGTTTCTTCTGTAGCACATCTCACGTTGGCTGCTTCCTCTCTCTCTCTCTGCCCTTGCCCTAGGCTGCTGAGTTTCTCTTGCCTGGACTATTAAAACAGTTTCCTAATTGTGGTCTAGTCCATCTCCCAATTTGCTATATGTACCTCTGCTGCTCAAAATCTTCAGTGGCTCCCAAATGCCTACTAGGGAAAGCCTGAGCTCTTGCTGGCATCCTGACACTCCATAATCTCGTCCTCCCCTACCTCATTTCCCCATATTTATCTTAATCTTACAGTGAACCCTGCACTCTATAGAAGGCCAATCCCAGACTGATTTCTACTTTTTTTCTCCTGTGCTGGGAATTAAACCCAGGACTTCCTGCATGCTACTTAAGCCCTCCTGCTAAGTTACATTCACAGTCCCAGTTTGACTTTTCATGTTTGAGACATTCTCTCAACTAACTTGCTCAAGCCCACATTGAACTTAGTGATCTTCCTGTCTCAGCTTCTCTGGTAACTGGGATCACAGGCCTGTGCGGATGCCTAGATGCGTTTCAACATTTAAGTCTATCTGGTTGCTATCTCGCCAGGAAACCATCCTTCCTCCTCCCCTGCCTCTTGAACCTCTAGCCATCTCTCAAGGCAGACACTAGTGCTGTCTTCCCCAGGAAGCATCGTCTGCCTACATCCTGCCCCATTGTTCCCGTGACAAGGTGGATAGCACGAGAGCTGAGGGCAAGCGCTCTGGAATTCCATTGTTTGGGTTGGAATACACTCAGTAGCTGTGTGACCCTATGTGAGGCTCTTAGCATTGCTGTACCTTAGTTTCTTCACGGGTAAATAGGAGGGAGGGGCACAGAGATGGTACCTACTGTCTGGCGAACTACACACAAAATTTGCCTTCTGTGTTGACAAATGGCAGCAGCATCCTAACAGGGTGAACATGTAACACTAGTGTTACATCACTGGGTAGCACCAGGGATCTCCCCTCCTCCCAAACTGCAAGGGCTAAATGTCTAACCTGATGCCCACTGCATGGCAGACATCTAGGAAATGACTAACTGCCCACCACATTTATCTTTCCAAAGCCCATCCACCACCAAACAACAAATTCTTTCCATGTGGAAATGTGCTTAACTTATTCACATTAAATTGTTTCCTTAAAGATAGCAAATTCTGGGTGAAATGTTTTGAGTGTAATGAAGGTTGTATTCTTAGGCCACAAAACAGGCCATGAAGAACTTTAAAAACTTGCCTATATAAGCTGAGTCTGATGGCTCATGCCTGTAATCCCAGGGTTGGGAAGGCTGAGGCAGGAGGATCACTGCAAGGTTCAAGTGCAACCTGAGCTGCAGAGTGAGACCTTGTTTCAAAACAACATCGATTAAAAACAGACAAACAACCAAAAAAACTAAGGGACAAAAGTCACTTTTACCACCTGGAAAAAATTCAGTTTGAAGTTGTGATGTTCTTATGGGTCCTAAGCATTTGTAACATAAGTCCTAAGTCACTGTTTTTGATAATAATGAAAAGCTAGGTGCGTTGGCATACACCTTGTATTAATTACTTTACTACTGCTGTGATCAAACACCATGGCCAAGGCAGCTCATAGAAGGAACAGGTTAGTTGGGTTTACAGTTTGAGAGATGTAGGGGTACATCATGGTGAGGAAGCACAGCAGCAAGCGGAGGCGTGGCGGCAGGAGGACAAAGAAGTGTCAGTAATAACCACACCACAGGCTTGACACTGTACAATGCTGAAGTTTTCTGCTCCAAAGAAATTAGTCCACTGCCGTTTAACTTAGCCTCAGGCAAATTCTAAGGACAAGGGTGAAGAAGGAGCAAACTCTCAGAGGAATGCTCTCTAGCCCAGCTGCTGTTAAAATCCTTCCTTCCGTCTGAAACCTCTCCAGGCAGGCCTCTAGAGCCTGCTTTGTTTCCAGAGCTAGGACCCTACTATGATGGCCGGTTAAGTCCTGCTTACAGTATTCAACCACTTTTCGGTTCCAAAGTTCCAAAATATTTCATATTCCTCCAACAAACGATGATGGATCTTCAGCCCGCTCTGTGGTACCGACTTCTATATTGGTTACTTTTCCATTACTATAAAACTCCATGACCAGGGAAGCTTATAGGAGAAAGGCGCCATTGGACTCACAGAGGTATGAGAATCCATCATGGTGGTGAGGTAAAGCAGGGAGCAGGGAACTGAGAGATCACACCCTCAACCTCATGCAGCAAGTAGAGTGAACTGCAAGTGGCATGAGGATTCAAACTCTTAAAACCCGTCCCCAGTGACATACTTCTCCCAACAGGGCTGCACCTCCTCATTACCTCTCTACACAGCACCACCAACTAGGCTTCGAATTGCCGAGGCTATGGGGAGTGAGCATTTCTCATTCAAACCACCATGTGTTTGTAGTCCCAGAGCTTGGGGTTGATGCGACAGTTTGTATATGCTTGGCCTAAGGAGTGGCAGGATTAGAAGGTGTGGCCCTGTTGGAGTAGGTGTGTCACTGTGAGTGTGGGCTCTAAGACCCTCATCCTAGCTGCCTAGAGGTCAGTATTCTGCTAGCAGCCTTCAGATAAAGATGCAGAACTCTTAGTTCCTCTTGCACTATGCCTGTCTGGATGCTGCCATGTTCCCACCTTGATGGTAATGGACCTGTAACCTCTGAACCTCAATTAAGTGTTATCCTTATAAGAGTTGCCTTGGTCATGGTGTCTGTTCATAGCAGTAAAACCCTAACTAAGACAGTTGGAGACAGGAAATATAATCACAGATGATCAAGGCCATCTTCAGATGCATAACAAATTCAAGGCCAGGCTAGGCTAGATGAAACATTCGCAAAAAAGTTATTGAGATTTGCAAACATATGAAATTTGCTTCACACACATAAAGTGGTAGATCTGGGAAGCAATGCTGGATTCCTGGTTCCAATGGCTATGCTCTTGGTCTTTGGGCTCATCAAGCCTCAAGCCTGAGGTCCACATTAAAAGCACCTTTTACCCATCCGTTTCATCTCCTACTATACAACAGGAGTCTATGCTGTTCCAAAACCTTCAGGGGTTCCTGAAAGCATCCCAACACACCATGAGAGTCTGGCCCATTTCTAACCTCTCCTTACTGTGTTTTTTTGGAATGTTGATATTTTTATTTACTGTATGAGATTCAACTTCACTTGGTCTAGCTTATGACTTAGACATACATATTGTGATTAAATGATACCATGCTTGCTCACTTATATTCATAAACATATGAATGTACTTTCCTTTCTGTTCATTGGAAGGAAGGCAGTAGAGTTGCAGTAGAACTCTGGGAATACATTAATAATTTCACCAAACCACTGTTTTACAGTTTACTGTAGTCATAGGCAACAAACAAGACAGACAGGGACCCTGCTTCTGTACTGGAGGCAACACAAAGGTAAACATGGAAACAAGATGATCTGAGGTTACGAGAACTGCCGAGAAGGAGCTACACAGCGACAATGTGAGGATCAAGTGGGCAGCTTGATGGTGAGGAGGGGTTGTTTGGGGAAACAGTATTTGAGAAAGAGCTGGTAGAAAACCGTCCTAGTCTGAGGGAAGAGCAGGACCACAGCCCCGAGGCAGGAACAAGAAAAACGACAGAAGCATGGCTTGGTGTGTGAAGGGCCAAGGCCCAGGCAGACTATTGGCTTGTGCTCTTATCCTGACTTGTCTTACCATGGATGTCTTCAGAGTCTGCTGGACAGAGTCCAGATGCAGAGTGAGGCTGAGAGTATCCCCAGAGTCAGAACTAGAAGTTGTCTGCCTCAGCCTCACCATTGCACCATGGCATCCATCTGTGCACTTCTACTCACTACAGCGTCTGCCCAGAGTAGCAGCTCTTCCTGGGGGACCATCTTTTCAAGAGTCTGCTCAAGCCATGGTCCCTCTGTGAAACAGCGTCTTCCTTCTGTTCAGGAACCCCTTGCAGGTTGTGGTGCCCTCCTGCTCATGAGCTGGAAAGACACCTTGTTTCCTGCTGCTCCGTCCTTTCAGGCACTGCGGACAGTGCTGTTGAAGGTATGTTCTACAATCCAAACTTCCTCCAAGAAAGGCAGCCTGGATCATCAAGAAACATGTGCCATTCTGCAGAATCCACACAAGGAAGGCCAGTGTTAACTTAGTGATTGGCATCACTGAAAAAAAAGAAGAAACTCACTTTTTTTTTTTTTTTTTGTCAAAGCCCAGAAATCCCCATGACAGTCTCAGGAGAAATGCCATCTGTGAACCCGAAGAGAGGATATGTAAAAGGTCAAAGTAGGCCATGGTAATAAGAAATATAATTGCATGCCAGTGTTCCTTTAATTTGAGGACTGAATGCAAATGAAGCAGGCGTGCCCTTTCTTCCAGCCTTATTTTAATCAATTCTGTTGCTCTTGTGGGAAGAGTTGGTGTTTAAAAGAAAATGATAATAGCATTCCTTTCTCTCGCCATCCAGAATGGGGGCATTATAGGATATGGAAGCTTGACTTAAAGACGTTGTTTATCCAATCGTCTGTGGGACATGCAGCTTATGTTACTGTGGTGAACTCCAAGGATCCGAAGGTCCCAGGTGAGAACTCAAGTAGAACTCTCAGGAAAATTCTTTAGTGTCTGACCTACCATATCAGAGTAACAGGCAAGGAGGCGAAGAGGATGCTGAGGCAGGGGAATTTTGCCCACTCTGTCTCTAATTCAGAACATGGTCCTAACAAGCTACTTTTATGTCTGAGTCTGCTTCTTTACCTATAGAAGGAAGGATTAGTGGAAGTGAACATCTGGGCTCTTGTTCCAAACCAAGAGTTACATGTCACAAGTGGTTTGAAACTAGAGAAGGGTACTGGGGTTTAAAAGGCTTAAGCAAGGTTTGGAGCCAGGGTATGGGTAAGAGGAAGGGGAGGGGAAAAGTTAACCAAAACTAAGGATATCTGAAGGAGTCGTTTGGCTAATTAAAATAGCCACCCTTTTAACAAATGAAATCTGGATGGAAGTGCTCACCATGGCTAAACAGTGCTTCCCCCCAGAAGACATGGGTTATCAAATGAAAATCTCAGCGCCAAATGTGGGATACCCCCATGTAAATATTGGTTAGGAAGGTCCCAGAGCAGCACCTCCCCCCATATAAGTCATCGCCATCACTCTTGGTTGCCCACCAGAACTAGATGGTAAGACCCAATTGCTGAAGATACAACACACTCTGGTTGCAGCATGTTGAGAAATAAAGGAATTGACCTAGAAAGTTTCTTTCTGATGGTTAGCTTTCATAGTATCAAAAAGGTATGTTATGCAGGCTGCTGGTGGGAAAAAAATCATCACTTGACTTACACAGTGATGGGCCCTGTGTGCTACCATATCAACCTCCCAGGCAAGATGCGCCTACTGAAGCAATAGTGACAAGACTGTTACAGAGGTAAGCAACCAACTGTTTTCTGATTGTATTTGAACCTCCTCCACAGGAGAGAATTTACATCTCATATTGTAAACCTGGTCCAAAGCCATGATTCAGGGGGTCATAGGCTCTGGGGAGAGGAACCCATTGTCTTGCTAACCAGACATGTTTGTCAAACTGCCTTTTATGCTCAAGTCTATAGATTAGTGTTGCTCTCAACCTTGGTTAGAGAAGCTTCTTTTTGTAGTGAGCAGCAGTCAATGCAGAGATTCATAAATGGTCCAAGTGCAGAGAGTATGTGACTGTTTAGTGCTTAGCCCCACATGAGACAACTTCTACAAGGTTCAGGGAATACTGCGGAAGATGGGCAAACCCATGTAGAAGCTGGAGGACAGGGGAAGGTGCTGTGAAATGCTGTCCTCTGGTTGTAACAGGGCCAGCCATTGTACTCATGGACCCACAGCAGTCTGTTTTCTGCACAAGATCAAGCCAATGGTTTTAGTTTAGAGGGGGTGGGGCTCCTGAAGATCCACCCCTAGCTGGGGGAGGGAATGACAGGGACCTGAAGGTAGAAGGTAGAGGAGCAGATATGTGTGGAAGTTTGTAGGTGTCCAAGAGGAATGGAGGGGGGATATGATCACAATGCATTGTATATAGTATGAAATTTGTCAAAGAGTAAGTAAAAATATTCTCAAAAGGAATGTCGTGTGACTTGTTTTGCCTTCTAGCTAACCTGTTAGAGGTAACTGGGATTCTGATCATCTTCTCAAATTAGATCTAAACATCTGGGTGATTCCTTTTGGAAATTAAAATAAGAAAGC
The DNA here is from genome assembly GCF_008632895.1 of Mastomys coucha. Taxonomy (NCBI): domain Eukaryota; kingdom Metazoa; phylum Chordata; class Mammalia; order Rodentia; family Muridae; genus Mastomys; species Mastomys coucha. The sequence goes on along the minus strand of NW_022196897.1, from coordinate 24,003,069 downwards.
TATTTGGGTCTCTGTTTTATTTGTATGAATGCATGGGTGTGTGTTGTGCATGTGTATGTTACAGGCCAGAAGACAACCTTGGATGTCAACTTCAGGAGAAGTTCCTTTGAGATAGGGTCTCTCATTGGCCTGGAGCTCACCAATTAGGCCAGCCAGTGAGACCCATGCACAGATCATCTTGTCTTAGCTCCTCAGCAATGGAATCACAAGCACATGTCGCCAGTCCTGGGATGGTGGTACACACCTTTAATCCCAGCACTCAGGAGGCAGAGGCAGGCAGATCTTGGTGAATTCAAGGCCAGGCTGGTCTACAGAGTGAGTTCCAGGACAGTGAGAGCCATATAACAGACCCAGTCTCCAAAAACTAAAAGCCTGAAACTAAAACCTGCAAATAACCAAAAAAAATACAAAATAAACTATTTCCCTCATTGAAATTTCATGTGATTTTGTTATTGTTTAGGGATGAGTTGGTTTAGAGCATTTATAGATATCTCTCTCTCTCTCTCTCTCTCTCTCTCTCTCTCTCTCTCTCTCTCTCTGTCTGAGTGGTTGTATTTTTTATTGTCTTTATGTGTGTGTTTGTGTGACTGTACAAGTAATAGATCCCTTTGAAGCCGGAGTTAAAGGCACTGTTGAATTGCCTCAAATGTCAGAGGTAGGAACTGAACTCAGCTCCTGTGAAAGAGTGCTGAGCTGCCTCTCCAGTCCCTACTAGGAAGCTTTTGACCTTAAAAACCAACAGAGAAACCTTTTGGAAATCAGCTCCTGCTTGAACTGCTTCTCACTGCACAAAACTGAGTCAGAGAGATCCTTTGGCCCCTTGAGTTCTGCATGGGTGAACCTAGAGGTTGACACTCTGCAGGTCAGGATGACTATCATACAAGAGCGAGACACGGCAGATATGACTGCTAGAGGAAGTCCAGGCATAAGGAGCCATAAAGTCAGGTGTGCCATCAAAAACGTGATATAGAGACATCCACAAAGGCTACAGGCAAGAAGTTTGCAGAAGAGACTGTTTAACTAATGAGCATGTGAGATGTCTAACCAGTGGTCACAATGATGTGCATTAAAGCCACATGGTGCCATTTTATTTGTTCAGCAAAAGCCTTAGAACCTTATTGTCTTAGTTTGGATTTTATTGCTATGAAGAGACACCATAACCAAGGCAACTCTTATAAAGGACACATATAATTGGGGCTGGCTTACAGTTTCAGAGTACTTCTAAGTGCTGAGCATATGTCCAGTCCATTATCATCATGGCAGGAAGCATGGGGACATACAGGCAGACATGGTGCTGGAGAAATGCTGAGAGTTCTACATCTTGATCCTCAGGCAGCAGGAGAAACTGTATATCACACTAAATGGAGCCTGAGCATATATATGGCCGGCCTTAAAGCCCACCCACAGTGACACACTTCCTCCAACAAGACCACACCTCCCAACAGTGCCACCCCTTATGGCCAAGCATTCAAATATATGAGTCTATGGGAGCCATACCTATTCAAACCACCACACTGATAATATCACATAATGACCCAGGTATGGCAGTCAGAAATGGATATATTGATGCACTGTGTCCAGAAGGTGTATCTATCAAAATAACAAAGCAGGCATATAATTCCATACCTGTAAAGTAACTACAGAAATGCTGATTGAGGTCTGTGGAGATGTGCTATAAGGCTTTCAGTGAAAAAAAGCTCTGAAGTGACTGTATTGACATGGGAGATGTCTCTGGCATGTAGTTCTTGTCTGTGTTAATTACATGGTGATTATCTGTCCTGTTTGCCTCCCTTTCTTCTGTCAGGGGCTGTGTATATTTTATCTCTGACTTCATGGGATTTGATGAAGCAGGGGTGAGGAGGGATGGGGTGGGCAGGGGGCAAACAGAGAGGGATATGACTCACCCAAGGCCGTGCAAGTCTGAGTTTATTTAGAAAACACTGTCCAAATGGCAGTTCTTCTGGTGACTAATGAGATGGTTTTGTGTCCTCTGTGAGCCTTGAGAAAGGTTTTTCAGAGGTTTTGTTGCCTCCTCTGCAGAACAGCATGACAATGGCACTTCCCTTCTGGGTGGTTCTGTTAATTCAATAACATGGCCGTGGTACACCACCCAGTACCAAGCACACGTGTAACAAATGCGCCCTCACTGAGGTGACAGGTGCACCCCACAACAGGGTGAAGACACCACCTAGAACAGCGGCAGAGAGGAGATCCTCCAGGGTACAAGACACAGGGCTGATAGAACACAATGCTGCAGCCACAGGCCGCCTGAACAGCGGGGCCCCCAGTGTTGTGCTCCCTGTGAGTCAGTGCTGGGCTAATTGGCAGACAAAGGCTTTAATGAAAAGGCCATGTTTCTTGACAAAAGCACCCACCCAGCTCCCAAGCCTGGAGACAGCTTGAACCACTTGTGTAGCTCCCCTTCTTTTGGGGAGAATTCCAGTCTGTTGCAGAACTGGGGACACAGATGCTGTCAAATGCTGGGTGTAGGCTCCAACTCACTGGCAAGTTCAAGCTCTTAAAACAACATCAAGGACCCAGAGAGGCCAATAAATTCCCATTGTTTTACAATGGGTATGCATAGGTGATAGATAGGGAAGGCTTGGATGAAGGGAAACCCTGGGTGCAAAGACTGGAGAGGGAGATTGTGGAGGTACTGTGGAAAAATAATAGCAATTTTTGGGTGATGGTCATGATCGCTGCCATTTGCTGGGTACCTACCTTTTGGCCAGGCACTGAGTCACGTGGCTTATACACATTGAGTTGTGTGGCTTGCACATACTGAGCCATGTAGCTTACACATACACTGAGTCATGTGGCTTACCCACACTGAGCCGTGGGTCTTTCACATACTGAGCCATGTGGCTTACTCACATTGTCCATTTATTTCTCACAGGGACACCTAACAGAGTATTATTGTTACTGCCATATTTTATAGGTAGAGAAACTGAAGCTCAAACAAACCACATCATTGTCCCAGGCTCCATGCTATCATAAGTGCTAGATTTCACCTGTTCTGTTTTCATTTCTGACACAGTGATGAAACACCCTGACAAAAGCAATTTAGGAGAGAAATGATTTATTTCAGCTTATGATTCCCCATTACAATCTAGCATAGGTGGTGTGGCACAGTGGCAGGAGCTTGCATGACACCCACAGTCAAGAGTAGAGAGAAATGTATGATGCACGCTTGCTCGCTGTACTCAGCTCAGTTTCTCCACTCTTACTCGGTTTAGGGGATGACGCTGCCCACAGTGGCTCAAATTGCCCATAGGTAGGCAAACCCAGTGTAGACAATCCTCATTAAGACTTTCCCCCCAGGAGATTTTGGATTGTATTGAGTCAACAAAGCTAACCATCAATTTTGTTTGGCCCTTAAGCTCTCAGTCTGATTCAGTCTTAAAATATAGCACACAGAGGTGATAACATAAACATGATCAGTAGCCTTGAAAAATGAGTTGTCGATCCCATCATTTAGAGCTAACTGGAATTTTCTGGATGACTACAAAAAGGCAAACTTCCAGAACATCTGTTACCTGTGTCTAGGGTGTTAGCTGCTCTTGCTATTCCTGTGTCTGTTCTCTGAAGGCTACACTAGTTCTGCTGGGTGAGGATGTGTCCCCTGATCTTCAGATTGGAAGCTGAGGCCCAGAGAAGTAAGACACACCATTCACAGGAATGCAGCCGGCTGGACTGCATCAGACTCTAAGAGATAAGCATAAAGGATGGCCTGGCCAGGTCTCAGGAGGTGGGGAGGGATGGGGCAGAACCAAGTACAGAGCAGCAGCCCCTTCCTGGCTTCCTGACAGCTCTATTGTTCGAAGCGGGGGTTCTTGGACATCCAGGAAATGGGCGACATCACTCCCAACAAAGGAAAGGAAACTGCCTGAATGTTTCAGCTCCACCTCACAAGCTGGCCCTGAGGCTGGAGATGGGAGCTGGGCCAAGGCAGCTTGACCCTCCACTTGGCCAGGTCATGCAGCCCCCACCCTATGTCTGCACTGCACTCTCATCTCTCTGCCAGCCAGTTCCAACCAAACTCTTCCAGTCTTGACAACCAGGCCTTCCTGCCCTAGAAGCATCCACAAAGCTCCACCGATCCCCTCTTCTCTGAGAGCTGTGGCCCTGGGTTCAAATCCAGTCTCTGTCTCTTACTAGCTATGTGACCTTGAGTAAATCACTTTACTTCTCTGAATTTTTGTTTCCTTTCCTGTGAAATACAGTCTGTAGAAACTACTTGGCAGAGTTGTAGGGATTAAATGAGGCACAGAAGCATAGCAGCATGTAGTTTCTTTTTCCAGACCTGGGCAAGAACTGAGGAGAAAGATGAAGAACGGGACACTGAGGGGTCCTGATTCAGAAACCCAAGGGCTGTTTTTTATAGAACAGACATGAAACAGGATCCATCACACAGCTGCAGAGGTCTGGGCCTGGAACTTGTCACACTTGCAGGTGCCTGTTGCCCAGATCTACAGCCACTGAGAGCTTGGCTGGGTCAGGCTCCTCTGGTCTTGAGCACCAGATACGGCCCAGTGATGGCGACTGACGTCTTCCCTCAGAACAAGGCAGGCTTCTGACTTGGTGGGTGGGAGTCTTCCCACTGACAGCCCTGGGATATGAGAGGACCCCCCTCCACTCTCTGGATCTAACCTGAGACCAGAGGTCGAGGAAATAGAAGGGAGGCTGGGTCACTTGTTGGCTGGTAACACATGTTGTCTCTCATAGGCAACCTTTCTCATGACTTAGCATCTCTGTTCATGCAGGGCTAGTGGCCTTGGTCTTTTCCTCTATCTCTCTGACTCTAAATTCTTCTTCAAACAGACCAATACTTTAAACAAGGTAGGAAGACTGTGAAGCCCTATGAAGGCAAGAGTTTGTCCTATACCTTTCATTCCACAGAATATTAACTGAGAATGTGATAATATTAACTGAGAACGTGATATGCAGAATGTCATAAGACTCTACAAAGAACCAATAAGGAAACATCACAGGGGTGAAAAGATGGAGGTGCAGAGAGAAGGATCATCTCTATGCAAGACCTCACAAGGTGTGGGTGACTTACAAGGAACTAGAACTTCTGTGCTACTTAAAAGTCCAGAGCAGTTCTCTCTCAAGTCCCAGCCTTGCCTTGAGGGGGAGGGGGGGCTTAGGGCGGGAGGGAGGGGGAAGAGCTAAGAGGCTTCCCATACCTCCCCTCCTGTCTCCACTGCCTCTCCACCCTGGGGAACGAAATCTCCAGGAAGCCCAGCGGGTGTCCGGGTCCCAGCGCTGATTGCAGGAGATGGCACGAGGGCACGACGGTTGCCATGGCGACTTCCTGAATCACAGAGCCAGTTCCCGCTGAGGCTCTGGGAAGTCAGACATACCTGGACAGCCCCTGAGGCCCACTAGGACTCTTCAAAAGTGGAAAAGTGGCTTGCCTGCTCACAGAGTAGGCACACAGGTTTTTGAGCCAAAGTGGCTGCAGGTGTACATCTGGGGCGCAGTTTTGGGAACACACGAATCTGGGCTCAAACCTTTCCGAAACCACACAACAAACCCATTAGATGAGAACAAGCGAACGCAGTGGGGCACTAGAGAACAGGCCAGGGACATGAAGAACAGGGGTGTGCAAGTTGGCCAAAGTCTGGTTTTTGCACCCTCTGCTAAAGAACTTGGCCCTGAACTTAGAGATACAAGATATCCAAGGAGGGCTTTGAACCAGGGAGGTGGCCTGGCTATACATGAGATCCCTCCAGCTGCACACAAAGGATGAGTCCAAGGGGAGAGGCTGGAGTCAGGGGACCAGTGTAAATGGTAGTCTTCCAGCCAGGTTCAGCCTTGTTCCTATTAGTGTTTCCCCTTCTAACACAGGTCATTTGTTGCTGTGATTGTTTGTGTCTTGTCTATCTTCCCTTTTAGGGTGTGAGCTCAGAAGATCAAAGTTGATACCTTCTTTCACCGACACCAGGATGTCAGTACCTACTAGATGTTCCCTGGGTGAATGAATGGTGCCTGGGGGAAGGTAGTGAATAGAAAAGAGAAGGGAAGAAATGCAGAGAAGTGCACAGAAAATGGTTAGCTGGACTACGGTGGAGGCCTCAGTCAGATGGAAGGTGGGTACCTGAGGCCTCCAAGGACTACTGAGCTGATGGTCTTGGACCCACTCAGAGGAGAGGTCAAGTGTTCCTACAAGACAGAAGTGGAGGGCTGGAGAGGGCAGCTGAGGCAGAGACCATGGGTTATTTATTCCTGGACCCGAGTGCATTGGGAGTGCCACAAAGGATGACGTTAACATCTGGGATGTTAAGGATGAGTGAACATCTGGGAGCTTCCCTGACCCTTTGCAGCAGAGGTCTGTAGCATCTGCCAGTAGAATACAGAACAGGCCTCAAGGGCAAGTGGTGTGTTGCTTACATATTCTGGGAAGAAATAGGAAGGGCTAAGGATATCGTTCGTTGGTGGAGCATTAACATAGTTTTCCTTGTGAACAGCACTATATATATAAAAAAAAGAGAGTAAGGAGTCAGATAATGCAAGGTTAGTAACTTCTCTTACATCATCCCACAGGCCACATGATCACCTCAACAGGTCATCAGTGGAATCATCCAGGAGCTATTTCACTTCCCTCCTATGTGGTACAAAATTGTGTGTGTGGTGTGCAGCACATCTCAGTTTGCACTAGTCACAAACTAGTAGGTAGTAGTGCAGGTACACTAACTAGGTGCTGGTTAGTCATGTGATCAGTAGCTACTGTATCAGACAGTTCAGACTATACTCTGGAGCCCAGCCACCAGCGATGAGGCTCTGGGTGGGGCTGGGCCTTCTGAGGGGCCCCAGGAACACCAGCCTGTCAGGATGAGGAGGTAGAGAGAAAGACATAGGTCCTATGGCCCTTCAGGCCCTGCCTGCCCTGTTTCTTTTTCTTTTCTTTTCTTTTCTTTTCTTTTTTGGCTCAGTCCTGATAATGTCTGCTTGTGTGATAGATTTCTATCAAACCCTGACTGTGTATGAGGTGCTGAGCCAGGTGCTAGGGCTATAATAATGAACCCAGGATTTGTTTATTATTTGTGTGTGTGTGCCTGGAATGGTGTGTGCGTGTGTGTGTGTGTGTGTGTGTGTGTGTGTGTGTGTGGTGTTGTACATAGGTCTGCATGTGTGAGTGCTCTCAGATCCTCTGTTGCTCTCTGCCTTATTACTGTCTCTATTAATTTAGCTCTTGACAATTTTATACATGTACACAATTGCACTCTGGCTACTCTCCCCCACTCGCTCTCCTATATCTCTGCACCTTGACCCCACCTTCCTCCTGTCCATTTTCAAGATTCATGACTTTTGGCTTTGTTTTGTGACTCATTTAGATTAACCAGGACCACCTGTGTGGCCATCTACTGAAGCCTGGTCACAGCTGAGAGCAGTGGCTGCCTCATGCCCTGAATCCACCAGTAGGAAACAGTTTAGCAGTGAGGGTGCTCAACTCCTCCTGCATCCTTGCCTGGCTATCGATGGGCCCAGTACAGTCCAAGGTTGAAATGCTGTGCCTGCCGCGGCGGCTGTGTGTGGCTTTGAAGATGGCAGTTTGCAGCCTTTCTCCCCGTCTGCCAGTGCCCAGTTTCTGCCCCCTCTCCTGCAAGGATCCCAGTGCCCTGGAGGTGTGGTATGAAAGTCTTCTTTGGAGCTGAGCACTCAGCTACCTTATTTTATGAAAATGGATTCTCTCCCTGATTCTAGAGCTAGACTTAGCTGTGGAGCAAGCCCCAAGGAATCCTCCTGTCTCCACAGGGCTGAGTTACAGTTGGATACTGGAGATAGAACTCAGTCTTAAAAGTAGTGAAGATGCAGATGCCCAGAGAGGATGAGTGACCTTTTGGAGAGAAGGGGGATCACACAGCTTTTTATTGGCCCACGTAAATGAGTAATCAAGATATAAGTAAAGTTTCAATGAGGAGAAGGCTGGGCCCTGACAGGGTCTCCAGACAGAGTCTCCAAGCAGGTCTGGTCCTCAGGTCTCTACACCTATGTGATCTCATATAACTCTGGAGGCTGGACTAGAGACAACCAGGATATGTCTAGCATAAAAGCTGATCCCTCAACGAGATAGCAATGGGCAGGGAGCCAGGCCAGGGGATCACTGCTCTGTGTATGAAGCCATGTGTGCAAGTCCTGATTCCTTTTCTTCCTAGCAGTAACCTTGGGAAAGATGACTTGACCTTCTAGGCTTCAAACTGGACCTTAATCAACGGGTAAGCTAGCGACCTCCCGGATGGGGACACAAGATGATCACAAAAGCACACGGTGCATTAGAAAGGGTGGATGGAACAAGGCTTTGGAAAAAGACATTTTCTAGGAAATATAAACAATGAGTTTTACGCAGAGACCTTGACTCCTGGCTTGGTTGCTTCCAGCAGGTGGGGGTGGGAGGAGTTGGCAGAGCTTCCTCAGGAGTGCAACATGGGACATGCGTCTGGGGTCTCTGGTTCAGGGGTGCCTTCCTTTCAGCTTCCCTTCGTCTTATCGTGCCAAGTGGATTAAATAGCTTTCTTCACGCACAGAGAGACTTGACACACTCCAACAGGAAAGTAACCATGTAGCTTTTAACCTTGGCTTCCTGTCCAGGACCCTCAATTCCGATTCTCCCCAGCACGTGAAGGTGACAATCTGTCCTAGAGGTTGGGGTCAGCATGCATCAGTGAATCCGGGGACACTGGCCAGGACAGGGAGGCTGTGCGCCAGGCACGGCCAGATTCACAGGTGGAAGACGGCTCCTCTGGCCTTCCGGACTCAGCACCTCCCACTGCAGCCCCTTCCCTGGGCCACCTCCCTTCCTGGCCCGGTGCTGGGGGTGACCATCGGGTGGAGTGGCATCCGGGCTAGAACTGTGAAGAGAGTGTCTGGGCAGAGACTGATGGCCTGTCATTTGGCTGCCGGTACATCCTCAAATTCTTTGTCTCTTCAAGTGGAGACTGTTGGGGGTGGGGATAGAGACAAAGCAGAAGAAATAGGAGGTGGAGGAGGCGGTATATGGGGCTCTGGGCATCTCCATAGTCAGCTGCCCTAGCTGTTGGGTAGCTCTATATGTACATGCATGTGTGCGTGTGTGTGTGTCTGTGTGTGTGTGTATCTGTGTGTCTGTGTGTGTGTTTGGGAGAGTCAGGCTCTGTACCCCAGCTTTGAGGATAGGACAGAAAGACATACATGACTTCATATCCTGCCTGTTCTCCTCACTGGCAGGAGTATCTCCAAACAGCACCTCTTCCCCGTTTCCTGTCCCAGGCCTCTGTGTCTGCATCCAGGTAATGGGCCTGCAGCTCTGACATGTGATCCATGTAAAACTGCTGACAGGAATATTTGGCCCCGGCATTCCAGAGAGACCTGGGGCTTTCTCAATATCGGAGCAGTGAAGGCTAGATCACTCTCGGAGAGAAGTGAAAGGCTGTGGAAGTGAAAGAGTGCTCCAAGGAACCTGCCAAGACGGCAAAGCCAAGCTGACCCAGCCAAGCTGGCAGGTCTAAGAACGGGCAGACAAGGAACTAAGGACAACAGAGCAATAGTGTGTCGGGAGAGAAACAGCCTGGTTCCACACATGGTTCCCGTTGGACCTCCTGGACCCCAAAGGCTTCCCTCTCTCTGGCGCTTCCACAAGCTGGGTTCCCATCACAGCCACAACTACATGTTGTATAGCTATAACAACTGCCACAGCCTTTCCACAAGCATGCCTGCACGGGGGCTTGTGTGTACAGACTTAGTCACAAACATAGCCACCCACAGGCACAGAGCCCCCACACCAACTTGTAGAATTAACGGGTGCTTTAGGGCAGGCTGAACTGCCAGCAAGCACAGGGCCCCCAGAAGCAAGCATGCCCCTTTGTGGGGGAGTCCAGGCTCCAGCTCAGCTTTTGCGGAATCTCGGGTTGTCAGAGGCATACAGTATCCCAGAAGGCTGCCTTGAGTGATGTGAAGGGCCCTCTGCAGGTCTCTGGCACCCTTTTTAATAATAAATAAATAAATAAATAAATAAATAAATAAATAAATAGACCGGCAGCATTCCCTAACTCCCAGACTTTCAGCAACAAATGCTGTAGTCATTTTCATTCTCTCCGAAGCTGCTCACTAGTCCAGCCAGCTAATAAGGGTAAACTGAGGCTTGGAAGGAGGCGCACGGATATCCTTAGGACAAGACTAGGAGTCAGAGGCAGATTCAAAGGAGTATTTATGGGTTTCCCAAGCGCGTGCTGTCAGGGGACCTTGTAGCAAGTCCCCTTCCCCCTCCATCCCAGCACCCAAGGGCTCCCGGGCACAAAGCCACTTGGCGGCGCTCGAGGGGGCGCGCGTAGGAGCGCGCGCGACGGCCCGCGCCTTCGGCCAAGATGTTCCCTCTCGGCATGATTGACAGGCTCGAGTGCCGAGAAACAAAATTGTTTATGCGCTAATGAATAAGGCCCTGATTGCAAGATCCTGTTTGGAAAATTATAGTGCGGCGGCGGCGGCGGCGGCCGCGGCGGCCCAATTACAGCCCGCGCTGCATATTCATTTCGTCTCTCCTTTGCATGGAGATGAACGGGCGGCCCCGAGCCCTGCAAAGGCAACGCCAAATTTAGTCCCAGGTTCCGCACTCCTCCGCGCCATTGTCTCCCCGGACCACCTGCCTCCTGCCGGCCTGATTGCCCGCGAGGGCGCGGAGAGGGAGGCCAAGAAAGTTCCCCCTGCCCCCTCCTCGGGCCACCACCCACCTTCTGTCCTGTTCTCCGCCCTTTCCCTGTCCCCTTACTCTCCTGGTGTCTCTCCTTCCTTTCCTCTTTCCTTTCTGTGTGGACCACGGGCTTCTGACTCTTTCCAGCACTCCATGTGTGTCTCCCCCAGGTACAGAACATGAACTCGGGCTGGGATGCAGCCCAGTGGTAGAGCACATGCTTCGCATGCACTAGACCCCGGGGGCTGCCCCTAGCACCAAAAGAATGAATCAATAGAATGTGGAACACGCGAAGGAATGCCAGTCATGTCTCCTCCCTGTTCCAGCTGCAGAAATTCCCTGGGTTCATGGATTTCTGGGCCTTAGGAGAGAGCGGGAGAGGGGGGCAGTAAGGGGGATGGATGGCTGTTTCACTACCATCCCCCACGAGGCACATCCCAAGACTTCGAAGGTCCCTCTCTGCCTGGCGCCTCCCGTAAGTAGTCACCCCGTCCTTCCAGCGTGCAAGCATCCTTCCCAGCGCTGCTAACCCACCCTTCTCTTCTCCAGGCAGGAGGCAGTTCCCTCCCAGGAGCACTCTGTTTCCATGCATATCCTGATATAGCTACTAGCATAGTACACTCATGTCTTTTCTTCAGCTCTGACCTGAGAGGCACCCAGTGCTGGCTGAGTCACCAGGAGTCCTGGTGTAAGGCTCAGGGCAGAGATAACCAATCTTCTGCCACGTGGCCACATGCTCACCCATCATCTGCACAGCTGGGCCTTGGTGGGCTGGAATGGGTGTGAGACTGGGGGAAAATGTTTTGAGCCCCCAACCTATATGGGTCCTACCAACCAGGTCAACCTGGACAAGAACAAGCCAGTGACAAGAACGGCTTTCTTAAGGCCATTGCTCTGACCGACAGGAGCCTGTGGCCTGGAACTAGTAAGACTTGATCAGATGTGTCCAATTTTTCTTTTGAAGATAGTCTCTTGCCCATGCTGGCTCAAACTCCTTATGTAGCTGAGGCTGGCCTTGAACTTTAGATCCTCCTATCAAGAGCTGGAGTTACAGATAGGTCCCACCATGTTCACACCATAGTGAGTGAGCACTCTACCAAGGGGGCTCTCTGCCCCTTAAAATATCACTTTTGTTTACTCATGAGTTTATGTTTATCAGGTGCATGCAGCTGCTCCAGGAGGCGAGAGGACACCCAGTCCCTTGGAACTGGAGTCACTGGCAGTCTTTGAGTCACCTAGTGGGTGACTCAAAGGACCCAGGTCCTTTGAGAGAACAACAGGCATTTCTAACTGCTGAGCCATTTCTCCAGCTGTCCATCCTATTGACATTGCCATATAACATTGTCATCAACACAAAATCATAGAACTGAGTCACAGAAAAAAACAACCATAGCAACAACCTCCCCCAAACTCCTTCATACTGTTCTAAAGAAGTTTATAATTATGCGCTGAACAGAATTCACAGCTCTCTTGGCCACGTACAGCCCGTGGGCCAGAGTCAGAATACACTTGAAAATGATGGTGTTACAAGTTCTGAGTTCCATCCTGCTATCCTGCTTAGAAGTCCACGAAATGACCAGCATTCTCTTTCCTAGTGGTGGGATTTGGAGGCACTGATGTGAGCAATGGATACCACAAACACTCCAGTCCACCAGGAGATACACAAAGTAGTACACCCACACCATCTACACACACACACACACACACACACAAACACACACACACACACACACACACACACACACTCCTGATTCTCCTTGAAAGACCTCAATACCAAGACAAAAAGACAGGCCTTCCCAAGGGCCGCGAGTGGGGCAGCACTGCCCTCTGGTGGTTTTCTGGAGTTCTGCTATATTCACATTGGCTTCCTAGAACTACAAAGCCTGCTGCCAGAGAACTAGATAGGATCCGGTATTTAAGTGTCCCCAAAGGCGACAACTATTCCTTTCATTCCAATTCTCTGCTGCCATCCCTTACCCCAGGACTAGAACTTGTTTTTAGCAATACCTATCCAAGATGAGGGCTCCCATCCTAGAGAAGCTCTGTAGGTTCAAGACCTGGTCCCCAGCTTTATTGAGAGACAATTGGATCACAAGAGTGCTAATTGCATCAGTAATGTCACTTTATAGTTAAGTGGTCTCTTATAAGCTAGGACATGGTTGGACAAGTGGGTCATATTAAGGGTGTGCTTTTGAAAGGCACATCTTGTCCCTGACCCATTTTGCCTCTCTGCTTTTTGGCCACCATGATGTGAGCAGCCTTCTTCCTCCATATCCTTCCATCATGATGGCTTCAACTCTGCCTCATGGCCTATGGCAGTGGAGGCAGCTGACCACAGGTTGAAGCCATGTGCCAAAACAAATCCTTAGTCCATTGAGTGGTTTGTCATTTTCAGATCCTTTGTCACAGTGATAAAAGGTGACTGATATAGGTCTGGAAGGCAAGTGACATCGGGCTTGGCAGAGTCTGACAGGTGGCTGGAGACTGTGAGAAACCCCTCAGGTAGAGCCTTGAGAGGCCCTGAGCACAGAAGATGGCCGTGTGTTCATGCCTCACTGCATCAAAGAGAAGACCTCACTGTAAAACTGAGTGCACGTGCTACGAACGTCAGCCAGCTCAGACACTGACATCTGTGGTGCTCCTGGTCTGAAAGCTTGATGAGACATCTGGCTGCTTGCTGACCCAGGTGTAAGCAAGAACAGTAGGCTGCAGGCTAAGGAAACACCTGCAGGTTCCTTCAAATAGACCTGGAAGACCAGAGACAGCTGGGGAAGACCAACCAGGGAGGTAGGGGACAATCTAGTAAGCCAAGGATAGAGAGGACTTCAAGAGAGCCATGTCTAGAATAAGAGGACAAGAGAAAATGACCAGTGGTGGCTGTAGTGTGACTTTTTGAGCCCTGAAACTGATACTCAGCAAGTCTAAGCTGGTCCATCTTCCCAGTTTGCCTGTCTAAGGGGGACAGACTTGGGTGAGGACATTTGGGTGACCTTTGTCTTTCAGGACATTTCAGAGTAGGAAAAAGAAGTGTATTAGACCCAGGGCAGAAGTGAGAAGAGTTTTCCAAAGGAGACCAACCTGGGGCGCAGCTCAGACAGACTGAAGTTTACCTTACGACCGCTAGAGGGCAGAAAAAGCAGATTCTGCCTTGACCCAGGCTGCTTCATCTAAGGACTGGGTGGGTATCCAGATCTTGCCTTCAGTTGTAGTGTGTCCTTGAGCCTGTTTCTTTTCTGAAAGGTGAATCAGCTGGACACCAAGATATTTTGAACACTTTACTCTGCAGCTTTTATCCCCACTCAGCCCAGTGGGGGCAGCTCCACAGTCAAAGGCACAGGTAGCACAGACGAGAACAGAGCATACTACCCTACAGGCAAGCTGAGTGAGGGAAGACCAGACAGTCCCACAAGATCTGGTGTAGATGATCGTCATCTCTAAAGGTGCCTCTGGCTTCCTTATTGAGTGCTGGGGAAGCACTCTCCATTCCCAGCATTCCCTGTGATGAGTCCATACTCTCAGTCTCTCCGGGCCCCAAGGCCCATCTGAATAATCACGAGTTTACTTCCCCAGCATCCTCAGGTGTCTGAGGTAACATGCCCTATCCTTGGATACTTCTCAGAACTGCCTGTGTATTCTCTGATTCCTGTTGAGGACAGTGGCAAAACCAAGGTTCATGATGGGTAGTCCTGACCATGGCCGCATGGTCAGACCTTCAGAGAAGCTGTTGTCTGGGGGCATCACTAGAGATGAAAGAAAGGATGGTCTCTCCTTCCTGTGTCTGCTAAAGCAGGCCTTAGTTGATCAGAAATGGCAGAATTGTCTAGAGCTAGAGTGTCTGCGTGGAGAGAGAATCCCTGCCTGGAGGACAGGGTTTTCCCCACAGAAGCAAAGCTAGCCCTGGGCAGCCTGGGTAGGAGGTAGGACAGCAGTGAGTGAACAATTGGCTAGACCCAGCTTTCCTGTGGAGGTACCCTGAGGCAGTGGATAGGCATCTCCAGCCTTTGCAGGACAGATGCTGGACAGCATCTCACAGACTCTGGAGAACCTTAGGATTGGTATGTAGAGGGGCAGCCTTGGGCCATCTAAGTGGCCATGAGGCTAAATCCTTCTCTTACAATACACTGTGATCTCAGATTTGGGAGTGATCTAACTCAGCTAGGTCAATGGTAGCACCATTTTGGCTTAGGAATTAGAAGGGCTAACCTTAGGGCTGTAATCACAAGAGTGTAGCCACTCCTTCCCAAGTGTCATCAGGCACATACATTCTTGTCCCTGAGCAGACATTTCCACCCATGGCCAGGCCTTCAGAGTTACCACCTCCCACTCGTCCCACTGTCTTCTGGGATCCAGGCTGAGTTGGACCTCATACCCTGTCTCCCTGACAGTTGTTCTATCTTGTCTCTGCAGGAGCTGCTGAAGGGAGCTGGTGGGTACCGGCTCCTGTGAGTCCCTGACTCACAGCTTTGTGAAGCACTCAGAAGGCCTAGCCTGCTGAGGTGTGCCCGCTGAGGTGTGCCCACTTAGGTGTGCCTGCTGAGGTGTGCCTGCTGAGGTGTGATTGGTGTTCTTCACCCAGCCGATAGCTCACCTGCTAACTCCTGTTCTCCTAGAAGCTGCTGCCTCCTGAATCTACTGCTCTGGTGTCTGAGCCTAAGACTCTAGAGCCCAACTGAGCTGCTTCACTGAGCAGCCTTAGGCAGACCGGAAGCTCCTCTTCCAGTCTATGCTAGTCCTGCCCACACTCTGGCACCTGGGCCTGTGCACCTGTGGGGCAGCCTTCCCCATCTGAGGCTTTGCCCAGGATGAGCCCTAGGAGAATGGACATTACAGGCTTAGAATGGGAGCGATGGAGCAGCCCCATGCTGCACCTGTTTGCCAGGCTCACTGGTCAGCTTTAAGCAGTGCCCATCCTCCTGCCCCCCTTCCCACATCTCTGAGTTCTTCAGGCTATGCAGTTTCCAGAGCCTGCGGGCAGCAGTCTTGCTTTCTCTGGGACCTGTGTTTTGTATGCTTCTTGCTAGTGCCACCTGACACACACAGTCCTGAATTTGTGCCCAGATATACCTCCAAGGTCTACCATTGTGTACTCTGTATGGCTCTGTACCATAAAAAAGACATGTGACTGACTTGGGTGCAGGAGAGCCCTGTGGACACACACACACACACACACACACACACACACACAGCTCACAGGCATACACAGGCAGTACTGGGAGGTATCCCAGGATAGGCTCATGCACACAGCTGTACACATGGGGTGTAGACAGGGATACACTGCTATGTCTATAAAGGGAGGTACATGCAGTCAGGAGCATAATCACTGATAGGACAACAGAATCTTATATGTACGTATTCCAATGTGGCATGCACATTTATCCATGCATGAGTGGAGGTGCCCAGGAACACAGATGCTGAGGTGTGCCTACAGGAACATTCAGGAACCAGGAAAACACAATAATTTCCTCTGGGCTCAAAATCCTTCCTCCCTCAGGCCACTTCTGCAGACCTCCCCGGTATGGAGCGGATGGAGCCCCTAGCAGGCCTGGAGCAGGGAACTTTTCCTTTCTTGGTCCATAACAAGAATATTTCTTAGTCACCAGCATGGATAAGAGATGTGTCTTCAGGGCCTGAGAGTTGTGTCATACATAGAAGATTCTAGAGAAGGCAGAAGGGCGAAGGGCTGACTCTTCCTCTTAGCAGCCAGTAAGAGCAAGTGGTTTCATTGCTGTGAGGAGATATGACCACGGCAGCTTCTATAAAGGAAAACACTTAATTGGGGCTGGCTGACAGGTTCAGAGACTTAGTTCACTATCACCATGAAGCAGCATGCAGGCCAACATGGTGCTGGAGGAGCTAAGAGTTCTTCTACATCTTGATCTGAAGACAGCAGGAGACTGTGTGTGTCACACTGAGGATGGCTTGAGCATATATAACCTCAGAGCCCACCTACCCAGTGACGCACTTCCTCCAACAAGACCACACCCACTCCAACAAGGCCATACCTCCTAACAGTGCCACTCCCTATGGCCAAGCATTCAAACATGTGAGTCTCTGGGGGCCATACCTATTCAAAGCACCACAGGGGCCCAAGGCTGAGGCTAGCCTAGGAATCCCATATCACAGAGTAGTGCAACTTAAGGGCTTAGTCCATGCTATGCAGGTCTGCCCTCTTAGAAGGAGAAGGGGCAGCTAGCATAGAAATCACAGGGCAGAGTTATGAGCACATCCCCTTGCAGGAAATGGACAGACGCAGGTGAGGAGCATCAGGGGTAAGCTCTCTGGCTTGCCCAGGGTTGAGCTCTCTGTAGACCATTAGGGCCAACTGTTACCCACAGGGTAGCTATCCAGCCCTGACCAGCCATGCAGAGTCCTTGAGCAGAGTCAGGGCAGTCTGTGGCCTTGGCCTTTTGAAGGTAGAAAGCTCCATTCAGACCCTAACCATAGAGGCAAGTGAGTAGGAAGGAGCCTGGGCCACAAGCCAGCAACTGCCCTGAATCACTTGGGCCAGGCTGGCTGTGCGGAGGAGGGTGCCCACACTGCCTGACCAGACAACCCATCTCTCCTCTGATCTTCCTCACACCCCTGACCAGATGGGCACTGGGCATCCCTGTAAAACTGAAAACATGGATTACATAGTAATTCACCTACTATGTAACTCCCACATTGAAGTGCACATTTTAGCACATTTTTAGCAATCCACAAAGCTGTCTAACCATTACCACAACCAAATTCCAGAATGTTCTATCACTGCAAAGGAAGCCCCCTGGACCCACAAGGAGCCCTGGCCACTCAGCACCTCAGTCCACCAGGAATCTACACTCTACCCTACCTTTGCCAATGGTGGGTATTTTGAATGCAACCACAGTGTGCATGGATTTCAATGTCTGGCTTCTTCTGCATTCCCACTCTGTGAATAGGAAATCCAGATAGATGAAGTAAAAACCAGAATCAGGCAGAAATCCCAGGCAGGCTTCTGTATTGTGTTACTGCCTTTTGAGTGTTTAATTCTGAGATTTCTATTTTTTAATTATGTGTGCTATGTCTCTGTGTGGGCATTTCTGTATTAGAGCAGGTGCCCGAGGTCAGCAGAGGGTGTCAGGTGCCTTGGAGCTGGAGTTACAGGCTGTTGGGTGATGCAAAGAAACTGGGGTCTTCTGCAAAAGAATTGAGAGCTTTTAACTAGTCAGAGTGTTAGCCTGGGGCTGGAGAGATGGTTCAGAGGTTAGGATCAGGAGCACGGGCTGCCCTTCCAGGGGTCCTGAGTTCAATTCCCAGCAACCGTGTAGTGGCTCACACCCACCTATAATGAGATCTGATGCCCTCTTCTGGCCTGCAGGCACACATTCAAGCAAAACACTATATAAATAATAAATAAATCTTTTTAAAAAAGGTGTTAGCCTGGGATTGTGGGGCTGGGGACCAGAGCTCTCAGTCATATAAAGGTATAGCCATTGTTCATCCCCATTACTATCATATTGACCAAGAACATACAGTAAGTTACTGACAGAGCTGGGATTGGGACAGCAGTCTGAGTCCTTGCTCTGAGTCTTGCAATCATAGAGGTGCACTCCTTCCCCCTGGCTCACAGTTCAGGTTTGAATGGGAAGCTCACCAGTGTTGGCAATGTTGCTTTTTGGCACCATTTAGACTGCAGGCCCTGAGCCTTCACAGTTGTTTTTAACACAAGTCCCCCTGACTCTCTGGCTTTCTCCTCAGTCTCACTGCCCTTCTATCTACTTCCTTGAAGAATTTTTTACAGGAACAAGAAGGAGGCCACAGAACACTGGGACCAGCTAAGGGCCATGCTGCAGCAGGTAGTCCCATGGCCCAGGGTGGTCCTGTACTTAGCAGGATACTGCACCGGTCCCCTCCCCTCTCCTTCATAACTCTCCATTGCAACCTTCAGAGGGACTATCTCATGGGGTAAAACATACTCATGTGACAGTGACATCCTTCTGAGAAGCCCATACCTGTGTCCTCATGTGTGCCTTTACCTTCACCCAGAACAAAAATCAAGTGTGCTAACTACAGACCCAAGTTGTGCTCAAAACTGTGGGCACTCTGGAATGCTGGGAAATATTAATGGCTGACATTTGGGTCAGGGGCTGGCTGAGGCCAACACCACCAATCTCTGAGCATACAAACATTCCCACACAGCAGTGGGAGGGCCCACACACTGCCTCACTCAATTCTGAAATTATCCAATCTGCAGATCTTCACCATAATCTTGGTGGTTACTCACAACATGGGAAGAATTACATCCATGTTTTGGGGCTATACAGATTCAGTAAATTACAATATAAAGTAGGCAACCTTCCCATACCAGTTTCCTGTGTTAATAAACACCACAGGCAGAGGCTTCTTTTCCATTGCTATTTTTCTTGGAGTGGCAGATGTACCACAAGCTAGATGCCTGCTACACATGCATTCCACAGAGCTATGCCCCAGCCCCTCCCTGTTCCCCCTTCACTGCTGGGGGGTAGGAAGTAGAAGGAATGGCTATAGCTGTGGTTCTGCTTGGGCA
>NW_022196897.1:23975535-23983866 GCF_008632895.1 Mastomys coucha | reverse complement strand
CCCTCTCCTCCTCCTTCTAAAGATTTATTTATTTTCTGTGTGTATACTCTCACTCCCTTCAGACACACCAGAAGAGGGCATCAGATCTCATTACAGATGTCTGTGAGCCACCATGTGGGTGCTGGAAATTGAACTCAGGACCTCTGGAAGAACAATCAGTGCTCTTAAGGGCTGAACCAGCTCTGCAGCCCCAGTAGTTTTCTTCTAGGGTGAATAGGACTCTCTCCTAAGCACCTTGCTAAGAGACAACTTACCTGACAAGACATGGTTGGGATCAGGGTTGAGTCCAAGTTTAGTGGCTCTGAGGACATGGCCTTCTACCATGTGGGTCCAGGCAATTAAACTTGGGTCATGAGACTTGGCAACAAATACCTTTACCTGCTGAGCTATCTTGCTGGCCCCTTCTGAACTCAGCTTTAAAGGCCTTTCTGACGTCACTTGGTCTCAGTATATTTAGCTACTTCTCTCAGGTTTAGTTGGGAAGAGATCAAGCAGAGGGACCGGAGAGCTAGGTGTCTCACCAAGGGGGGGGGCATGTCTCTTGTATGCCTTAGATCAATGCAAATCCTTCTAAGCAAGCCTCCTGGCTCCTCTAGCACCCTCCCACACTCATCCCTGCCATCCCCTGGCTTCTCCATACCCACACTACAATCCTCTGGCTTTCCCTTACCACCACTGCAATCCCCTAGTTTCCCCCCACCCCTGAAATTCCATTGCCTCTCCCCTACCCACCACTGCAATCCCCTGGCCTCTTAACCCTCCACCCACCCCTGCAACCTCATGGTCCCCCACTAAGGTCCATAGACTCTTCACCACCAACCTACCCCTGCAATCCTCTCACCTCCCACCCATACCTCTCCCTGCAATCCCCTGGCCTCCCACCTCCACATCCCTGCAATCCTCTGGCCTCCCTCCACACCCACCACTGCAATCCCTTGGCCTTTTACCCACCACGCATAACCTACCCCTGCAACCCCCACCATCTGCCTCTGTAGTCCCCCTGGCCTCCCCACAAACCCATCCTTACAATCTCCCTGGCCTCCCCCTTACCCACCCCTGCAATCCCCCAGCCTCTCAAGAAGCTGGAGGAACAATTGCTAATCAGCTTCTGAGAGCTCTGGGGATGAATGGAGGCTAAGACAAACGAGCGTCAATTACCGGCAGCTGGTCTGCTCTGGTTGCCCAGCCCCAGCGCCTCTCCTGGTACCCCTTCCTCTCCTCAGTGCTTCCTCTGCTGGTTTCTTCATGTCCTAATGGAGCACCAGCCCATACCCTGATCCTCTGCTTTACTCCTCCCCTCATGGTGAGACCCTAAACTCTCTAAGTCTCAGTCTCACCCCTGAGGTGCCATGCACCTCACATTTCCTACTACCTGACCATCTCCCACCCACCCTCCAAAGTCCAGGTTGCAACTTCACCTCCTTCTTGAAGCCCTCCAGGCCTTTGATCTCCTTAAAGACACTGTCTCTGCAAGGGGTTCCCATGGTGCACACTGGTACATCCACCACACAGTAGGAATGCACCATGAGGGCAGCTGCTGGGGCAGCTTGGTGTGAAGATTACTGGCTGCTGCTGCCTGGAGTGCTTTGCTCCTTTCTCTGACTCATCACTCAGTAAATGACTTTCTTGGCTATTTCTCTTCCTGCTTTTATCCAGCTGATCCCTACCCACAGTCTAACCCCAGTGCTCTGGTCTTGCCTCCACACTAAGAATGAGTCTCTTAGTGCCCCTAGGGCAGCAGTCCTGGCTGTGTGTCCACTGCTGTAGCCTCAGCATGTGAGAGATGTTGAATTTTGCTCGGTAGTTATGGATTGTAATACTGAGTGCAAGACCTGATTGCCCCAGAGATAAGAGAGTCCCGGTGTAGACCCAAGTGATGCTGTGTGAGCTTGCCCCCAAGTTATTTCTGATTGTTAAATAAAGATGCCTACAGCCTATAGCTGGGCAGAATTGAGATAGGTGGTGCTTCGTGTTCCCAGCCTGGGGGTCAGAGGAGACCATGAGGGAGGGGAGAAGAAGGTGAAGGAGGAAGAGAAAGATGCCATAGGTTAGGAGTCAAGAAAGCATGGTCCTGGAATATACAGTGGAGTAGGTGACTCCCTGAAATACCATGTAAATATGAGAGAAAATCGTGCTGCAGAAGTGAGAGTGGTGACCATACTGTCCTCTGTATCTATGCCCATCCCCATGTGGAGAAGTTGGGCCAGCCTGCAGTGGAGGAAACCACCTTTACACTAATGATGTGAGACAGACCAGAGGACTGCCATTACTGTAGGAGCTTCTCCTTTCTATGTCATTAGTTTAGGCTGCATGGGTTACTTCATTCATGGTGGGAAAGTTAGTTGTTGTCATTGGGAAATACTGCAAATTCTATTGTTTGTTCCCAGGCATTTAGACTTTTCCCAGATCAATAAAGCAGAAAGAGAGGACTGAGTGGCATTTCCAAAACTGATAGGTCCTTTCCTATTTGCCTTGCCCGTTAATATAGTATACTTTGCATTACTCACATGTTGTCATATTTCACATGCACTATAAGATGTATTAATGTGAATACTTAAGGGGTAAGAAATGTAAGGTAAATAAATAAGGGCATTTTCCTTTATGCTTCAAAAAAAGAAAGAAAGAGAGAAAAGAAAAGAAGAGAAAAAGAAACCATGGTCCTGAGGGCTGGCCAATCAGAGTTAAGAGCAGTCCAGATGAAACATAGTATGTAATAACTCAGGGTTATAAATAGAAAATAGATTTTAATAGCATAGAGGGTAGGTATCTGCCCAGCTGTAGTGCTGATTAAGGCTTATTGTAAATGAAAAAATTGCACGTGTCTTTTATCCAGGAACTAAATGGTCAAAGGCAGGGGAGAAGCCCTGAATTAGGATTAAATGTTTTCTACAACAGAGAGATTGGATGGATGGATGGATGGATGGATGGATGGATGGATGGATGGATGGATGGATGGACATTCATCTTAGAAGGGGTGATAGCAGCTCCAGTGGCAGCTGTGTGTGACAAAACTTCTCCTGGGGAGATTCAACACACACTTCCACTCAGCCCAGATATCAAAGTACAGATATTCATCAGAGTCCAGCTTGGTGAACCAATGGGCTTTATTGGGGTTACTTACAAGAGCAGAAATGACTCAGGGACAGCTGCATCATCAAAGCCCACCCCAGCACAGGTGACATTTCACAAAAGCTGGGAACCTGGAGTACATCGCACAGCCTGCAGATAACTCAATAAGTCTCATAGTGTCCTTTCCAGGTAACTCTTGTCTAAACCTCGTCTAGGCAGCTCAGCTGGTTTCTGCTACTTCGAGGCAGCTGCTCTGGTCTCAAGAGTCTTTGCAGCGCAGCACAGCTCCTCAGAGAGTCTGCTTTTCAGCCCAGCTTCCTTTCCTGAGAGAGACTAGACATTCGCATGCCAGCCTCTCCCAGAGTTCTCGGTGCCAGCGAAAGCAAATTCACCATTCCTTCAAAAACTCATGTGTTTGAACATTTAGTCCCCAAGCAGGGGCTGACCTGGAGGTAGGGCCTAGCTAAAGGAAGTAGTCACTAGGGGTTGTTGAGTCTTGAAATTTCTTAGCCTGGCCCCACTTCCGTTCTGCTCCCTGCTTCTTGATTGGATGCAATGTGACCAACGGCCGCATGCTCCTCCCACCATGGCTTCCCGGCCTTGATAGACTGTATCTGTTTTCAAACTGAGCCGAAATAAATCTTTCCTTCCTTAATTTGCTTCTTATCAGGCATTTAGACACAGTGCAACTAACCCAAGGCTGTCTTGTTACCCACGGAGCTCTGCAGAGCTCCTGGCACACAGTGAACATCTGAGTCCACAGACCGAAGAAAGAGCTGAGCTTTAAGGTTACTCAGTACTCTCTGCTCCCCACAAATCCAGGAGCCCAGGCTGTACCCAAGCCATAATTTCTACTGAAGCAAATGAGAATACAGGGTTAGGATGGATTTACAATTCAGGCTACAGAAACATGGGCTACCAAGGGTGTGGGGTGGCACCTCCTCTGTGCTGCCTAGAGCCCGTGTCGCCCCACAGCCTCACTCCCTGCATTCAACCACCTGGATGAGAAAGCATCCTGCAAATGTGAGTAGTGGACATGTTTGTTGGTGATTGCTAAGAGTTACTGTTGATGCCTGGCTCCTACTTCATCCTTCAGTTTTATTGTTTAGGCTCCCCTGTCACTACCCATATTCCTGTCTTCTCTGAGCGCTTCTCACCATGGCTCAGGCTTCCACATCATTCTTGGCTATCCTTCCGTTCACTGCCACCTACAGCAAACTGGTCTGTGCTGCAGCGACCCTAAGCAGGCCACAGAGTATCAGAAGATGCAACAGGGCTCTGGAGGGGGGCGGGTCAGGGCTGTTATGGGCAGAGGATCCAGCAGAGGGGTCAGGCTCCAGTGCAAGGGAGGTCTTGCTTTCCTCTTGGAGCTCTTTTGCTTTCTCAACAACTGTCACTTGAATCTATTGGCCTGCAGATACCCAAAACCTCATCCCTACACACCCCCCCCAGCACCTCCTACCCCTCTCCCTCCACTGCCCCCCTTAAATTTAACCCCACCCAGTGTGCAGTTGGGGGAAAACACACCATAACGTCCTTGGTTTCTTTGGTAAATAGAGTGTGAATTGACCAAAACAGAACCAGGTCCTTAGTTACAGCTGCTGTTGTGTGTTTCCTCTGAAACTGAAGCATCCTCAAGGTCCTTAAGCAGGAAGGTAACAACTCAACAGTTCCAGGAAGTCCCTGAAACTGACCAGGCTCACTAGGTCCCTCCCTGCCAGAGTAAGCAATAAAAGCTGAGGGTGGGGCAGGAGCAGAGCACCTGGCACCAGCCAGTCACTCCAGAGTATTTCTGGGGTAAAGGAATGTGTCCAGCTGAATTTGGAGCTTTTAAAGAAGTGTCAAGTGGCAGCAGGACACGGATGTAGATAAGACATACAGCCTGGCCCAGACGACTTCACCACCACAGGCCAGTCAGTTGGCTCTGCCTAGAAGCTCAGACCCAGCAATGCAAAGGAAGTCAACAGTACTACATGTGACCTGTGGCCCTTCTGGAAGAACAGGTGAGGCAGAGCTGGCATCAGCTGCATGGGCAGAGGGGCAGGTGGCCTGCCTCTGTTTGTTGTTGTTTTGAGCAGGAAAGCTCCAGGCTATTTCTGGTTCCCGCTGCCTCTGTGGTTGGCTTTATTAGACTTTCCCTACTTGTCATGTGAGGATGGCCTGCCTGGCAATCTCACTGCACTCAAGTATAGATTCAGCAAGGGAGAGCATGCGACATGCTAAGCACAGCATCAGACATGCGACAGGTGTTCAGTGTTGCCACCTGTGCTGTGACTCAGACATAGGTCTCTGCTCAGGAGCTCATGGCTCTATTGGGAAGCATCCACTATTCCTGCCATGGATAAACTGGAGATCAGTGTTGCATGAACCTCTCCTGGGGAAAAATATCTGTTCACCCAGGTAGGGCACCAATGTCAGACCAAAGTAATGACTCATTCCACTCTAGCCTGGCAAACGAAGGAGTTTATTTAATTTACTTAAAAAGTGCAGGTGAGGGCTAGAGAGATGGCTCAGCGGTTAAAAGCACTGACTACTCTTCCAGAGGTCCTGAGTTCAATTCCTAGCAACCACATGGTGGCTAACAACCATCTGTAATAAAGATACGATTCCCTCTTCTGGTGTGTCTGAAAACAACAACAGTGTACTACCCACATACATGAAATAATAATAATAAAAAAGCTCAGGTGAGCTGGGCGGTGGTGGCACATGCCTTTAATCCTAGCACTTCGGATGCAGAGGCAGGGGGATCTCTGTGGGTTTGAGACCAGTCTGTTTGATAAATCAAATTCTGGGACAGCCAGGGAAACCCTGTCTCAAAACGACAACAAAAACAACAAACAAACAAAGAATGGTCAAGGGATTGCTCACAGCAACATGGATGACCCCAAACCATCAGTATCATTAAAAGGTCTCACCTAGCATGGATGAGGACACCCCATAGCTGTATACATGGAGTCCCCCACCCTAGTTGTAATCTATAATCTACATATAATAACCTATAACCATCTATAATCTATATACTTTTGCACCTTCCAAGACCACAAGACCACATGCTGCTGGGGCAGAATAATACAGCTGGCAGGGAGACACAGAAGGGAGGGACTGAACTTTTGGGTGAGGGTCTAGTGACCCATCCTAAGCCCTTACTCTGTAAGGGACCATTAGTGGGCCTGATCTTCAATGTATGGTCTATATGACCAGTACCAGAGGAAAGGGTGTAGAGGCTCACGTCATTCTGGTCCAGGCCTGGGTAGAGAAGCAGCAGCCTTAAAGGATGGGTGGGGTTCTCAGGCTGTCAGTGGTAGAGGCTTCCGGGAAAGCTGCTGTGTGATGCTCTGATGGACAGTGTGAGCTGGAGGTCTTGCCTGTACCCTGAGGGCCAGTACCTACCTCTGGGGTGATATCATTGGACACTTAGTGTACACAGTGAGAGCTGAGATGTTGACCCAAACCTTTGTGTTGTGTCTGTCCCTCAGTTTCCTGTCATTGCGACCAAATACCTGACAAAAACAACTTCAGAGGAAGAAAAATTTGGTGCATGGTCAGCTGGCTTGAGGCAGGATGAACATCAGGGTGGCTAAGAAGAGAGCAAGTGAAGGGAGTCTAGCCATCCCTAGCATGGGAAGCATGACTGTCAGGCCTTGCCCTTCTCCCCTATTCCCTCTCCCTTGCTAAAAACCATTAGATTACATTCCTAAAGTTAGCCCCCAAGATCTATTTTCTGATTTGGCCACTCTCGACTCCCAAGGCCAACTACCAAGCTCTAGCTATCAAAGTATTGAAGTCCTTCAATCAAAAGCCCGCTTTGGCTCATCTAATTAAGATACCCAATTAAAATGAAATATCTTATCCTAACATAGGTTTTCCTAATTTACCTTTGTAAACCACCATTTTCCTATGGGCCATGTGTGTCTCTTCTGTCCAGAGGCCGTCCTTTCCCTCCACTCCAGGACAAATACCCCTGCCTCCTCTCCCTTGTTCCCTTCCCCTTCTCCATAGTTCTCTATCTCCTGTTTTTGTCTCTTACTCCCTGCCCTTTGTCCCTCTGCAGTAAATAAATCTCCATTGTGCTAAGAACTTGGTCTCGGGATCCTGACAATACCAATCCTTTCAGGAAGGGAACTAAGCCTAGGTATAGCCTTCAAAAACACACCTCTGCCAGGAACCTGCTTCCTCCTGCTCACCCTTACCACCTCCCCAAATAGCTGAGAACTGAGGCTTCTGCACATGAGACTGTGGGAGATATTTCACATTCAAGCTATAAAGCCTCTGAAGAGACTCCACCCTCACACTAGAGTCAGGAATGGGAGGCAAACAGAGGCCCAGAAAAATTGATAGCGGCTAGGAAGGAGACACGGGGCCTTTGTCACTGGTGTCCCCCAGGCAGGAGCAGCCTCCTCAGTACCACACACACAATTATGGTTTTAATCTGAAATGTCTCCCATGGATCATGTTTTGAACACTTGGTCTCCACATGTGGGAATCTATGGTGTCTTTAGGAGGCAGGAATTAGCTGTTAAAAATAGGTCACAAGGGGCAGGGTCTACTTCCTGACCCACTGGGATATGAACAATGTCCGTCACATGTTTCCAACACCACGAAATGAGGCTCTTCACTGTGCTTTCCCCATCACAATGGCCTGAAACTGAGCCCATGGACCAAAATCAACTTTGGTCATAGCTACACAAAAGTAACTAATGCACATACCACCTAGAGATTAGCATGTGGGTGATACTGAAAGGATGATTGGAGTGCCTGCTTTCAAATGCTACTACTGAAGACTGAGGTCAATGCTAGCCCTGGAAGTTAGGGCCAATCTGTAGGAGACCCGTCCAAATTCCTAGTTTTGGGGGTTTCCTTTGGAAGGTTGCTTTGAAGTGATGGTAGACTATTACTGACCTGGTCTATTGTCTCACAGTTATGTAGCCCTGTGGGTGGTGGTACTGGAGGAATCCCCACTCTCACTGTCCAGACCAGGCTGACTAAAAGATAGAATCAGGCAGGTACAAGGCAAGATGGGGCTAGATTTTGCCTTTGTCCTAGTTATGGCTCTATTGCTGTGATGAAACACCATGACCAAAAGCAAGTTGAAGAGGAAAGGGTTTATTTGGCTTATACTTGCACATCATAGTCCATCACTTAAGGAAGTCAGGACAGGAACTCAAACAGGACAGGAATCTGGAGGCAGGAACTTAGAAAGGGATGGAGGGGTACTGCTTACTGGCTTGTGCCCTATGGCTTGCTCAGCCTCCTCTTTTTTTT
>NW_022196897.1:23970943-23975508 GCF_008632895.1 Mastomys coucha | reverse complement strand
TTATAGCACCCAGCCCAGGGATGACCTCACCTACAAGGGGCTGGGCCCTCTCACATCAATCACTAATTAAGAAAATGCCCTACAGTCTTGCTTACAGTCTTATCTTCTGGAGACATTTTCTCAATTGAGGCTCCCTCCTCTGATGACTTTAGCTTGTGTCAGGTTCATATAGAACTCACCAGCACAGCCTTCAAACGAATTCCTAAGTAGGGATTCCCACTTCACACAGGGATAATGTCTTTGCCTGAAGAATCCTGACTGTCGGACAGGGACCAGAGGACAGGTCACAATGTACACTGAAGAATTGCAGGCTTCTAGGTGCCAAGATGTCCCTGTGTTCCTAAAATATCCATGCCACCTCCTTTCCTGAGTTATCCTGACCTTCTCTAGCTGTTTCTCTCCCTGGTGACCAGTTAGTATTCTCATGCCCAGCACCACGGGTCCCCTTTAGCCAGTTGGTACTGGTTCCCTGAGGGGATGGAGGAGGCTTTGTCAAGAGCTTGAGGACATACAGGCAGAGACATCATCCAGCCTTAAGCTGTGAGCAGGGGTCAGGATTGGGGTTGGTAGGTGTCAACCTGAGGAAGATGGTCTGGGGGATCCTCTGCCTGTCCCTGGAGGTCTGCATCTCTCCCTCAGTTCTTGCTCTGACCATCTCATCTTCTGGGCTCCCTTCAGCCCAGATCCATTCAAGCTACCTGACTTTATACAATTCCTCTGGACTGGCCTGAAGCTGGACAGGTTTCCCAACCCTTCTGTGATTGGGCTCTAGTTCGTCCTTCAGAATCCAGCACACCGATAAAACCAAATACACCACGTAGTGACTGGTTATAACTGGCAAGGACTCTTGCTAAGAATTTGACTGGTTTAGTCCTCACCAACTTTACCAAGTTTGAGACAGAAAATGTTTAGAGGGGTCATTTGCTCCCTGCTGCAGGCATCCTTTGGGGGTGTGCAGCCTGTGGAGTCCCTCAGCCTACCTCCACATTCCTTCCCACAGTTCAATTCCCCTGACCTCTAATGCCACTGAAGGAATGGATTCCCACAGGTTCCCCTAGCCCACCGTACACCCCCTTTCACACATCTAAACCACAGGGCTCACTTGAGATAGGACATTCAGAGCTGGGAAAGCTGAAAGCAGGGATCCCAGTTGCAGGTTTACTGTCCCTCGATGGAAATACAGACTGGAAGAGGTCTCACTGGTTCCCAAACATCTCAAAAGCCAAGTGTCTGCCACTGTTCTTAAGCACCCAACTCACCACTGCCCTCCAAATGTACTTACCTCTGGTTCCATTTGGAAAACATCTCCATCCATCCCTCAGTCCCCGTGAACATGGTTGATTTCTACCTCAGACTCCCACTATTTCCCCCCATCCTCAACTGTGCCCAATGCCCAAAATAGTGCCTGGAGCATAGGTGTCTGCTGGGATGGTTGGCTAGGACCAGCTCTTGCATCTCTCTGTAGACTCAGTTCCTGCAATCCAGCTTCTACTGAACAGCCAGAGTAACAGGACCTTCTTAATGTAGCCCTGTTTGAGCCGGCTGCGCCCTCCCAATCTCGGAGATGGCATCCATGCTTGCCTGGCTCACAAAAACCTGAACAGCCCACCCCGACACCTCTCTCCACACACTGTTATATATAGATGTTCTAGCCATATCTTAGGTCTTGCAGGCAGCCAACTGTGCCAGGCTGATGATTCACACTTTGGTTTGGCACATGCTGGTCCCTTTGCTTAAGGTTTCCTGCCCCCATCCCATCTGCCCAGTGAATGATTCACACTTCAGAAGCATGTTCAAAGTCATGAGGCTCAATTGGATTCCTTTGTATGTGTTATAGTATTTAAGTTCTGGACTTATTTATAGATGAGTCTGTTTAGTAAATGGATAGGTCTAGTCTCAGGTCAGGCCCCAGGACCTTTCTTACTTATCTCTGCCTGGAGTGCCCAGCAAAGAGCTGGGGGTGGGGGGAAGTAGCCATAAAGGACATCTCACTGTTGTGGAAGGCTGGCTGTGTCCAGGTCCTGTTTATGCACTGTTCCCATATAGTGGCACATGCATCTTGCCCAGGTGGGAGTCACTGTGCCCGTCACTTACTGACACTCAGCAGATGGCCAACACAGACTCAATTCAAACGGTGGTCTTTCAGTGCTGATCCTGATCTGAGGAGCTGACTGGACTCTCCTGGGGATTGCCCCATGTGTTGTAGTTGAGGATCCCCACGACAGTGACACTCAGCTGGGGCTAGCACACCTCATTTTTGATGGCTCACCCTCTGCTGTCCTAGTTGTCTTTTTTTTAATGTTCCTCCCTTCCCTGCAGCCCTGCCCATGCCCA
Organism: Mastomys coucha; assembly: GCF_008632895.1. Classification (NCBI taxonomy): domain Eukaryota; kingdom Metazoa; phylum Chordata; class Mammalia; order Rodentia; family Muridae; genus Mastomys; species Mastomys coucha. Next base: position 23,973,174 of record NW_022196897.1, on the reverse strand, counting down.
CTCCCCCAAGTTAATACCTTTTTATTATTGTTCCATACACATATATGTATGTATGTATGTGAATGTATAAATATATATAAATAAACTTGCTGCGTCTGTTTTTGTTGTATGTATATGGTTTCAAGGTTGACCATATACACACAACACTGCTACTCTGCAGCAGACAACTAAAGACCAACTCATCTCCAATTTCTAATCAGGAGCCACTTTGGTACTCTAGTTAATTAAGTGCCTATTTACTGTAAAATTTGAGTTTCTGTCCCTCAGAGCTAGGCTGTGCCCCAACCCTGTAACCATAGAATGTTCTGTTCTAGGAAGATTACTTTAACTGACTGCCTGGTCTCACTACCAGGCCTGCCCCCCTGCCCTATGGCTTTCTCCTATAAAGGGAGCCTGAGACATTGGTTCACGGCTGATCTCTTGAACCCTGTCTTAGGAGGAGACAGTCACCAGCTGTGTCCCATGTGCACAAATATAGCTTGCTTAGTTAGATTTGGTCATAATTTGGGTTGGTGAAATTAACACAACTAATAAAGGAACTCATCCCTGGGAGAGGCTGAGGCCCTTTCTCCCAGCAGTTGCTACTAGCTTATAGTTCTTTGTCTAGAAACCTCCTTCCTTCCATGTTAACTTGTTCATGGATACTGCCATGGTTCTAGGTTCTGGTCTTATGAAGCCATTTCTAGGAGAGCTCTTTCACAGCAGGCTTCCTGATATTCTGCCTCTTGAAATTTTTCTACCCTTCTCCCATGATGTCCTCTGAGTGACACATGCAGGAGCTGTGATGTAGCTGTATACCCTGGGGCTGGGCTCCTCAGGGGCCATTGAGGTCTGCATTGTGTCCAGTTGTGGTTTTCTGCCTTGGTAAGGGATGGTAGCTATGTCTGTGTGATGATAAGATTTGGAATATAGCAGAGTCTGCCTGAGTCTTTATAGTGGGGGCTGGGCTTCCTCGACAGCACATCCCAAGAGGATGTGTCCTGCTGACAGGAGTGTCTCAGGCTTACATTACACTTACCATTGTCCAGAGCAAGTCACATGGCCATGTGTGTGTGTGTGTGTGTGTGTGTGTTTTATGTCAAGGAACCTGTCCACTATGGTCATGTTTCCTTCTTCAGAAATGATTCTGAATACATCAGAGCATCCTTCTGTCCTATCATGTAGGACATAAAACCATGCCAGGAAGTTTGGTAGGATAGAGCAGGTCGAGACTCAGAAACTTGGTGAGCACACACCTGAGGCATAGGCAACTCCCAGGTCTCTGCCAGACTCCTGACTTGGAACACATGCCATGTTTCTCACATAAAAGAAATGTGTCCTGTGGTCACATAGGCCCAAAACAGAGTTCTCCATGCTAATAAGGTACCTAGAGGCCCAGAGGGCTTAACCAATAAGTTTCCCTTCCCAGACATTCCTCCTTGCAAAGGTATTTAATTTCAGGCCTACCCTGAGAAGTGGGTATGGTACATTATGTATCCACTTTCTGCCATGAACAACCAGTAGACTGTTTAGAACCATGGACTGTCTCTTTCATCAAGATCTGCTGGTGGGGGGTCATGAAGAAGGCATTGGTCTATAGAGTCACAGCTTAATTCTCCTGTAGAAGGCCTCTCTGCGCTCCCAGCCACAACTTGCCTCCACCAAGCTAAGGGCAATCACCACTGGGACAAGCCAAAGCTCCCCCTTCCCCCCTGGCCCCAGGCTAGACATTGTCCCCAGCCTACTGGCCCCTGACTCCATTCTCTGCTCTTCCGACACTCTCAGCAGCACCTGGATGTCCAAGAGTGTGAGAATCCATGGCACTGGCCTCATCGCAGGCTTGGGGATCCCTGAACCAGCTCTGGCTTTTGCATTTTTCAGACTGTGCTTTCCCACCCTAGATTTCCAAACAGCCCAGCACCTGCCCTGGTGGCAGCAAACTCCCCATGTTCCAGCAGCTGGGCAGATGTGGGCTGACATTACCACGTGGAGGGCATGCTGGTCTAAGGTAGTTTGAGGTGGGCTCTGATCCTACTCTGGTCCAGACCTGGTCTCATTCACAAAGGATGAGTCTCAAGGTGGCAACAAGAGCCTTGACTCCTCTCTGATATACTTGTCCCTTTCCCTCAGGCCAGGTCTTTGGAGTAACAGTTTCCATCTACGATAGAAGTGGCATGACATTGTTCTCTCCTGAGCATCAGAGACTCCCCTACACTGCAGGCCCTCTCTCTCTCCTGAGCATCAGAGACTCC
>NW_022196897.1:23964576-23970477 GCF_008632895.1 Mastomys coucha | reverse complement strand
AGGCCCTCTCTCTCTCCTGAGCATCAGAGACTCCCCTACACTGCAGGCCCTCTCTCTCTCCTGAGCATTAGAGACTCCCCTACACTGCAGGCCCTCTCTCTCTCCTGAGCATTAGAGACTCCCCTACACTGCAGGCTCTCTCTCTCTCCTGAGCATCAGAGACTCCCCTACACTGCAGGCCCTCTCTCCTGAGCATCAGAGACTCCCCTACACTGCAGGCCCTCTCTCCTGAGCATTAGAGACTCCCCAACACTGTAGGCCCTCTCTCATGAGCATCAGAGACTCCCCTACACTGCAGGCCCTCTCTCTCTCTCCTGAGCATCAGAGACTCCCATTGCTTCTGGTCTTCTTTGCTCGCTCTAGAAGGCAGGTGAGAAGAATCTTCCACGTCTCCACACTCCCACTCAGGCTCTCAACATTTCGATTTCTCTCACCACTTCTCATTCAGGGAATTGGGTTAAATGACCTTTAAGATTCCTCAGTGACATCTCTTCCTCTTCTTCCTGATGTGCTAAGGATAGAATCAGGGACTTCATGCAGGCGAGCGCTGAGCCACACCCGAGGCTGCACTCTCCTCACCTCTTCTCATCTGTTTGCAGCCAGATGATGTTTTAATGCTAAGACACTGCTTATGTCATACGCCTACTGTGTGCCAGGCATACATTAGCCCCCTTGTCTCTTCTCACTCTAGGGATGAAGGGTGATGGTGAACCCCACAGCACAGTCCTGTAATGATTTATTCTTGGAGCTTGCTTATAAAAGGCCTCGTGTCCAGTGTTCTGCCCTGGGTCGGGGGAAGCCACTGTGTGATTCATCTCTCTTTTCTTCCCACCATAAATCATGCTGAACCTAAGGTAGACATGTTGAAATGGAGCCTAAGTTAGCATATGACCTTGAGGGACAACTCCATAAAGAGTCCCATCCTGGATATACAGCATGGTGAGACGTAGACTTCTGAAATGTAGCTGAGACATGGGAATGTTCCTTACTACAACATAACAGCCTGTCTTGACTGACACCTACATCCAAACTCAACAGAAGCTGCCACAGGACTGCTGATAATCAGCCCTGCTGGGAAATGGTAAGCCATCCTTCAGACTGCTTCCAAATCGAAATCCACTGGAGGCCAGTAGGGATCTTGGCTAGTTGGTTGTGGTTTGGAAAAACAAAGGGATCTGGTGTTCAAAATCTGAAGATACTCTTTTTCAACTTACTCCATCTGCCTCCAAGGAAGAAGGTTCCTTCTCAAACTGGGCTACTCTGGAGTTCTGGGAGTTTTCCTTTTTAACCTTTTTTCTAATGTCAGCTCACACCAAGCAATCAGTGGAATGAGTTTCCCCACTGCAGCAAAGCTCAGCTGACACGTTCAGCATCCCTTACTTCCATACCTCAGTGAAGCCTCTCTCCAGAGTGCCTACAGATGATTGCTCCCTAAAATATTTTCAAACTTTGGTAGGTCTCCAAGAGAAGAACCATTTGTTAGGAAAGTGCACTGGATTCTAATTTCCTTTGACTTTTGCAGAGAAGTGATTTGAACTTTGGTGTTTATGGTGTTTATGGTTTATGGCTTTTCCATAGTGTGGAGACAGAAAGATCCTTGGGGCTTTCTGGCCAGCCAGCTTAGGCTAGTTCATGAGCCCTAGGTCCCAGTGAGAGACCCTGCCTCAAAAACCAAGGTTGGTAGCTGCTGAAGAATGACCCCTGAAGTTGATTTCTGCTCTCCATATGCATGCAGATTCATACATAGGTACCTGCACACACATGTGCACCAACACACATGAATGGGCTCACTTCCCTTATTCATAAAGAAGGTCACTTCATACTGATTAAGGAAACAAGCCATCAAGAGGCCAGTATAAACTTAAAACAAATATACACTGACCACAGAAGCACATAGTATAAGAGCCAAAGGCAAAGTTGTAATAATAGTGGGTGAGTTTAACACCCACCTTCACCAACAGGCAAATCATATTGACAAAACAAATAATAAATAGAGGGAAAATATCTGAGTTTGAAGATTCATTCTCTACCAGACAGTGGTGGTGCACACCTTTAATCCCAGCACTTCAGGAGGCAGAGGCAGGTGGATCTCTGAGTTGAGAAACTCTAAAATAAGTTTCAGGATAACCAAGGGTATATAGAGAAACTCTGCCTCAAAAAACAAAAACAAACACACTAAAAAAAGACCCACTATCCTGAAGCCATGACTTCCCCACAATGATGGTCTGTGTCTTCAAATACAGTGTGGCAAAACAACCCCCTTCCTCTCTCTAAGTTGTTTTTGTCTGGCCATTTATCACAGAATGAGAAGAGTAACTGATGCACACATGTTCCACTAAGTTGCAAAATCTAGAAGGATAGAGTTCTAGATATGTATGACTTACCAAAGTTAAGCCAAGTTAAAGCAAAAAAAAAAAAAAAAATCAATAGATCTTTAATGGGCAATAAAACTGAGGAGGTAGTAAAATCTCCCAGCTAAAAGAGGTTCAGGTCCTAATGGATTTACTGTCCAGTTCCACCAAAACTCTTGAGAACTTAACCAATACTTCTCAAATTATTCCTCAAATAGGAAATGAAGAAATGAGTTTAAACTTTTTATAAAACCAATATTACCCTGATACCAAACTTAGACAAAAACACAACAAAAATAAAATTGTAGGCCAATCTTTCTAGTAAATACAGGTACAAAGAGTCTCAGTGAAGTACTACAGATTTTATCCAAGAACATACAAAGAAGGCCACCGGTGATTCACGATGATCTAATTGGCTTCATTCCAGAACGGTTCCAGAGATGCTAGGATCATTCAACATACACCAATCAGTAATCAGATTTAAGAACAGTAATCATGTGATTATCTCGATAAATGTAGAAAAAGCCACAGACAAAAATCTAAGATCCCTCATGGTAAAAGCCCCCAAAACATTAGGAACTGAGGGAACATAACTCAATGTAATATGAGATTATATACAACAAATCTAGAGTAAACATCATCATACTAGATAGAGAAAAGCAGGGCAAAGGGATCATGGTGGTACAAGTCGATAATCACTCAGGAAGGGAAGTAGATGGGAAGTAGAGCTGTCCAGGGTGGGGCCACTTTTCCTGCCTCAGCCTACAGCCTTGGTGAAACACCACTGCAGGAGGAGCTGTCCCACAGGAGCTGTCCACAGTGGTAGCACCTCCTCTCCAACCTCCCTAAGCAGCCCCACAAAGATGGTGCAAGGAAGGGCCTTACACCCCAACCCCTGGACCCTATGCAGGGGGGGGGAGGCGGGAGAAGCATGGGTGGAAGAAAACTCATGAATCCCCGAGCTCCCCAAGCTTAGGTCTTGAAATCCCACCAATTCTTAGTCTGGAAGTCTCTGCCCTGAGAAGCCCTGCCCCTGAAATCCTATATAAGCCTTACCCTTTGTACAAGTCCTCACTTTCCACCCCTGGGAGCAGAGGACAGCCATCCCTGGATTCATCCCTCCACACCCTGAACCCCGCCACCTCCCCAATACATCTCTTGCATGAGATTTGATGCCTGGTTTGACTCTAAAAACAGCCAAGAAGAAAAGAAGCAATGAAGAGAGGAAGCAAAGAAAGCGTGGGTCTGAGACTCCTGAGCTCCTCAGTTCAGCTGGGGATCCCCTCCCCTGGGAACTGCAGTGCTCTGCAGAGGAGGCTTCCTCTCAGACTTGTGTGGTTCCTGGGCTCCCGTGACTCAGAATGGCCTTCCCTTGGGACACTGTCTCACCTCAAAGCTGTAAGGTCCCTGAATTCCCATGTCTCAGGATGCCCTTCCAATGGGATACTCTCTCCCCTCTCAGCTGTATGGCTCCTGGCTTCCAAATCCCAAGATACCCTTCCATTTACATTGCTATACTTGAACTTGTTTGTTTTAAAGGACGTTAAGTCATGAGCTGACCAAGAATAATGTTAGAAAATCTATCTTGGGGATGAGAAAGGAAGGACTTTAAGTTTTAGGGGTGGCTAGAAAAAAAGGACATACTGCCTTTAGTAAGTAGCTAAAGGAAGTACTAGTGAGAAGACAGATTCCTTGATTGGGGACTTGTATGCAAGACTGGAAAAAAAAAAACCCAGGCAGGGCTGGGTGAGGAAGGAGAGCTGTGAGCAGGAGGTGGCTGGAGAAGCCTGAGCTTCAGAGTAGTCAGCAGAGGAAGAGCAATCATGAAGAGGGGTTGTGTGTGGTAGAAATGAGCTGATGTATCGGAACAGCTCGGCCGCAAGAAGATCTTGAAGAGACCTGAAATGGGTGAGCAGGTGTTGGGATGAAGAAGACGAGGTGGGGCAGACATAGTCTGCAGAAAATGGAAGCTGTCACCCATCCACCTTCACCTTCCCCATCCCTGGTAACACTTGACTTGGTCCTGGGCAGGAAGCCAAGGAAAGGACTGCTGAGGATGGGAGCACTGAGTGGGGTGCTTCACAGAGGCTGGGCTGGGATCCAGATGCCAGGGCATCACTTGAGCTGTCGAGATGGGGTAGGGGCCTTCCAGGTCAGGGTTCGCCTTGAAGGAAGGGGGACTTTGGGAAATCCTCAAGAGAGAAGTCTGGACAGAAGTGTGAGGAGGCTGGAAAAGGCTGTGAAGGGATTCACTTCATGCTTCCCATCCACCTCCTAAGCTCTGGGGTCCAAGGTAAAGAGAAATCAGCTAGGAAGACATTTCAAGCTACATGTGCACCCAGTGTGGAGGACCTGCACTACCCTGTGACAGGCAGCAGCGTGACCACGCTTCTTTCTCATTAGCCAATGGGCTTGGAGATTCCACCTCCCTCCACCTTGGCCCATCTTTCCTGCCTACCCTGAGAACCTGGGTGGAGCAAATTGATTGTGGCCACCAAAATGTCACAAATGTTCCTGGTTGCACCCCTCCTTGGTCCAGGTCTAGCATCCCCCGATGGCTAGACCCCAGCCAGAGTCTAAGGCAAAGGAGATCCCTGGCCCCAGGGGAGCCCTCAGCAACCCAACCCTCTCCCTCCAAAGTTGCCTCTGGGTGACTCCCCAGGCTTCCAGTTCCCAGGCTTGGCCCTCAGCTCCTACCTCCACAAACAGGATCCCCTGGGGCTTTTCATTGGTCCTGGGCTTTAGTGCTGTTCTCCTCTCTGTGCCCCTCCCTCTTGCTCCAACACAATTTCCCTTCTCTTACTCTTGGGCTATATTGATGTGGGCGTTTAGTAAGTAGTGATGAGCTGCTCTAACAGATGTGTTAGATGTAGGTGCTGGTTGAGTTGCTTGAAGGCAGAAAGGGCAAGAGGTCAAAGCCATCCTTGTCTACATGTCGAATTTGAGGTCAGCCCGACATAATGAGGCCCTATCTTTAAAAAACAAGGGACTGGAGAGCTGGCTCAGTGGTGAAAAGCATTCATTGCTTTGCAGAGAACTCAGGTTAAGCTCCCAGAATCCACGACTATTTGTGGCTTCAGCTCCAGAGGATCCAACCCCCCTTTTCTGACCTTACATGCAAACACACATACACATAAAAAATAAAACAACAAGGCTTATTGTTTATGTACTTTATGTCCTTTTGTTGTTGTTTTTCTGAGACAGGATAGCCTTGTGTCCTCAAACTCTTTAAACTGTATTCTTCCTGCCTTCCCTCCATAGTGCTTGGAATTAAGGAGGAAGCCACCACATCCAGCTAATTCCTCCCTAATTTAATGTTTACCTCTTCATCTCTGTCTCCAGTTTTGCTTCTAGGATTTCAGGGTAGGCAGGAAAGCTGGGCCAAGGTGATCCAGGGGAGGTGGAATCTCCAAGCCCATTGGCTAATGAGAAAGACCCCCTCTCCAGTTCCTGGCTCCACTACTTTGGGACTACGTGAGTTGCCCCGGTACCTGGCACCGATCTGGCTGGTTGTTTTTTTTGTTTGTTTGTTTTTTTGTTTTCGTTTTTT
>NW_022196897.1:23959255-23964566 GCF_008632895.1 Mastomys coucha | reverse complement strand
AGTTGTTCACTGGGGACGTGGGCATGCTGCCTGGTCTTGTAGCAGACTCTGATGATGCTGGACCATCGTTTTAAGGCCTGGCACGTGAACAGCATCTCCTCGCAGCACTGCGCCTGCTCAGTAGTCTCCTCTATCAGTGTATTCGGGTCCCGACAGAGTACAGGTTGGCCAACAGCTTTGAGAAGATGAACTCTTTGGTCGGTGGGAGGGTGAAGCGGAAGAGGTTGGGACCTGACGCCTGTGTCACCTAGTTGCTGAGCAGAGCCTGCTGGGATTGTGCGCACAACTGAGAACACCTGGGGCCACGTGGTGCCTAAACTCGCAGATCTCACTAAGCCTCCTTTTCTCAGGTGAGGTCACAGATCTGAAGAGGAAAATCACCTGCACGATGGAAGTGTTAGGAACGTGTTACTTCCTTCCTGTTGCTCTTACAGTTTCACTCTTCAGTCCTCCAGAAATAGGCCTCTTCCTAGAGCAAGTGTCAGGCCTTCCGTAGTTCTGTTTTCTACTTCCTTTCCCCCCCTCTGTGTCCTCTCGGGGTCTTCAGGAGATTTCCAGGGACAGAAGAAACCCCAACTGGAAACCCCTGGTAACCTTCTGGTATGGAGGGAGGTCAGACTCCAAGTTAATAAAGTCAGGCTCATCTTTCTGAGAGGGCACTTGGAGAAGCACAGGAGAAGCGGGTGCTGATGTCTGGGAATGGTTACTATAGAGGGGGGCAGGATTCTCAGGGTTCCTACAGACTCCCCAGAGAGGGCCCATGGCCTCAGGACAGAAAGCATCGCGGTGGCATCCCAAATTGACTGTACTTTCCCAAGCATAATCCTTGGATGAGTGAACCTTGAAAAGGCTGGGTTGTTTGGGGGCCAGTTACAGAGGAAATAGCGTCCTGTGTGGGCTAGATGTCTGGAAGATGCCTGAAGAGTCACTGCTCAGTCCAAGTTAGAAGGATAAAGATGCTGGGTGCCGATGTCAGTGAAGGGTGGTAGTAAGGGGGTGTCAGCTGCCTCACGCACCAAGGTGGGAAAGGAAGTAGGCAAAACCAAACCTTTTCCTCATGCCTCCTAGTATTCTAGCTTCCTGGTAGAAAGTGTGGCCAGCATTCAGTGTGGCTCTTCCCACTCTAATTAAACTAATCAAGATAATTCCTTACAGATGTTCCCAGAGGCATGCTTCACGGTGATGCTAGATCTGATTTTAGATACCATCAAGAAGAGCCTGCTTAGTGGACCATTAATTAACCATCACAATGAGTATTGACTTCCCATTTGCCTGCATACTTCATCCTTCTGGAAAAGAAACCTGAAGGGTCAGCCTCACTTAAAACCCTCTCAGTGACATCAATACCATGCAGAGGGTCTTGTTTGGAGCCTGGCTGTTGTAAGCCAGTTCTGACCATTCCCCACCCCACCCCACCCCACCCCACCCTCCGTGTCCTCAAACTCTCTTCCATCCTTATTCAATATCCGGGGACTTCTTGACCCTATTGTTTCTGACAGGCTTTCCAGTTCTCATCGCCATCCCCTCCTCAGGAGCCTCCCCTACTATCCATGCCCACAGGATGTGGGGATAGGAAAAGCCATGAAGCAGGTCCCACCACTGTGGACTTTGCATTGCTCATCTTCACATCAAGTAGATAGTGGACAGCGTGGGTCCTTAAAATGTGATGTCGTTTAAAATTTACTTTATTTTAAACAATATGTCAGGTGTCTTAAGAGGAACTTTTGTATCTGGGCATTCACGTGCTTAACTAAGTCTGGAATTTAAGGTGCTTAACCAAATAGATGGTTTAAATACAGTGAAGGGGTAGGGTTTACTAGGCGGAAGATCACAAGTCGCTAAAGTTTAGCTTGTGTACCTTTGTGTAGAAACAGGTGGGGGCTGTTCAGTGTATGGGTTACTGTGCCTGCCTTCTCGGTCCATCAACTGCTAACTCTTCAAAAGTCGAGACTCAAGCGCCACCCGGTGGCATATCTTGACAGTAACAGAAAAAAAAATCTTACAAAAGTAGCACCAGTGCCTCTCCCCTAGACAACTTCTTCCTGGTTTTCCCTTCCAGAAATGGACCTGCTGTAAAAATGATATAACAATAGTCAATTTTATCTAAAAATTGATTTTCCACCTAGCAAAGGAATTTCATGCTTGTTGCAGAAAATTTGGAAAACATAGAGAATAAAGAAGAAATAGGACTCACTTAATGGACACAGCCCAAATAATCATTATTAGTATTTGGAAATACTAACTTCCAGTGGCTTTTCTCTGATTACACTCTTTTCATACCAATAATTAGTGTTCTTATATCTTCTATACACACATTTCAGGTGCTGCGAGCCAACCTGGAGTTAGAATCTTGCCCATTGCTGACTTGGGCAAATGAGTTCTCGGAGCAGCGATATCTTTCAGCATCTGTGACACATGGCTCCTGGAACTGTCCCCAGGATGACATGGCAGGGCATCTGCAGTGACCAGTTCAGGGCTTGTCATAGATCTGTTACTCGCCAATAACAGGTTATCATATGAAGCTCTGTCTTTTCTGATTCATCGATGCAATCTCCAGAAACAGAATTGATTTGGGGGTTCAGGGGCACGAAGAGGCACAAGGCTTCTACAGTTTTCCAAAACTGAAAGGAAAGATTCAAGCAAGCTCTCGTGTTTCCAGCACCACAGCTGGTCCCATTTGTGTCTAAATTCTTTCAGGCTCTCTTTCTGTTGGGCAGTTTTTAAACACAGTAATCACAGTGCTCTTGCCGGTTCCCTTGATGTTACATCACTGGCATTTTTCTCTAGGGCTAAAGCTGTCACAGACAGCATTTGCCAAATTAACTTAGCTGCTTCCTCAGTGTGGAATATCTGAACGATGTAAAACTTCATTCATTCATTCATTTGTTCATCCATCCATCCATCCATCCATTCATACAATAGATACTGAGTGCATCCTCTCTGCTATGCACTGGACTAGGCGCCAGATCACTGTGGCCCTCATTTCTGGCTCCAAGCCTAGCAACACAGACATGGAAACAGACAAAACTCCCACCTTGGAGTCATGAGGCAGTCCCTAGCCTGACCTGCTCTTTGCTCTCAGCATTCACAGTGGATGCTGCTCTTGGAGGCACTTCCTACAGGGCTGGAATGTCCATTTACATATTCTGGGGGCTTTGCACAGAAGTAAGAGGTATTTCCAGTGCTGTCCAAAGCCTGACGATGAAGCTCACATGGGACCTTTGTGCCCTGTTCTTTCTTCTCCCAGGCTTGGGTTTCATTTGGTCCAGTCAGCTTCCTTGCTCCCAAAAGCTGATGCTGTCCCCTTGCATGCACAGCATGCATCTCTTCCTTATCTCTTCTCTCAGTGAGCTCCTGCAATGCCCCTGGAGCATCTGAAGCAGGGGAAGGGTTGTCCTCAGCTGGTGGACAGAGCCTCTGTGGCTGTATCTCAATGGGCAGAGCCTGCGCTTGGTTCCTTCTTCACTGGCTCTGGCCATGACCACCCAATCAAACTTGGCCTGCTCCATTCTCAAGATTCAGCATATAGTCTATGTCTGATGTAGAGCCTGGCTTTTAATTCTCAGAAAACTCATTTGGCCTCATGCTTCATCTTGGTTTTTTCTCTTTCATAATTATCTCACTGGGTGAGGTCGGTTTTAGATTGAGAGACCAGAGCCATCTCTGTAGACTGAAAGCTGAGGAAGTGGGCAGAGCTGGAAGGACACATGGAAAGGCCCCAGAGGCAGAAGATATCATGAATGTACAAGTAAGGGGCTATCTCTATGTGGGCTGCTCTTTCCAAATTTGATAAGCTGTAAATAATTTGTTATTGCAGTCACAGTGCTCTTTCTAGACCACCATTTCTTGTCTTTTCTAGAGAAAAATCAGTTCAAATTTGTCCTGGCCTAGACTGATGGGGGAGGATGAGGTGGGTTCTCTGTGAAATGACAGTCAGAATGTGGTAGAGGGCTATTATGTACACCATCAGTACAGACTGTAGCTATCTCTGCCTGAAGACACTGAGGAAAGCTGCTAAAAAAGACAGCCACAAAGATGATTGAGTTTCTTGGGCAGAGACACTAAGGAAGGGTACATCCAGGCAGAGGGAACAATGCGTACAAAGTCACAAGAGCAAAGAGAAGGTGTGATTCCAGAAATGAGCACAGAAAGAGACAATGTTTGAAATGTATCTAGAGAGGTTAGGTAACTAGAGGATGTCTCTGAGCTTGGAGGGAGCAGTTCCAGCCTCGGTATGAGTGGACAGGAGTGTAATAGAGACGGCTGGTTCCCATGAGGAGGCTGCTGCGGCAGCTAGGAGAAAAGGCAGAGGCTGACCTAACACAGCGATGTCAGGGAAGGCAAGAGAAATGGTATCTCAATGTAAAAACCACAACTTTAGGGATGAACTGGCTTTAAGAGAGGAGGGAGGTGGGTTGTGTTAAGTCTTGAAAATTTTCAAGCATTAATGAATGAGAGTGGTGGCAACTGAGCGGGACAGGATTTGGAATGTCCTACCATTCATCTCCAGAATTTTCCATATTGAAAGCATACCCATGAACTAACTCCTGCCTCTTTCAGGCACCACGGACAGCTCCGGGAATCTCCAAAGACCTCGGGCAAGACTCTTGTTCTTGACATTGGGGCTTTAGAATCAACAGGGCAACTTTAACAACACCCCCTCCAACCAGTCACACCCACAGGCTTACCCAGATGTTCTGGGTCACAGTCCCTGGGAGAGGGGGCAAGCACCCCAAGACCCTTAGTTCAGGCACTTGAAGAAAAGCCTCCATGCCTCCTACAAAGGAGGCCTGGTGCAGTGCAACTTATTCACACACTGAAATTCCTGGCCAAAGAAACAAGACTTTTGGAGAAACAGAGAAGGGGCCATTTTCTTCCAGCACCTTTAAAACTAAATGTGGCCACTGGTCAGTCCAGGGTGCTGTTACAATTTTCTAACCCCATTTTCTAAAACTTTAAGTCAGCCCAAATGTGGCTCCCTCAGGCAGGAGAGGACCCCCTTCTAGATCAACTTTACATTTTTATGACAACCTTAGTTGGGTATAGGAGTTCAGCACTCAGAAGACAGAGGCAGGGAGATCTTTGTGAGTTTGATACCAAGTAGTCTATATAGTAAGTTTCAGGACAGCCAGGCCTACATAAAGAGACCATCTTAACAGCAACAAAAGTATGGCAGTCATTAAAAATTGAAAGCTGGGGCTTGAAGAAATACTTGTACATGAATGTTAATAATCAAAAAGTCTCGGCCGGGCGGTGGTGGCGCATGCCTTTAATCCCAGCACTTGGGAGGCAGAGGCAGGCGGATTTCTGA
>NW_022196897.1:23957191-23959208 GCF_008632895.1 Mastomys coucha | reverse complement strand
AAAAAAAAAGTCTGCAGAAAGGTCTATGGGAAAATAACTGTGCATACACATATAGAATATTTGTAAGCTTTATGATGGAATAAAATTCTGACACCCACAATGATGAAAGAGAAAAAGAAAAAGACCTTGAATAGCCAAACAAGACAAACACAAGAGGTACCCCAGTAGTTAGACTCAAAGGGTGGAGGGAATAGATTTGTGGTGGCCAGGACGGGTTGGGATGGGAATCCCAGGAGTTACTTCATGGGTATGCTTTCAATATGAAAAGTTCTGAAGATGAATCGTAGAGATGGTTTTCACCACAATATGAATGTACTGAGTGCCACTAAACTGTGTATTAAAAATAGATTAAATGAGGGCGCCACACAGCAGGTCACATCAGGGAATCTGATGCCCTCTTCTGGCCTCCTCTGACACCAGGCATACATGTAGGCAAAAATATACACACACATAATAAATTTAAAAATAATTAGTACATTTTGTTATGTTTATTGTAATAAAAAAGTGTTGCCCTCTACAAGTCTAGGAATCTGAAGGTCTTCTCCATTCCGTGGGAGATAACCTAAAAACCGACAAAGATGGCTCCCACTTCAGTCTAAGGCTCACAGAAAAGGAGTAGATAGATGAATGTAGTAGGTCTGGAGTTACCCCAGTGTGTGTAGGACTAGGGAGACTGAGTCTCATGTTTGAGGAAGATGTCGCTCTTCCCAAGTCCTTCCCTTTCCAAGCTCGGGAGTGAGACAAGAGCACAACACCTTTTAGCCTCAACCTCACTGTCGGCCGATCCTGGCCAGGCCCAGAGCACTCGGAAACTTAGCGGCTTCGTGCCAGGGCCTCAGCGACTCGTTGCCCTCTTCCAAGATGGCCACCGCGGCCTCTGTGACAGGCCTGGTCACGTGGGCGCGCTCGCTTGTGAGGTCGCCGGGGCGATTGTCCCTTGCCGGGCCCCGTCCCGAGGCGGCGACTATCCCTGTCAACCGGAGCCTGAGAGATCATGGCAACGGGCTCGGGCGGGGAGCGCGTGGCGGCGGCGGCAGCGGCAGTTTGGTCGCGGGCCGGCACGGGGGAGCGGCGGCGGCGGCGGTGGCTGTGGCGCCGGCACCGGCCCTGAGCGTCATGCGGCGCAGCAGCTCGGAGGAGTCGGAGGCCAGGTGGATGGCGGACGCGGCGGCGGAGACCGGGGAGCAGCTGGGCGTGGACGCGGGCGCGGCCGGGGACCCAGAGCTCCCGGAGCCGGAGGAGCAGCCCAAGGCCGTGGGCGGGACCCCGACCCCGGCGCGACGCCGCGCGCCCGAGGAAGGCGATGGCCGGGTCGTCCGGCGGCTGCCACCCGCGCTGCCCCTGGCCCCGCCGAGGCCGGCGGCGCGGGCCCTGAGCCAGCTCGTGAAGTCCCGGGGCTGGAACCGGGGCCGGGCCTACCGGCGAAACTCGGGCTCCGTGCGGCCGGTCACCGTGGACAGCTCCAAGGCCCGCACCTCCCTGGACGCGCTGAAGATCAGCCTTCGCCAGCTCAGGTGGAAGGAGGTGAGGCCCGCCGGCCCCGGCGCGTGGGCACAGGGGGGTCGTCCCAAGGCCGAGCTCCCGGAGCCACTTCCCAGGTCAGGTCAGCCGGTCCCTGCCCTGCGTCCCTACAGCTTTTGTTAATGTCTGCAGCCCTGGCCTCTTGAAGCTGTAGATCCTGGTTTATGAATGTCTGTCTTCTCCGTTGGCCCCGAGGCCAGGGGCCACCCTTTCACTTTCTGCATTTAAGTTATATTTAAAGTTTAGTAAACTTTAGTGCTTAGAGTGCCACTCTTGGGCCAGGTTTGTACTCGACAGAGCCTCACTACGCTCTTCAACTTAGCTCTGCGACCTTGAGCAAGCTGCTTTTCTTCTGTGGCCCCATTAACCTCGGTAAAGTGAAGCCGGTTCTGGTTCGTTCCTATTAGGGGGCTTAGTGCCTAGTGATTGCACAAGGTTTCAGCAAGTGACAACCTACTTTCATCACCCTCCTTCCTCGCCACCACCCACCACCACC
>NW_022196897.1:23949578-23957156 GCF_008632895.1 Mastomys coucha | reverse complement strand
ACCACCACCACTACCACAGACACTGATTTAGGGGATGTAGCAGGTGACAGTAAGTGGGGGTGAGAGTATGAGTGAGGAGATGAATCACTCAGCCTCGAATTCATTTCAGTCCTTTTAAGGGTTGGGGCGGGGCAAAGCACCAAGGAATCCAAGAGGTTTCTGTTTTCATTGGCTGAGTAAAGAGAGCCAGCTGACTTTGTTTAAATCCTGGAAGCCATTGGTCAGCTATAGATGCCAAGGCAGAGAGCCTGAGGGCTCTGGTTTTGAGCCTTGCGCTGAGGCTGTGGTAGAAGTGGTTTAATGAAGTTGGAGACTGGGGAAAGATGACCACAGGAAGCTCCACTGTGGTCAGAATGTTAATGTCCCAGTGGAAGAGTTTGGTTTGAAGGGAAACCAAGAGTCAAGTCTGGGTGGGGGTGCCTGGCAGTCCCAGGTGTCAGAGCTCTCAGTCTTGACTTTTCACACATTGGAAACTGGAGGAGGGTTGGGGAGACTCGGTTCTACAGGGTCTAAACTGTAGATAAAGTCCCATGTCCAGCCCAAAGATAGGCGGGCCAGGAAGGTACGCTTGGACTTGTAGGTGCTGCTGCTGACCTAGTGAAGAGAGTCCAGGGATAGAAACTGGCTAAGAAGTACCTGTGTACTGCTCAAGCTGGCTAGCAAGTGCCTGTGCTCTCAGCCCAGCCCTGAGGAGAGACAGGAAGCGGGCTTGATCTTGCTCAGCCAACCCAGCACAGTTCATTCCCTTATTTTGTAAATATTCACTGTGTTGATAACAAGTTCTGTGCTGGGCCTAGGGAATCACAGTTTAAATCTACCCTTGTCTTCAAGTGTTCCTAGTTCAGTAGGGAATGAAACACAGTACACAGTTCTGGTATCTGCAGGACCGCTGCTGCTGCTGCTGCTGCTGCTGCTGCTGCTGCTGCTGCTGCTGCTGCTGCTGCTGCTGCTGCTCTATTAAATGTGTCTTTCCCAGCTAGCTTTGTGCATGGCTTTCTCTGTCACCTCTTGAGACCGCTTATCAAATAGCACAACCTGAGAGAGGTCTCCAAGGCAATGTTCCCAGCCATCTCCAGCCCTAGCTGTTTGCTTCATAGCATGGACTCTACCAGACATTGTGTTGTATTTGTTTATTGTCTGTTTTGCTCACCAGAATGTAAGCTCTTCAAGGGCAGGGATTTGTTTTGTTACTGCTGTACTCAAAGTTGTCTGGCAAATGGAAGTTGCTCAATAAATATTCGTTGAATGCATGAACATATTATGTGATGAGTGTTTCTATGTGCTGTGGGAGGCAGAGGAGGCCAACTCCAGTACACCTTCCTGGGGGAATTGAAGCCCAAATGAGTCTTGAGTGTTGACCAAAAGTATTTAGTGGTGTGGACTTTGGGTCTCTGGTAGAGGGAGTGGTATGGCCAAGCAGAGTGCATTCAGTGCTTTGTAGTGGATCACAGAGAGGGACCGATCGTGTTGTTGAGAGATAAGGTGGTAGAAGTGAGCTGGGGTCAGGGCGAGTCACAGGATTTGGGCCTATTCTTGAAAGGAAAACTTGCAGGCCACTGCAGAAGTCCAAGGTCTTCAGTCTCAGCTATACTGCTGTAGACAAGTGAATACTGTGAACAAGTTAGTGGACCTCTTCAGACCTGTTTGCTCAGCTGAACGATGAGGGGAGGTTTAGCAAATTCAGGCTCCCAGCCTACTACTGTAACCACAAAATGACAATGCTAAACCCTGGCACCAGTGAGCCCAGCAGAATAGGTAGTTTCTAGCACCCTAACTTGACTGCCCCTCCCATCCCAGGCCTTCCTTCTGTCACTTGTAAAACATGTTGGTATGTAGATAAAGATGCTCATTCTAGTATATTTGAACATAACTGACTCCCAACAAAAAGCCTTCACTGTGACTCCATGACATCCTTCATAAAGTCAGGGTAGTAGGACTTGTGTTGCTGGTGTCCCTGTCAAGAGATACCTGTCAAATGAACAGTGGGACATTTGTAGTATAGCACGTGTCATCAGATGCACTAGGGCATAGGGTTTGAAAGCACCATCCTCCAGAAACCTTCCGATCCCTCTGACTTTATCCTTGATCATTGTATTCTTAGCATCTAAGACAAAACAAGTGCATAAGGAGTAACATAGATGAACTTGGTACTAACAAAGCACACATACACAACCTCTGTAGGCTGGGCCCATCCCTCATGGGAGTGGTATTGGACAAGGTCCTTTCGAACTTGGGGCCGATGGGGGTGACTGTACGTCAGGCTTCCTTGAATGTTTAGCTGCGCTGCTCAAGAGTGTGGGAGTCCCTGCTGGCTGCCTTTGGTGGAGGTGAGTGGGTAACCTAGAAAAGAATAAAGTCATGGCCAGGAGTGGTGGTGTGTGCCTCCAGGACTTGAGAAACCAAGGCAAGAGGATTACAAGCTCAAGGCTGGACTGGGCTACATAGCAAGACCTTCTTTCAAAAAACAAAAACGTGAATGAAGGAAGGCCATGACTGACAATCAGTGTGAATGCCCCCACTCTGAGCTGTAGGTTTGTAGGAAGAACCTTCCCACCGTGGTCCACTTCCCAGGGGGCGTGAGCAAGCCCTTGAATCCAGAAATGTGCCCAGCTACTGGGTGCACGTGTTCCCTTCTCGGTTTCTTTTTAGTTCCACATGTATGAAGAACCCACAGTGATGGTGGAAATAATGAACCCTTATGCAGCTCCTACTCTATACCAGACAAGTATTTAAACCTAGCGACCAACACAGAAGTGCATTACTGTAGCTGTTTTGTAGATGGGGAAACTGAAGTCCAAGGAGGCTAACTTACACAGAGTCATATACTGACTTAGAAACAGAGATAGCACTTTCAATAGACACTCCACCTGAGTCCAGGCTTCAGTTCCAGACTCACCTGCAAACCGCAGCAGTGGGTGTGAAGAAAATAGGCTCCTTGTTGTGTAAGAGCTCTCACTGAAGAGGCACAGAGCTGCAAACAGATGGCCACTGTCCCGTCTGGGATCTGAGTGGGCAAAGGAAATCCCACACAGTGGGACAAGTCAGGGAGTGGGGACCAGGTCCCAGATATAAAAGTGACATTCTGATGGCTTAGAGAGCATGTGGAGAGCAGAGAGAGGCAGAAAGGAGCAGCTCAGAGAGCCAGCTGTAGCCCCTGCCAAGAAGCTTGCATCCCTGTCTGCACTGCCCTGCAGCTTGTGGCTGTATATAGATCCCACTTCCCTTGCCCACTGTCCCTTGTGCTAAGTCTTATGGTTAAGTTCTCAGTCACTCATTTCTGGGCAGGTCTAATTCATCTGTGTCCATAGAGGGTTTTCAATTCATTTCTGCAAGAGCAAGTTCACAGAATTAGCTCTGTAAACTTGTAGATGTGAATATAGTTATTTCAGGCTAGCAAAGGAAAGTCAAATGTCCAAAAATCACTACTGACGAAGTCGATGGTTCCTGGTCACATTTGGAGACGCTATAGAAAATTCTCTTCCCATGTCTTTCGTGTTTTTGTTTGTTTGCTTGCTTTTTTACTTATCATTTTCATTAAAGGAGACCTTGGAGAAAAGACACCGCAGAGAATAGATGTTGAGTGTGTGACCTGCCTTCCTTGGAGATAGCAGGTGTAAATGGGTGCCATGATTCCATGGACATCACATGACATGAGTGGGGACTTGAAGAGATTTGATATGAGGACATTTGTTGGCAGTGGTTTGCATAGTCCCTGTCCCAAGAGCTCTTACAGTGTGAACTCTGACACTCCAGTATGTCTTTGAAAGGTCCCTATCTTCAGCATACACACACAACTGTCTTAACACTCGTAACATGTGAAGTACTTTTTATTAGGTGTATGTACTAGGTATGGTACCAAATACTTAGTGCTTATTAAGAGTGGATTGAGGGCAGAACATGGTGGCACATGACTTTAATCCCAGTCCTTGGGAGGCAGAGGCAGGCAGATCTCTGAATTCAAGGCCAGCCTGGTCTACAGAGTGAGTTCCAGGACAGCACTAAAACTAATCAAACAAATAGTGGATCAAAGAGCTGGAGAGATAGCTCAGTAATTTAGAGCACTAGCTGTTCTTCCAGAGGATCCAGATTCGATTCCCTGCATATGTGTGGAAGCTCACAACTGTAACTCCAGTCCCAGTAGATCTGATGCCCTCTTCTGGGCCCCATCAGCATTGTCTGACCATTGTGCAGACATACATGCAGACAAAACACCCATGCACATAAAAAATAATAAATGAATGAATGAATAAATAAATAAATAAATAAATAAATAAATAAGTGGACTGAGGGGCTGGCACAATGGCTCAGTGGGTTGAAGTGCTTGCCTCCAGGCCTGATGACCTGGAGTTTGATTCCTGGGATCTACATGGTGGAAGATGAGAACTGACTACTGATCCCTGTAAGTTGTCCTCTGCCTTCCATACAAACACCCTGGCATACCTCCTCTACATGTACATACAGACACACACACAGACACAAAGACACAAAGACACACACACACACACACACTGAATGAATGGGGGTTGGAGAGGTAGCTCAGCAGTTAAGAGAACTGACTGATTTTCCAGAGGACCTGGGCTTGATTCCCAGGATGCACATGGTAGCTCACAACTGCAACTCCAGTTCCAGAGGGTCTGACATCCATCGGCACCAGGCACTCTTGTGGTGCACAGACATATATATGGGCAAAGCACCTATACACACAGAGTTATAAGAAATTTTAAGATGAATATAATTGTAGTAAAACATTTTTAAAAACAAGTGGTCGGAGCACTTCCTGCGGATTCTTTCACCTCTTCTTCACACTAACCTCAGACAGGTGCTATCTCTCATCATCTTCAGTTTAATGATTGAGTTTAGAGATGAGAAAATGGAGGTTTGAGAGAGATTGGTACAGGGCTAGCCCAACTTTACATAGGTGACAAGTGGCAGAGCCATCCAGGACTAGTCTGTCACCAGAGTACAATTCTAAACCATCCTTTTTTGCTATTCCTTTGCTAAAAGCAAGGAGTGAGGCCATCGCCCCCACCATCATTACTCTAAGGAAAAGCTGGAGAAATGAAGCAGGCCGAGCATCTAAGCAGAGAATCAGGTTTACCAGCGGTCAGTAGTGTTCCAGCTCTCCTTTTGTGGGTGTTTCATAATTCTCCACTTTTTATTCCTCCCTTTCCCTATCCAACCTGTAACTCTTAAATGACAGCAGAGTCACTCAGAGCCAAGAGAGCCATTTTACAAACAGCACTTCAACTAAAACATGCTGAAACACACCCAGTCTGGCAGATGAACACTCAGCACCCACTCCTTCCAAGTCCTGTCTCGCCAAGGCACAGAGGTGACCCCTGGGCTATCAGATGCCCCTCTGTGGAATGTTATAATGCCAGAGATTTTCATCTCTTTCTCTCCAGTCCTTCTGTAAAAAGGCAAAGTACAAAATGAAAACCAGGGTGCTTTGGCCCTCCCCCCTTCCCAGTTTCAATGATAGTGCAATTTATGTCGAATATTTGAAAAGAGCATTATACTTGAGAGCAGTTTATGCCCCACTCCATCAAATGTTCTCCTTCAGCAGACATGTTATTTTAACGTCTAATCCACCAGAATTTCCCCTTTGCTAGTTAAACTTGTCATCACAGAAAAATCACAATTCACTGCTGCTGGTATTTGAACAATACATGTAATAGCTTCGACATCCAGACTAACTTTTTAAAGAGCCCCTTCAAGACAGTAAATTCCAGGGTTCATATTCAGGGTCTGTAACTATTGCACATTAATTTTTTTTTTTAGCAGGTGTGGTATTTTCTGAGGCTGTTTTTTAAGGTACAGAACACAAACTGTGTGCATCATCCCTTCATTTTGCCTGCAGTTTTGAATCCTGGTTTTCTGTCAGCTCATGTTGAATAGAAAAAAAATCCACCCATACATTTTATTTCCCTTTGAAATCTATTTCTGAAGAAGAGCACATTGTAAAACTAATTGGCCTCCTTCAACTCTCTGCTCCAAGGGGAAGGACCAGGTGGCCGAGGGTTAACATCCTTGCTATTAGCTGCTTAGAGTGTGGACTCTGTATAGACTCCCTGGGTGTCAGCTCCTTCAGTTGTGATGACACTTGCCCTGTCAAGTGTGTCTGTAAGAGGCATGGAGGAAGGTGTGGGCATCGCCTTGGCCCAATGCTGGGCATAACGGCTGGTTTTCAATCGGAACTCCAAGGCATGGAGGAAGGTGTGGGCATCGCCTTGGCCCAATGCTGGGCATAACAGCTGGTTTTCAATTGACGCTCCCTTCCTTCTATGGGCCAGTGAAGACATTGGTCTGTATGTGTGCTCTGTCTTTGATCATTAACTAGAAGGAAAAAGAAATGTCAGTCTGATGATTAAGCTTATTCCAAGCATATATGACAATTCTTCATCTCACAGATATTTTGTGACCCACATGTACACAACCACTCTATTTGGGCTCTAGTGGTATGACATGGCAAATCTGGGGTGTTGGGGGCTATTTGCAGCACTGGGGAAGGAGGGTTAGGGTCCTGTGGGTGCGTGTGTGTGTGTGTGTGTGTGTGTGTGTGTGTGTGTGTGTTGTGTGTGCGCGCGCATGCGTTGCCCTATCCCTGACCTCACCCACCCTCACAGTAGGTGACAGTGTGTGCACGTTGCTCCTGACCTCACCCCCCCGCAGTAGGTAACAGAACACTCAGAGGCTATTACATTTGGGTAAAGGTCAAGCGGTGATTTTATGTGGGATTAATTTTGTTTGTTTATTATTTATTCACTTTACATCCCTATCGCCCCTCCAGTCCCTCTTCACACAGTCCCTCTCCCTGTACCCCCTTGCTTTCTCCTCTGAGAGGGTGGAGGCGCCCCTGCGTATCCCCCTAGCCCTGCAGAGACTTGATGTGCCAGGTTAGGGGAACGTATTCCAATGCTTTTAAGTAGTGTAGATTTTAATTTTTTAAAAATTAAGTGCATTTTTTGGGGGGAGTATGGCAAGGTGCTCTCTGACTGGCCTCCAATTTGGGATTCTAACTTCATAGGCCTTCCCAGTTCTGAGATTAGAAGCATGAGCTGCCATTCCCAGCATCAACTGTACTTTTGAAGTTCCACACATTCTGCAAGAATTAGCTTTTAAAGACTCCATTGTGGCCAGGTGGTGGTGGCACACACCTTTAATCCCAGCGCTTGGGAGGCAGAGGCAGGTTTCTGAGTTCAAGGCCAGCCTGGGCTACAGAGTGAGTTCCAGGACAGCCAGGGCTATACAGAGAAACCCTGTCTTGAAAAAACAAAACAAAAACAACAACAAAACAAAAACAAAAACAAAACAAAGAAGACTCCATTGTGGACTGAGTGTGGGTCTCGGGCTTTGTAAATCATCTCACTCACCAGAGGAAACTTACTGTAGCATCTGCACAGCATCTGTCCATTGTGCTTGAGTTCACAAACAAGTAGGTGGCTTCACTGGGGAGAGTGGAGGGGGCTACACGAACTGGAAGAACCGTGCACTGTGTGTGTGCGTGTGCGCGCGCGTGCGTGTGTGCGTGTGTGTGTGTGTGTGTGTGTGTGTGTGTGCGCGCGTGCGTGTGCGCGT
>NW_022196897.1:23857404-23949461 GCF_008632895.1 Mastomys coucha | reverse complement strand
TCTTTTAAGACCTCAAAAGGAATCTTGAAAAAAAACAGGCATGGATTTGACAGTTTCCTCTGTCACATGGTTTTGCAACCCAGACAAGCTGCTTCTCTTCTCTGATGAGGTTCCTCGTTGCTAAAGATGAGCATAGTCGTGAAAATTGTCATACAGTCTTAAGCACTTAGTACTTTGAACACATGAGAGTGAGTTTAGCTTTTCCAATGAATTTCTGACATCTGAATTACATTTATAACAAACGTTGATGACGTGAACAGGTGCATAAGCTTGCTGTTCCTTTAACTTAATTTGGGCCCCCCCCTCCTCTTTGTGACTACTCCCAGAGACCCCGCCCAAAGGTCATTTTTAGGGCTGGAGAGAACATTGGCTGTGTTTTTGTCCCACAGGGCTGAAGGACATCTCTGTGCCTTGTGTCTTCAGTGGCCTGGGCACATGTGCTTCCTGGGGCTTGGGAGCTGCCACCTAGGAAAGTTTAGGAGTGGAGACCAGCACGCATTTCTGCCCTTCCCCCAGCTTCTGCCATCTGAGTACACCCCAGCATCCTTGAGGAAGATGGGGAATATGGTTGTTTGTCCCCATGCTGCACTGTCTGTCCTGGGGAAAGCCAGTTCATCATTTAATAGGAAATTAATGAAGACAGAAACTTTTATAAATATTCCATGAACGCTTGAGAAAAATGTGTGTGCTTTAGTTATTGAATGCAATATTTCATACATGACATTTGATTCATTGGGAATTGCATTATATAAAGTTTATGGCTTTAGTTTTGAGTCTGACATTCATTTTTTGGAGTTATGCTAATATCATTCCCTGTAATTGTGGATTTCCTACCTTTTGTTATTTTTTTTCTTTCCCTGTTTTCTTGCACTAGCCTGGGAGTTACGCATTCTATTTTTATTCTTATAAAACTTTATGCTAGAAAATTTGACATGCATGTAATTTTACATAGTTTAAAGTTGGGATCATGATGTTCTTTTTAATGTTTAAAAAGATTTAGTTTTCTTATTTTTAAAAATTTATTTATTGTTTTGAATTTAAATAGAATTGCATCTCTTCTTTCCTTTCTTGCCTCTATGTCCCCTCCCCTCCAACTCTTCTGATGTTCCTTCTTTCCAATCCCTTCTATGTCCCTCTCCTCAAATAGATGGCCTCTTTTTCTTTGATTATTAGTTATACACACACACACACATAAATACACAACTATAACCTACTGAGTTGTCTTTGTTGCTTGTGTAATTTCAGAGCTTGTATTGGTTAACCAATTAGGGCTCCTCCCTAGGCGAGGCTAATTCTCCCTCTCCCAGCAGTCATAGTTGCCTGTAATTCTTTGTCTGGGGTTGGGGGGGGGTTTCTGAGATTTCCCTCTTCTGTGTTAGTATGTCTACTGACACTGTCATTGTTTAGGTCATATTGTTGTGGTGTTATGAATACAGCTTCCCTGTCATTTCTAGGAGGCAGATTCACAGCAGACTCCCCGATCCTCTGTCTCCTACAGTCTTTCTGCGCCCCACCCCCCTTTGCTGTATTCTCTGAGCCTTAGGTGCAGAGGCTGTGCTGTAGGTGCATCCACTGAGGCTGCGCTCCCTGTGGTCTGTTGAACTATGCGGTCTTCTGTAATGGCCTCCATTTTCTGTAAAGAGAAGTTTCTTTGATGAGGGGTGTCATTTATCTATGGGCGTAAGGTAAGTTTTAGAATACTTTAAGGATCATGCTGGTCCAATAAAGTGGTGGTAATAAATAAGCTCTTCTAAATCTGTCACTTCTCTAGCCCTGGGCAGTTGGCTAGGTTACTGTTATTGTTTTTCATTGTGTGTACGTATTTGTGTGTGGATTTGTGTGTGTACGTGCAGTGACCACTGAAGCCAGAAGAGGGTGATGGGTCCCCTGGAATTGAAGTTTGAGGCATTTGTTAGATGTCTAATGTGGGCACTGGAAGCAGAGCTCTGGTAGATACTCTGTTAGATCAGTGTGTGCTTTTAATTGCTGAGCCATCTCTCCAGCTCTTTTACTTGTTGTTGTTGTTGTTTTGAGACAAGGTTTGTTTGTGTAGCCTTGATTGTCCACTTCTCTGTGTAGTCCTGGCTGTTCTGGAACTCACTATGTAGACCAGGCTGGCCTCGAACTCCCAGAGATTCTTACCTGCTTTTGCCTCCCAGGTACTAAGAGGTGTGTGCCACCACTCCCTGACTTGTTTGTTTTGATGTCTGTGGCCGTGCACATACTATGATGCACATGTGGAGGTCAGAGGACAACAGCAGGAGTCTGTCCTCTCCTTCCACCATGGGTCCTGGGGATTGAGCTTATGGCATCAAGGTTGGCAACAGCACCACTAACTGCTGAGGCTCCTGGCTTGTCCCAGCAGCTAGTGACTCAGGGTGAGTCTTCACTCAGGACATTTTTTTTACTTGCTTTTGTAGCCGATATTTTTGTTATGTTATCTTTCTACAACTTCAAAAGTTAGATATTATTTTACTTAGCCTTGATATCTTTTGGATTTACCCACAGTTCCCATTTTCTTTATTTTATTTTGATTAATTTTATAAGGTACTATTTATAATAAATCCTATCAGGTTTTATTGTGCCCAAATTACCTTTACTTTCCCTCATTCTTGGGGGGGGTAGTGTTGTGGCACATACAGTCCACAGGGCGCTGTCTTGTTAGTCACATGACCCTGCCCCTTTGAAGATGCCCTTTTCTCACACTTTTACTGTGAGGATTTGGGGAGGATTCCATTTTCTGACGTTCGCCATCCTATCTATTCTAGAAAGTTCTTGCCCATTTTCTCTTACAATATTCTCTCTCATCCAGTCTCCTTTTGCTATCTTTCTCTTTTGGTGTTTTGATTGAGGTCTCAAGTCTTGTTTTATGGTATACTTGTGCTTAAAACTTAAACCTCTGGCTGTTCTTTGAGGTGTGGGTCAAAGGTGAGAATTTTCATTTTGTGTGGCTCCTGCAGAGGCTTCTGTGAACCAGAACATTTAATACTAATTGTGTGTGTGTGTGTGTGTGTGTGTGCATGTGTGTGTGTGTGTGTGTGCATGTGTGTGTGTGTGTGTGTGTGCATGTGACTATGCTTGTCTTTGTTGTATTTTTTAAGCTCTAGATACAGTATGAATTTTGTCTCCAACCTCTTCTGCAGGAAATGTTATGGTAGGCATCCTGGGGAAACTTTTCCCTTTTATTTCTCCTTGCTTTCACCAAAGCCGTGACAAAACAGGGTTTCTTCTAGTTCACCCACTGAAGACATGCATTTTAGGGGACCTGGCTTGTATGGGAGTTTCTGTTCTGGTTTTCACCTAGCCAACAGACATTTAGAAGCCAGAGCACATTAGGCCAGGCCATTGCCTAAGTGTACAGGAACAAGATAGTTACTCAGTTGACTCTGCTCACCATGGAGAATGGATTACAGGGAAGACTCAAGGCAGAGAAGTAGGCTAAAAGGCTATGGTAGACTGAGTCAGGGTTAAAACGCCTGGGATGGGATGATGACAGGTGAGAAGAATATCCATTAAGTCTGTTTCCCTGGACTGTTAGCCATTCAGTGGAAGGGAGTTTGTTCTATGTATCTGCACGTGCCTGGCACAGAGGCATTGGGGGTCAGAGTGGACTTGAACGGGGTATCACTCATGCATCTGGTGCAATGCATCTGGTGCAGCATCATGGATTACCTTCAGAGTGACGATTTTCCTCTAAAGGCAGATGATGAAGAGAGATCCAGGGGGTGTGCTCATGCCTGTCTCTGGCACTGCAAAGCTCAGGCCAGAAATAAAGAGCCAGCTGTTTGAGAACCCCGACAGCCTTCTGTCCGGCATGACAGGTTTTCATGATCACATAGTTTTCTTTAGCTTGA
The DNA here is from genome assembly GCF_008632895.1 of Mastomys coucha. Lineage (NCBI taxonomy): Eukaryota > Metazoa > Chordata > Mammalia > Rodentia > Muridae > Mastomys > Mastomys coucha. The sequence continues at coordinate 23,945,607 of NW_022196897.1, read as the reverse complement.
CACTTGTCCTTTTATCAGGAGTCCCAGGCTGTCTGAGAGTGCTCACACAAAGCCTTACCATCTTCCTGATTTTTATGACATTTCTCAGAAACAACTAAACTTTACGAGCCTCTTGATGCTCTGCAAAGCTGTTCCTCTAATGGCTGTTATTGCGCAGAAAACTCCCTACTCCTAAGGTGTTCTGTGTCTGGGGATCAATGGGAGAGGCAATGGTTCCTGCCAGGAGCCTCACATGGCCACTGAGGACTGCTGCTGTAGGAGTTTATGCAATAGTGTTCCATTAGAATGAGCAGAGCATTTCTAGAAAGTGAGGTGAAATAAAGCCTAGAGAGGCAGCTGTAACCCTTGGTCTTTATTATCTCTAAGCCAATATGGGTTGAATCCAGCTGTTCTCCAAGGTCTTTAATCCAGGGCCACGGTTGTCTTATACCTTCCTTTTGTGGGAATTAGAAAAGGGGCTTCCTCTTCTAGGAAAAATTTACTCGCCAATATACTATTCACTGACCATTTTGTTAGAGTAGTAGGTTATTAATAAGTTGATGTTGGTTATTAAGTAACATCCTGTTGCATCACAATGGAGTGTTTGTTGATTTGAACTCAGAACTCAGAAGTAAACCTTGATGATTGAGTTGCAATGTAAAATCTCAAATTTAACTACTGCACTGATTTTAAAGAGGGAGTTCAATTGATTTTCAATGTAGCCCCGAGCCACCTCTCACCTGTAAAAGCCGACCTGTGTTTAGAAAGACAGGCTGCTGTTAGATCAGCAGGGTCTTCCGCTTGTCAAACTTGTCAAATTGGCTTGTTAGAATAAGATACTTGATTACCATCTGCCAGAAAAGCCTCCGTTATAAATATCGAGTCACTCAAATGGAAAATCACCTGTTTGCTTACCAAGATGGAATGTTTCTCAATGTTAGTTTAAAACAACAAATCATCTTATTATGACAGTATGTCGATACTACATAATAGCTATTGCTCATAAGCCACGTGCTGTAGAGTTAAACATAAAATATTGTAAGCTGGCCTTTTTGGCCTGAGGCCAGAGACCCAACTATTCTGGATGTCGAGGCAGGAGGATCAATTGAGCCTGGAATTTAAGACCAGCCTAGGAAATTTAGGGAGACCCCCCCCCTTTTCCACAATAAAACAAGAAAATTTCAAAGGTTAACAGAAAGCCTGCACAGAAATAGCATGTGGAGAAGAGCCTCACGGACAATGAGCCCATGCTCGGTGCTGAGATGTGACAGGAGGTGGGAGGGTGACCCGTGTTAAAAACATGGAGGCTCCTGGGTGAGTGTGGTGCCGTGCGCAGTCTTTCCCACAGGTTTGGCCTCTTGCCCAATTCCTGTGTTCTGGATAATAGAGCCACGGGTCCAGATCCCTGGTGTGTTGCTATTTTTAGAATGTGCTGATCTTTCCCCTGGCCCACACCTCCTCCATCTTCTGGTGTCAACTAAAACCTCACTTTCCAAAGGAGACTTAGCTGCCTGCCTTAGATGCTCTTTCCCTGGGCTTCCCCTCCACAGCACTCAGCTTTATTGTTATTGCTTGTTGAATTTTCTCTTCCCCCAGCAGACTTTAAATTCAGCTAGTGCAAAGACCATAAGTGCCTCACTTACTCTTGTTTATTATGGGATCCTCACACTCCATGCACAATGCCTACGACAGTCTAGAATCAGATTCCTATAAGTACTGGCTGGAATAATTTCTCCACTCCTTCCTCAAACATTTCCTCAGGCTTGACTTTAGTGCCACAGAGTGAGAGTGCACACCTGAAAAATCAGATCCATAGATTTGCAGATGAGAAAATCTCTCTGGCTGTGCGGTGGAGGTATATTTAGGGGGGGGATGGTGACCAGAATAGGTAAATCCTCCTTAGGGACTGGATGAGTGGTCTCCTCTGGTCTAACATCTAAAGAGTGGAACATGGTGAGGAAGCACTAAGGTGACATCTGGTGATGGAGACAACTGTGGAGACTAGCAGAGCAAGATGTATGAGTTCTTAGCACAGAGCAGGGACAGCGTCACTTGCACTTTATTGAGCTTCTGTGAAAGTTAGGCATCTGCCCTTGCTCCACGCTCCACAGTAGATGTCTGAGGCAAGACTGACCAAAAGACTTGTCCTCAGTCTGTTTAAATGAGCAAAAGGCAGAATGTACACCTGCGTCTTTGCTTGGTGCAGGGTCAAGTACATTCTGTCCTGCCCCAGGCTATGCCTAGGGAGTTCAGGGAGAGAAGTCTCTTTTTTCAGGGATCCCGTCCTTCTTTCTGATGAGTGAGGGCCCCAAAAAGGGCTCTCCAGGTATCCAGCCACTGAGGGCTGTTTCCCACGTTTGTATCAGGCTGTGAGACCCTCTCTCCTGAGTGTCCTTTCAAGAGGGAGAGGAGAAGGCCCAGGGGGCAGCTGAGTGCTGTCGGCCCCAGGGCCACAGGGAGAGATTTGTGCACAGCTCCATGCTCAGTGCCTGGTATTTGGCTGCTATTTAATGCAGGCCTCATTGCAGGGCGGGTCATTAAGTCGCCAATGATGTGAGGGGAGAGGGTCAGGAAGCAGCCACCCAGAGTCCATGCTGATAGCAGTGTTGGGGACTTACGTTGTTTCTTACTGAATACTTGCAGAAACACTGACTCAGATGCAGTGATCTTTGTTCTTCTCCAGCCTCTTCACATACGTGCATGTGTTGTGCTCATGTGAAAGCATGTATAGGTATGTGTGTGTGTTGTACATATGCTTGTGAACACATGCATGCAAGTGTGTGCACATGTATGTACATGTGTGTGGAGGCCAAAGGTTAACACTATCTTCCTCTGTGGCTTCCCACCTTATCTTTTGAGGCCCTCAATGCTGGGTTTTAGGTTTTCTGAAGACAGGACCTAACTAACATTCCCCAAACTTGTCTGATGTAAGAATCACCTGGGGGCCTTATTAACATCCAGTTCTCCAGTAGGGGTGAGTCCTGGGGGATCCTCAGTCCTTATTTGTAACAATCCCCCTAAGGTAGACTGTTGGATTAGACTAGGAAGCATTAAGCATCAAATCTGGGAATGGAATACCATTCATGGCATGTACTCTAGATTTGAGACAAAGTTGGTCATGTTGGACTGTAGGGTGCATGAATCCTAAGGTGAGCATAGTATTCAGAGCCCCATCCCCACCATCTATACAGTATCACCTCTGCCACCTAACTGAACATCCTTCTTTCAAGTTCCTCGGTGCCTTTTACTCTCATTGAAACATGCTGAAGCCTTCACTCATCTCTTCTCCTCTCTGTTTCCTGAACTCTAGTCCCCCTAAGCTCATGACATTTCTATACAAGTTTGTCTGTTATTCCCCACCAGACTCCAAACTCCATGAACACAAGAAGCACACTTCTCACATTTGTCATTCTGTGCCCAACGCTGGACACAGTAGAATGTGAGTGAACTCTGTCTTCATTTGTTTTGTTTTGTTTTGTTTGTTTTTTTCATTTGTTAAATGGATGAATGTTGTCAATCAGCGGGGGTAGGTGGGAGGTGAGAGCAGTGAGCATGGAAGCAGACGGCACACAGTAAGCTCCTTCTGCCAGTTGCCTGCTGTTGGTGGCAACACACACACACACACACACACACACACCTCAAAGACTCCACCAGTGGTCTTTCTACCTTTCTACTTTGTTCTGGCAGAGCCATTTTGAGGTCCCCAGTGATTCCACCTGATCTTGTGGCTAGCTAAGTTGAAGGTTTCCTTGTTGAGTTTGGTGTTGAGAATGAAAACAGTAGGATTGTAGGTGGGACTTAATGGTTTAAAAGATTACAAATGGTGGGATGGCTTTTGAAGTTGATTCTGGATATCTGTGCCTGGGATTTGCTAGGAAGAGAATAAGAGTGCCGACTGCTAAAGACATTCTCTAAGCCTTTGTGAAATGCAGGCAGATGCTGTTAGGTGATCTGAATACAAAATTATGTCCTCCCTACCCAACTGGACATGGCTACCAAGAGCAAGGACTACCACTCAGAGCTCAGGCTTACAAGAGGGACTTAGACAAGTGATCGCTGCTCTGGCATGCAAGTGACCAACAGTCCTTACTGGCTTGGCAGGGGAGACTTTGAGTCCTAAGACCAGGAGAGCCCTGAGCAAACTGGGGCAAATTAGCTGGCAGTCCTGCCTGGCACACATGGTAACTCGTTCAAGAAAGAGAGGTAACAGTGAAGCAAACATTAGCATTAACTCTGTGTGTGTGTGTGTGTGTGTGTGTGTGTGTGTGTGTGTGTGTGTGAGCATGCATGTGAGCATGTATATGAAAGTGTGAGTGTGTGGAGGTCAGGAGACAGTCTGTAGGCTCTCCTTTAATCAAGTGGGTGCTGGGGGATGGAACTTGGGTTGTCAGGCTTGGTGGCTATTACAGTAAATCTCCAACTCCAATAAACCCATACAAGGAAAATGCAGCTCAGTTATATATTTATAAACTGCATGTCTATATTGGGCAGATATGCCCCTATACCATGTTCTTCCCCAGCTATGAAATCCCAGCTATTTGCAGTATCTCCAGGCCATGTGCTTTTGCTCCATCTTCCTTCCAACTTCTCTCCCTCTGTCTGCTGTCTCCTCCAACCCTCCTCTTCCTGTCTTGCCTGGAAACCCCGCCTCCTCATTTTCACCCAAAGATTGGCTATTCATCATCTTTATCAGCTGATCAGATAATTAAGGGAAATTCCTCTATAGGTGGCAAGCACTTTTACCTGTTGAGTCACCTCTCCAACCCATGAGGAGTATGCTTGAAAAAATTTTAAATGTATTTTGCCTGCATATATGTCTGTACCACATGTGTACCTGATGCTCTTGGAAGCTAGAAGAGGGTGTTGGGTGCCCTGAGACTTAAGGCTACAGATGGTTATGAGTCACTGTGTGGATGCTGGAAATTGAACTAGGTAGGGTCGCCCTGGAATAGCAGCCAATCCTCTTTAACCACAAATCTATAACTCCAGCCTTGAGAATATGTTTCAAATTGCGATTTTTCTATACACAAATAAGTAAGAACTCGTCACTCTATGACCCGTTTTCCAGCAGGAATTTGCACCAGTGTGTTGTGAACAGTTGTTTTTTGTAGGAAACAGTAGTAGCAGAACTGATAATATATGCATCACACAAGCAATTTGGGTTTGACAGGTTTTGTTAGCAAATATTTTATACAATGAGGGCTTTGTTATGACAGTTTTATACATGAATATAATGTACTTTGGTCATCTTTACCCCTCTTACCCTCTTTCATCCCTCCCATATTCCTGACTATCCCCAACCTCTCCCCAATTAGCCCCTCCTCTCCTTTCATCCCCCCCCCGTGTGTGTGTGCGTGCGTGTGTGTGCATGTGCGTGTGGGTGCGTGCGTACATGCATGTGTGTGTGTGCACGCGTGTGTGTGCATGTGCGTGTGTGTGTGTGTGTGTGCGCGCGTGTGTGTGCATGTGCGTGCGTGCGTGTGTGTGTGTGTGTGTGTGTGTGTGTGTGTGTGTGTGTGTGCGCGTGCGTGTGTGTATCACCCAGTGCCTACAGCAGCATGGGGAGGGCTGTTTCCAGGCATGTGTGCACTTTCCCAATGCTGCATCACTGAAGAAAATGTCTTTCCTTTCACCAGCAGCCATTGACTGCCTTTAAATCCTTGGGAGGGGGCTCCTCTCAGTGCTCCATGATTGTGGACAGGTCTGTGCAGACAGTCTCAGCTGCTGTGACATCTGGAACCTTCCGTAACACTCCACTCCTCACATGGCCTCTTTCATCTTTCTGCCCCCTCCTCTGCCGAGTTCTCCCAGTTCAGTGGCTGGGGCTTTGTTTTATAGCCCAGCATTTAGCCTAGAAGCTAACATATCTTAAGTGCTTGACAAATGTTTTGCATGGATAAATTAATTAGGACTGGAGTCTTGGTCTACTTCTTGATTCTCTGACGTTTCTACTGATCATCATCTGCAATGTGATACAGGATTTTCCTAAAGTGACTTTATTGGCCCACTTTCTTGAGGCTGCTCCAAGAACACACCACCTACCTCTATGCAGTAAGCAAGCACAGCAGTATGTGGATTGCAACAGGGCTGCTTGCAGACCTCCATGCTGGGGAAGCTGGAAGCGCTCCTGACCTGGCTTTGTCTTACTAGCCTCTGTCAGACTGAGGTGACAAACAGAGCACAAGTGCCTCATTACTTGGTCATCAGGGAAATACCAGCTGTCATTACTGACTGAGCAGGGCCATCAGTCAGGTTGTCCCAAGTTCATTAAGTGAAGTGAAAGTATTGCTTAAATGCATTGTCTGAGAGGGAGCCAGCACAAGGACAGCTGCTGCTCCTGCACACAACTGTTGGCTGAGCTGCGCTAAACAGTGAGAAGGTGGGGACCTGACCATGGGGTCCATCATCAGGGACAAAGTATGGCTCCAGATGCCCACACCAATATCAAGACTCTACCCTTCTCTTCCTGTCAAGCTGTTATGCTGAGAATTCCTTTAAAATCCTTAACAGAAGAGTGGCCTCTGTCCCAGCTGAGACCAGCCCAGTACTTTATGGCCCAGGTTATGACAAAAATAATTTCTTTTTTTAAATTGGCTTTGTTTGCCTGTGGGAGATGGACATGTCAGTTCTTATCAACTATTTTTTTTAAAAGATTTATTTATTATTATAAATGAGTACACTGTAGCTGTCTTCAGACACCAGAAGAGGGCATCAGATTTCATTATGTGTGGTTGTGAGCCACCATGTGGTTGCTGGGATTTGAACTCATGACCTTCGGAAGAGCAGACTGTGCTCTTACCCTCTGAGCCATCTCACCAGCCCCTTATCAACTATTAACTGGAGAGAGCAGTGACCTGCCTGCCCATGACTGCCACATAACTAAGCAGTTTCACCAAGCTCTCTTTAAAAGATTACTTTCTTGTATTTTGCATGTGTGAGTGTCTGAATAGGCACCAGTGTCCACAGTGCCCTCAGAGGCCAGAAGAAGGCATCGGGTGTTGGGGTGAACTGTTTTACTCTGTATGAAGGTGTATCTCTGTATTTTCAATTGTTGATTCTGTACTGGCAGAGAGCTAAGGGCTGGCCGGGTTTGGGTATTGCCATTTCTATGCCCATCATTGGGTTTTCTGTATTTGACCTAAAGGCAACCCAGAACTGTAGCAGAGGTTGCCTCTTACTTGGTTATAATAAAGATCTGGTGATCAATAGCTTAGGCAGGAAGGAGGAGGGCAGAACTTCTGGGCAGAGAGAGTGCCACAGGGAGAAGAAAAGGGAAGCAGGAGATAACATGGAGGGAAACAGACTGCAGCAGAGAGGCCAGAGGCTAGACCAGTCAGGTCAGGTTAGAAGAGCTAGCTAGAGACTGTCCCAGCAAAAGGCCTCAGCTTTAAACTACAATAGAAGCCTCTGTGTCATTATTGATAATGCTGATGTGTCAGAGAAAGTCCCACGATAAACAGATCCCTGGAACTGGAGTTACAGACAGTTGTAAGCTATGGGTGCTGTGTGCCTTCATCAGAAAGGCTCAGCCTTGAGGTGATGCATACTGATGCTAGTTTGAAAGAATAGAGTGAGGTGGGGATTTAATTACAGAACAAGAGTGGGTATTGTGTGTGTGTGTGTGTGTGTGTGTGTGTGTGTGCAGGGTTTCTCTCTGTATAGCCCTGGCTGTCTTGGAACTCACTCTGTAGACCAGGCTGGCCTCAAACACAGAGATCCACCTTCCTCTGCCTCCTGAGTGCTGGAATTAAAGGTGTGCTCCACTACCACACAGCTAAAAGTGCTGTTCTTTTGCCTCTTCACTGCTGGGGGAGAGATGGTTTATAAATATCCAGCTCTGTAGGCCTTTAGGCTCCATGGTCTAAATGGCTGAATGAAGGCCCAGGGCCTGCCTAGGTGACCTCTCTGTTCACTGGAAGGTACTTTACTTCCACCAAGAGTGTGGCCAGGAATAATTTGAATCATGTCTTCCTAAAGCTCAACAATTTCAGTTTTTCTCTTGGTTGTAATTTTTGTCAAGAGAGGCATCAAATTCAGTCCTCTCTGAGTCTTTACACACTGTTAGTAGAAGCACAAATTTGTGCACCCTCAATGGAAAAAAATTATGACAGTTCCCCTAAAATTGAAAGAAGGGATGGTGAGATGCTGGCCCCATGGGTTGGTGTCTGGCACCAAACATATCAACCTGAGTTTTGTCTGCATGTTCATAATGAAGGAATGGATGAGTAAAATGTGGTGGTGTACATAATGGGATACTATTTTTAAAAGGGAGTCAAAATCCTACTATTTGCTGTGCTGTGGGTAGAACTGGAGATGTCTGTGCTAAGAGGAATAACTCAAGCACAGAGAGACCACCAAGTCTTAATCACATGGCATCCAAAAACCATCTCACAGATGCTGAGAGCATTATGGCAGTTACTGGAAACTGTCACGAGAGGGGTATGACTGGGGGAGGCTGAACTGTATGTGTTAAGGTTAGAGAGGGACAAGATGTCAGGGGCACTTTCAGGCAGTGTCAGGACCATCATTAGCAATTAGTGTGCTGGACATTCCAAGAATCTAACAAAGGAGTTTGAAAAACTTCACCATAAACAGTGTTTCAGGTGAGAGCTATGTGTAGCCTGATTTCAATATTGTGCAGACAGTGCATGACTCCCTCTTTGTATGTATAGCTTCTATATTTGTATTTCTCAGCTGAAAATACATAAAAATGTGGTCCTTTTTGAATACCTTTGAATGCAGCAAGGGATTGAGAACTTAGTTATTTGTTCCCAGAATCCTCTACCCTGGGTAGCTCAGGAGGGATGCCTTTCTTTCTACATCTCTGGGCTCTTCAGCCTCTGCTCTGTGGCTCCTGTTTGCTTTGGCTTCTTTCTTTTCCCATTCTTGTGTTCCAATCCTCTGGAGTATGGCTCCACCTAGTTATGTATGTTATGCATGTCTGACAGCCATGAAGAGCCATGCGGAGCCATGCGGAGCCATGCAGAGCCATGCAGAGCCATGCAGAGCCATGCAGAGCCAGATGCAGGTCTGTTTCTAGCACTCATGGACTCTGCTGGGCACTGACAGCAGGGGATAAGAGCCAAACCAGGCAGAGATGTTAGGGTACTATTAATGCTGAACCCTAGAGAGTTGCTGGGAGTTGGCAGTTCCCTTCTTGGCCCCTCTCCTACCCTCCCACCCCTTTAGTGTAGGCACTCAGGATAAGGTCACTAGAATTCTATAGTGGTTGAAGGAACCCCACCTCTTTCTCCTGGGCTTAGCTGTTTAGGGACTAAAGATTTAATGAGGCTGGGTCCCATCCTTATTCTACCCCTATGGTTCATTACAGAGGCTTGATTGTCTAACCGCTTTGAGTTCTGTTTTCTTCATGTGTCAATCAGAAATAACATTTTTACCTATTTCATAGCATTACCATGAAGGTGAGTTCAATAGCACATATAAAACACAGCAAATTCCATGACCTCAGTATGCAGTGGCTACTACTTTTAGTATAGAAATTACTGGTATAAGATTCACTTTCTTAACACATGGCCTATGACACCACAGTGGTGTGTCTCTGTGCATGACTCAGGGTCAGGAGGAGGAAATAAATTTAGGGGAGCCCTGAGCCCATCTACCTTTGTCTAATGAGTCCTGGGGGGGGGAGAACTTCTTCTCTTGGGGATATTATTTTGACTGCACTGCGTGCTTTAGAATGAGCCAAAATGTCCTCAATTATCGGGAAGGAAAGGAAGATCAGGGTTTTGCAGATCTGAGAATAGTGACAACATACATGTGGCAAGAGGGAAGCAGCCAAGATCTAGGGAGCGTCCCAGGTTATTCAGCAGCTCAGTGACCGCAGAGGACGCCCTGCAGGCATTTGGAATCTCCTTGCTTAGTCTCTGCTCAGACTATGTTTCCTCCTTGGGAATTTTCCCATCTCAGTTTGTTGTTTGTTTTTATGTTGTCGGGTTTTTTGTTTGTTTGGTTTGATTGGTTGGTTGTTGCTGTTGTTTCTAAGACAGGGTTTCACTCTGTGATCCTGGATGTCCTAGAACTCACTATGTAGAGATTCACCTGCCTCTGTCTCCTGAGTGCTGAGATTAAGGGATTGCACCACCATCTCCTGGTCCACCTTGATGCCCTCTCTTCACTAGGAGACTTGCTCTCCACCTCCCCACTACCCAGTGGCCTCTTCTGTGACATGGGGAGAGGGTGCTTTCCCTCGGGCACTGTCCACTTTTCCTTTTCAAGACTGGCCTTGAATTATTAATCCACTAGGCTGGCCAGTGAGCCATACCCTAGGAATCCAGTAATCTCTGCCTCACTACAGTGCTGGGGTGACAAGTGAGCAGCACCATAGCAACTTTCTTGTTTCTTTGCTTCAGTGTTAAATGTGTGAGAGTGTGTATGTGTGAGTGTATGTGTGTTACAGTGTATGCATGTGATTTTATGTGTTCGTTACAGTCTATGTGTGTGAGTGAGTGTGTTTGTTACAGTATGTGCATATATGTGTGTGAGACAGTGTGTGAGTGTATGTAAGTATGTGTGAGTGTGTTATAGTGTGTGTGAGAGTGTTACAATGTATGAGTGTGTGTGAATGTGTGTTACAGTGTGTGTGTGTGTATGTGAGTGTGTGTCTGTTACTCTGCGTGTGTGTGTGTGTGTGTGTTAATACAGTTGGCAGACACATTTGAGAGTCAGCTCTTTCTTTCCTTCTACCCTGAGTACCAGGAACCAAACTCAGGTCCTCAGTAGCAACTGCCTTTTACCTGATGACTTATCTCATCAGCCCCTGACATTTTTTTTTTTAAACATCAGTTCTGGGACAGAACTCAGGTCTCATGCCTGCAAGAGAAGTGCTTTACCACTGTGCCCTCCCTCTGTCCCACCCACAGTCTTCATACAGAGCAGCTTTCCTCTGGGAGCCTCTGCTGGGAGTCTTGAAGCAGCCAGCATAGGTTCTGGCTAAGAGGCGTCAGGCATGACTTGAGATGAAGCCTTTTCCTGGGTGGGAAGAAAGTGCTTGTGAAAACGGAGGCTCCTCAGCTCTGCTCCCATCGAAGTTAATAAACACATTTAAAGTTCTGGGGAGGGGGAGACTCAGGAATCAGGACTTAGCGGTGAACTGACAGTTCACCACTGTGAGGGAGCCAAGAGCAGAGAGATGGCTGTTGATGGCTTCTGGGGCATTATGGAAGTACACTACAGTTTATCACTGGTATTGGATCCGTGATGCGACAGACTTGGAGACATTTAGCATGGAGATTTTGCTGTCTGTGTCACCCTTATAGATTGGAAAGTAGAGAAAAACAGGGCTAGGTTGATATCTAATCTTCCAGAGCTATTTGCTAAGAAAACTGGAATTTTTAATTAAAACTACAAGCTAAGAGGTAAATTGCCGTGGCAGTTTGTGGGTGTTTTTCTCCTGCCTAGAATAATCATCACTAATAAGATTCTTCGTGGGTGGGAAAGTAGATGGCACAGTGTGTATCCTGAGGGGAAGGCTGATGTCATGACAGTGCACGGTCATCTCCCCCTCTGACTGACGAGGTTCCTCCCTATGCTTACCCTATTTGGCAACAATATTGATCTTATTGAAAGACTTGGGACTAGAAGCAAAGGTGAGGTAGACAACAGACCGTCCCCTGCCCCCAAGCTCTGTCAACTGTTATCATCCTCAGAGGGGATGATAACAAACGGGCTTAATAATAAATACACTGAGCTTTGGTGTTGACTTGGTGAGCAATGAATGGCACACTAGCCCAGAGTGTCATACTGTGTCATACTGTAACAAAGGGGTGAACAGGAACAGGAAGCCCCGTAGATCACATGAATTGCCACTTTCCAGTAAAAGGTTGTTAATTTAACCATCCTCAGGCTGTATTTATTGACTCTATTAGAGGGTGAGTAATTGTTGTGTTCCCGGGAAACACACTGGAGCCAGACAGCACTGTTATTAAACTGGAAGGCTCCGTGGAGCACTAGTCAGCTTGTGAGAGCCTCAGCCGCTTGCATCCTGGGGGAGGTGATGCAGGAACATGAGCGGAGGCTCGGAGAAGCCTTTACACACTGGCCTGGGACTGCCCTAGCTCCTCTGTGACTTGCCTTTCCCTCTTCCCAGGACATGCCTGTCTATGGTCCAGCCACCACACTGGCCCCTTCTCTTCTCCCAGCCTCCAGCTGGCTTCCTCATGGGGTCTGCTCCCGTTTATTCTCCTCTCTTGCCCCACATCTGCTTAGCCCAGCTCCCCTTTTCTTCCAGCTATCCTGCAGAGCCAAGTTCAATCCTTAGCTAGTCTAGGAGTTCTTCAGCGTTGAAGTGGGCCACAGGAGAGTCCCGTGAGACTCTCCAACCTTGTTCCCCAGAGCCCCAGCTCCAGGCATGCCTGCTTTCCGCCCAACTTCTCTGACTCTTACAAATGTCACCTCATACCTTCCTCACCCTAACCTCCTTGGCTAAGTTTTCTTAACCAGAGCCACCAGGACTCACTTGCACACGTCAGCAGGTGGCTCTGTGTTATGATTTCCTCAGAGGACTCCTGGAGGGCTCAGCATCTCCTTTGTCATCAGGCATGGCTAGGGAGGCTTCCTCTCAGCCTTTCTCACCAGGGGACTTCATTAGTGGAAGAAGAGCCAGGGAGCCTCCTTGCTTGGCATTGTCTCTAACTGGGCTAATTTAGCTCCTACTACGTGCCAGGCTCCTGTGTCAGGGGCGTCCTTTCCCCTGAGTGGCTGTTTTCATCTCTCCAGCAGCCCACTCCAGGGACACTGTGCCGTTCATCTTTCTCAGGTGATGAAATCACGGCCCATAACAGTTGGCAGGGCTGAGATTTGAAGCCAGGATCCAGACTCCAGGCAAGAGACTTGTCTGCAAGAGCAGGCTCCCCGGAGGCTGGGCTGTGTGATCTCTCACCCAGCTGGAGGTCTTTGCCCATCCCCTCTGTTCTCATAAGTGGAAGGGAGCCCAGAGTCTCACAGTCCTCAGCTGGTGGCTAGCACTTCTCTGCTGTCTGACAGTGCAGTTAAATGATATACAAGTGGCAGAGAAGTGGGGCAGGCTGGCCTTCCTCCACTAGGGCTCACCTTGATCTGCTTATGTTTGGCAGCCGCAGCTGTGTTCAGGATTTTATAGTTACTGTAGGTTGGCTCTGAAGTGTCTCCCAAGGGCTACGTGGGAAAGGCCTGGGCCTCAGTCCTTGGCCTTACTGCAGAATGGTGGAACCTGTAGGAAGTGAGGCCTAGCAAGAGTGTAGGTCATCTGGAATTACCTGTGATGACATTGTAGATAGGTACCCTGTTCTCTCTTGCTTCCTTGCTAAGAGACAAATGGATTTGCTTCACCGTGTGCTCCCTGTTGTGAAGTGCTTGTCTCACTTCAGGTGCAAAAGCAAGACTGTTAGACAACCATGTCTCAAAACCTCCATGGTTGTGAGGCAAGGCAAACACTGCTTCTCCGTGAGGTTCATCATTTCAGGTACTTGCCACAGTGATGAAAAGTGGACTCAGATTTCTCTCAGCCCCTAGTCAGCATCCTTCCTAAAGGTCAGGGTTGGAGTTTTACTCTGATTCCTGCTTGTTCCTTGGTGACATTCTTTTGGTATGACGTTTATGGTTTCTTTCTAGCTGGGTCTTGAACACTCTCACTGAGAATGGCCACAGTGGTGATAGTGTCCAGGAGAGCAGTGGCCAGGTGAATGTTGGGCTGAGATGTGTGAATGGGATGAGCCCAATGAGGGAACAAAACCAATCATACAAAACAAAGACACTTGTTACAGAGAGGCTAGGGGTGCTGCTGAGGTTCAGTAGGCAGCCTGAAAGCTACAAAGCACTGTGGGAGGAAGAAAGCAAGGAAGAGACAGTGGGACTATGCATTTCTTAAGGTCTATGGGATTTATCCTTTGGGCTTCCTGTCTCAGGTTGTAGACAGACTTGTTTTAGAGAAGAGATGAGTAGGGGTCTTAATCATTTCTACTACCCCATTTTTGAACATAGGCTTTGTGACCAGTGGTTGAAGATGTGCTGGGTTTGGGTCAATAGGATGAGCAACATTCATGTTAGATCACAAACAACCATGTAGGGAAGGCAAGGTCCAATTAAGCCAAAGGCGACTAGGTACTATTGATTGGCTTTCACATAATTTATATCAGACCTAAAGTTGATGCCAGGGCTGTAGCTACATTAAGCACATTTATGACATCTTCCTTGAGGTGTCAGCTATACTTTTGGGTGCTCATATTTGACACGGATTAGCTGCCAAGCCATCTATCTTAGTAGAAGTAAAGAACACAACCTTTGCAGAAAGATCACATGCCTTCCAGTTCTGCATTTGCTAATTCTAGGATCATGCTTCATGTGCAGAATGGAGGCAGATGTGCTAGAAAATTAGCATAAATAGTAGTTGTTACACTCACTATAGTATACATTCAATTGAAAAGATTTATTTATTTTTTAATTTATATGTGTTTTTGTCTATATGTGTGCTCACCATGTGTGTGCAGTACCTGTGGAGGCCAGAAGAGGGGATTTGATGCCCTGGAACCAGAGTTAAGGGGCTGTGAGCAACCATGTGGGTGATAGAAGTTAAACCCAAGTCTCCTGCAAAAGGAGCACATACTCTTAGCCATTGAGCTATCTCTCCACCCTTGGGCCATCCATTTAAAGCACTGGTTTGGATGGCTTCTCCTGTCTATGTACGCACACGTACTTGCCCATATCAAAGCATATTTCCCACTCCTATGTAAAACTATTTTTAAAAGTGACAGTATTCTTCTATTCCTGGCTAGTTCCCAAATGAATAAGACAGAGACTATTAGATTTATATAAACAACCTTTGCCGCACAATACCCAGGCAGTCATTGATATGTTCTAATCCTCTAAGCTAATCTGGCTACCTCCCAGCCAATATCCCTGAGATACTTGCATTTTAGTATTGGTCTGGCTCTCTGGGCTTCAAGTGTGTTTTTCCATGATGTCTCTTCTTGCCCTCTTTGTGGCTGAATCCCTTCTTCCTCTCTCTCCTGCTCTCTCCCTGGCTGGGAGGAAGTCCAGTTCTGTTCTTTCCCCTGCCCAGTCATTGTCTGATCAGCTTCTTCTTTCAACAACCAGGGAATAACTGGGGAACAATGTACATAACATCAAAACCAGATATTCTCAGAATAAGGATTGTAGTATCCAGATATGGGGACACAAAAGTTAGCATTTGAATAATACATGGATAACCTTTACACAGTGCACAATAACATATCTACACTTATATTCTCAGTCAGTAAAAGTTTCTGTTTGCATAGCAGCTTTGTGAATAAAAACATTCACAAAGTGAAGAAATGTGAATTTTGCTTTTACCAGCAATAACCATGAAATTTCATTCTGTGAAACTGTGGGAGGTGAAGTTTGAATCTACCTTTTGGGCCATTAAAAGAGAGACTCTGGCATCAGTTACTCAAGAACACAAATATATTCAGAGGACATTTAATGGCTCCAGCTCTTAGCCTGTTTTGGAACTGTTTTCAGCCCTCTGGACAAGAGAGGCAAATATTTGGGGTCCATCCTGGTGTATCCTCTGACACAAAGACTTCTTTGTATCAGAGCTATTATATAGATGAGGGTAGGTTTGTTACAATACTTAACATTGGTCTGATATGTGACTATAATGATTAGTTCAGAATGTGGTGTGTAGTGGTAGATTAGCCAGTTTGATGTTGTTATATGAAATACTGGAGACGCTTTGCTTATAAAAGAGAAACATTTTTTGAGTGCAGATTTAGGTTGTCTCTGCAACCACTACAGTCTGCAGAATGATAATCCATGAGAAATAAGAAGGCAGTTGGGTCCAGCATGACTCAGTAGCCAATGTTGGTCCAAACTTCAGGAGTCTGACCCAAGTGGTTTATTTTAGGCACACTTAAGCACGGCATAATTTCGTGAAAACTTCCTGGTGATAATTTAGTGCATCAACAAAGCACCCATAAATGTCTTTGAAAATCAAAGAAAGCTAAATAAAATAAAACCAAACATAGCTACATCAAAACTATTTGTAAAGTACATGTGACACCTTCCATAAAAAAATGAGTTCTGTAGATTGACTGAGAAAAATGAGCTCATGATAGTGGTCTGAAGGAGGACCCAGTATGGCCTCAGCCACACAGAGAGTGCAAAGGCCAACTGGGCTACTAACCTGCTCCTAGCTTTCTGGGCAGGCACCAGGTTACACATCCTTCCCTGTCCTTGTGTTTGATACCCCTGGTTCCTCTACTGCTTCTCTGTGAGCACAGGTAGCTCTGTACCTCCCACAGCTGAGCTCATGGTCCTGGAGGCCCCAGTCTAAGATCAGACAAACCCTTGAGGACACACATCCAAGCATGTCAAGTGTTCACATGCTTTTCTCTTGGGTTCAGATCTTTTTAAATGGTGTGTATGGGTACTCGTGCCATGGATAACTCGTGGAGATCAGAGGGCAACTTGATGAAGTTGGTCCTTTCCTTCCACCTTCATGTGGGTTACAAATGGTTTCACAGTGATGGGATTCAGGTCACCAGCCTTGTGTGGCAAGAGCTTGCCCATTGAGCCACCCTGCCATCATGTTTAATTGTTGTTGTTGTTGTTATGTTCTGTTTTGTTTTGTTTTGTTGAGACGGTCTCACTGTGTATCCCTGGATGCCTGGAACTTGCTACATAGACCAGGACTGCCTTGAACTCACACAGACCTCACTGCCTTTGCCTTCTGAGCTTGGAGTACTGACTGAGCTCGGGTCTTGGAATCCAGATCAGGATTTGAACTCTGCCTTTATTAGCCCTATGACCCAGAGGAAGTCATTTATCTTTGCAAAGCATTGTGTCCTCTGTCTATAAACAGGGTTCATGGTGCTGTTTTTCTCATAAGACTGCCTGCCATGAGGGCCAAGGCACTACACACATGGTGCTGGGCATACATTACTAAGAAAAATGGTGTAAACACAAACTGGCAGTGATGGTGTGTTTTTGAGTGCATGTGCTCTTTGTAAGCTCATTTGATTGTGTGTTCATGGACATTCTTGTTGTTTTACATTCTATGGGCTTGGGGATGAATGATGACCTGTGCTCTTCATTATTGTGCCTAAATGTTGTTTCACTATCTTTGAGAATCCTCTGTGCTCTCTGGGCTCATTCCCACCCCCACAACACGCACACACCAGCCTCTGACATCTACCAATATTTGTATCACCTTCATAGTTTTGCCTCTACCAGAGTATCTTATAGTGGGCACAATAAGTTATGTGGCCATTTCAGATTTGCGTTTTCCTTTCAGCGGTGTGCACAATGCTTCTTCTACAGTTTGTCATGACCCAAAGCTGATGGCTTTTAGTGCCAAACAGTGTCTCATCTCCTGTCTGTACCACAGTCTGTCCATTTACCTGCTGAGGGAGATGGAACTGGCTATAAAAACTATGTTCATGCTTTTCTGTGTGTATTGTTTCAACTCACTTGAATAAACACCAAGAAATATCATTGCAAGAGACTGTGCTAAGATTACATTTGTCTCTTAAGTAATGGCCAGCCGTCTTCTAAAATGGCTATGCTATTTCACAGTGCTGTCTGATACGAATATGTGTGCTTATTCCTCACACCTTTGCCAGTGTTTGGAGTTGTTAGTGTTTCCTGTTTGGGCCAGTCCAGCAGGTGTCTACGTGGCTGCATTTTGTTTTACAACCATGTAGCTTTGTTTCAGGCTTTGACATCCTGAGTGTGAGGTCTCCCACTGGGTTTATCTTTCTTGAGGTTGTTTTGACCAGTTAGAGATTCTTGTCATTCCATTTAATTATAAGATTATCTTTTCTATATCTTGCCCAAAGCAAGATATAGACATTAAATCTATAGCTCATTTTGGGTAATATTGGCATCTTAAATAAAATTGTTTTTCAACCTGTGAAATGGGATTTTCTTCCCTTTATTTGAAGTTTCATTAATTTCCTTGAGGAACATTTTGTACTTTTCCCATTTACTCCCTTCCCAAGTTAATTCATAAGTATTTTATTCTTTGGGTTTTATGTCATTGTTCTCTTGATTTTCTGTAAGCTTTTCATGCAATGTCTAGGGTTTTCTACATGTAGAATCCTGTCATACACAAACAGGACATTTTCATTCTCAGTTTCTAGTGAGAAAGTCCTTAATTTCATTTGCCTGGTGCTCCGGTGGTGTTAACCCTGTATTGAAAGAAGGGACAGCAGACACCCTCCCCTTCGTCTCAATCTTAGAGGCTAAGACTTCAGCTTTTTACTGTTGAATATGTTCAAGCTCTGCCCAGCTTTAAAATTGTGCTATTCTGTATCCTTAGCGCTTACATTAGAGCCTGGAACACCACAATTATTGAGCAAATGTAGCCTTCTAAAACTTAATGAGCTCCTGCTGTGGTGGTGCACGTCTTTAATCCCAGCACTTGGGTGGCAAGATGCAGGTGGTTATAAGTTCAAGGCCAGCCTGGTCTAGAGCAAGTTCCAAGACAGCCAAGGCTATACAGAGAAACCCTCTCTTAAAACAAAACAAAACAAAAACAACAACAAAAACTTACTGAGCTAAAGATATTGCTTTTATCCTTTCTTAGTTTTGTGCTGTCTTTTGCTGTTTTTGTTTTTAGGAGACCAGGTCTTACTCTGTAGCCCAGGCTAGCTTGGAACTCACTCTACAGTCCAGGCTGACCTCAAGCTCATGGCAGTCCTGCATCAAGTTGCTCAAATATGGGTATGAGTCAGTTGGGTATAGTTTTATAAAAGTTGGAGGGCAATGGTATGGGTAGAAAGAATCATCAGGCAGCACAGTAGCAAGGAGTTGGTGCTGGTCACTAATGACGGGCCCCAAAGTCACTATAGCTATGGTCCAGTTGCTTGGAAAGTCTACATTTTAGAGCCTCTGTCCAGTTGTCTTTTCCTTTTCTATATTAGCACTTGACAGTCAGAAGAAGGTAGCACGTATTCCAACAGTTCATGTTAATGGCTACTGAATAAATAACTTTGCACCCACTAGAAGCAAAGGAAATGAACAAAAAACTATAAATTATAGATAGAAGTTGTTCATGCCCATAGGTGTAGCAGCATGTAGTATCTCAGCTCTGCAGCCACTTAAAGGGCTTGAATCTGCTGGCCTTGGTTTTAATTGGGATGATTGGAAGTACCACTTACCATCACTTCATCAGCTGTGCCGTACGATTCCATCAGCATGTGCAGGATGTGGCCTCTCAGCTCACAGCAGATAGAAGTTCTGATGAAGTGTAGCCTCAAATTGGGACCATCAAGGGGCTTTATTTAATGTACGACCATCTCTCTTTATTTGGACTTTTAACAAGCAGGTTCTAAATATGAACTAGTAGGTCTTCAGGCTTCCCTCTAAGAAAAAAGCCACCAGAGTCACATTTAAAAGAGCCTCATCTACAGATGCAGAACTTGCTAATGACATAGAGGGTGACTGAACAGAGCAGAAAGAACAGGCCTTTTTGTCTCAGCCAGAGGTTTTCTCACTGAAAATAATTGAAACCCTAGAGCTTGTGCCAAAGAAGAACTTAGAACACTGGAAAGATGCAGGATTATCTTATAGGGGAGATGCAGGATTATCTTATAGGAGAAATGCAGGATTATCTTATAGGACATATAGGATTATTTTATAGGAGAGATGCCACTGGCACAGCAGGCAGCCAGGCTTGGGAGAACAACAGGCCCGAGCAAACTTGGTCGCTCCGTCTGTCTCTAGGAGACATGGCTATCTCTCCACAGCTGCCCTCTCTCTCAGCAGACTGTCTGTCCCTTCTTCCCAGAAGCAGTCATCTCCAGCTGTTCAGCTTTGTCTTTTCATTTCAGCAGAGGTTGCCTGGCATCTCTGACTTCCACATTCCTGGAAGGCAGACTCCTGTTAGCTCATCTTGAGTCAGGTGACCACGCCTAGCTCATTTATTTTTTAATTCAAACATCTGCACTAAAACCCAGGAACTGTCTCAGTGACTGAGGACACACCCTGTAATGTGTGGGGAACAGGGGGAGGGAGAGAGGAGGAGTTGTGTGTGAGACAGGGGGAGGGAGATAGGGAATCTCCCCACCATTTTATAAGGATCAGGTTGAAGGCTGCCATTTCCAGAGAAAGGGAAGTGTGGACTTAGGATTTGGGTTGTATTATCCTAGGTTCAAATTCTGACCACCACCACCACCATATCTCCCCACCCACCACCACCCCACACCAGCTATACATGAACTAGAACACATTAAGTGACTTCTTTCAGCCTTAAGTTTTTAGTTAGTAAAATGAGAATAATTCTTTATAAAGCAACCATGAGGCTTAGTAAAGCAAAACAATGTTTGCCAAGCCAGGCACGCATCCATCTCAATCCCTGTATGAGCATGGGGCTCTACTTTACATACTTGCTTCAAGGATGAAAATGTAGGATGTTTGCTAAGTGCCATTTGTAAACACTGAGCCCCAATGTGGTTGCTGTGCCTCTTTTCTTACTATGAATCACATTTCCCCCTCTTTTTCTAGTTCCCATTTGGCCGGCGCTTGCCTTGTGACATCTACTGGCATGGAGTTTCATTTCACGACAATGACATACTCTCCGGTCAAGTGAACAAATTTCCAGGTATCTGAAGTTATTGTTGGCCTTTAGAAGTATTCCTAGGTCCAAAGCCAGAGTACAGTCTTCTGTAAGAACACGGCACTGTTTTCAGGTCAAACTTGAGGATTCTTTAACTGAGATACTCTGGCCATGCTCTGCCGGGCTGCTGCTGCCATGGGGAAGAAGTCAATGGGAAGTCCTGAGAGCTCTCATTCCCAAAGGTCTGAAGATGTAGACTGGGCCCTCGCCTGTTAAGGATGTACTTTCTCAGTGTAGTTTCCACTGGCACAAGAACATGAGTTAGGGAGTCAGGAAGTGGCTCAGGGTGAGGGCTTCCCGTGCAAGCATGAGGACTGGAGTTCAAATCCCCAGCACTCAAGGCATGGTGGTCAACCCATAATTCCAGCCCCCTGGAAATAGATACAAAGGACCCTTAGAACAAGCTAAGCTGCTAAGAGGTTAGTTGAATGGATGAGTTAAGGGGGGGAACCTGCCCAAACAAATGAGGAGGAGGGTGATGGAAGAAGATACCAGATATTAACCTCTAGATCTCTATACATATGTGTAAACATGTGCATGTTCATCAGCACACATGTGCAAGTGCACACATGCATACCACACACATATATAAAATTATACAAGATAAAGGAACATGATTTGAAGTTGTCGACTTAGAATATAATAGAGCAGGCCCAGTGAAGGGACTCTAGTGTCTAAGGAAAGAAGTACTGCCCTTTTCTAGCAGGAACCAGAGTTCCATGACTACTTAACACAGAAGTGAAGACCCCATCCACTTTCTCTTCAGGTATCACAGTTGAAGGTACCTTGAGAGTGAGCTCTTCTGGCTTCCACTAAGCATCACAGGCTGTAGACAGCCTCTACCTTTTACTAAGGTCTCCTGAGGAGACTTACCCTGCAAGGACTTGGTGGCAGGAAACGGTTACAGTCATTTCCATGTTTGCTTTTCTTCTGCCTTTCAGCCTCTGTCACCATCTCCTCCACAGTCCTGATGGCTGTGTGACAGACAACAGAGCCACAGGGCAATGGGACTGCTTAGGGAGGAGGGAACATTTGACTGAACTTCTAGATACAGGCCATCACACTTATTTTGTTAATGGGTTGTATTGCAATGTTATATTAAATACAATTAATAATTTTAAAGATTTATTTATTTATTTATTTTTATGTGTATGAGTATACTGTAGCTGTACAGATGGCCATGAGCTATCATGTGTGTAGCTGCTGGGAATTGAACTCAGGACCTCTGCCGGCCCCGCTCGCTCCAGCGTAATTCACTGTAGCTATCTTTAGATGCACCAGAAGAAGGCATCAGATCTCATTATGGGTGGTTGTGAGCTCCACCATGTGGTTGCTGGAATCCGAACTCTGGACCTTTTGAAGAGCAGTCAGTGCTCTTACCCACTGAACCATCTCGACAGTCCCAATTAATAATTTTAAAGAAAAAAAAATCACTCAAATTCCATCCCTTATTTAAGATTACATTTTCTCCAAAGGTGTTTGACTTCATTTTTATATTATGTATATGTATATGAGATTTTTACCTGTTTGTATGTATGTATGTATGTATGTATGTATGTATGTATACCGTGCATGTGCAGTACCCATGAAAGCCAGAAGAAGGCAACAGTTACCCTGGAACTAGAGTTACAGATTGTTGGGAGCCACCATGTGGTTTCTGGGAACTGAACTTGGGTCCTCTGAAAAAGCAGCAATGTTTTGCCCCTGAACCATTTCTCCAGCCCCAGTTTTCTGACTTTAGCCGTGGCCCCCATTTTTATAGTGCAGCCTCACAGTACAATTGCTGTAGTGAGGTGCCTTCTGTCGGTGTCACATGTTTTGCACATGTATTGAAGGGAGAATCAATTTGCCTTTTTTTGTTGTTGTTTGTTTGTTTTTGTATCCTATCCCATATCTTCCAGAAAAATCTCAGCTAGCCAGATGTGGTGGCTCATGCTTAAGAGGCTGAGACAGGAGGACTGCCATAAGTTGGAGGCCAGCCTGGGCAATATAATGAGTTGTAGGCTAGCCTAGGCCATGGAGTGAGACCATGTCTCAAAACCAAACCAACCAAACAAAAGCCATTTCTCAAAACCCACATTCCATACACTGGGTAGTTTTGCCCCACACACCATGGGGTTTTAACTTAACCACTCAGAGATACAAAGTTCTGCTATAGACAATACACATGGAAGTACTGCAGGTTCCCATGGAAGGATGCAGGATAGGAAGCACAACATGCCTGCAGTCAGTATGGAGCATTTCTTTCTAGTAGAATGTTTGCAAAAGTTCCAGGGTCCTTAGTTAAAGCAAGATGAGACTAGAAGACAAGGCCCACATCTGACTTGGCTTAGATACACACGGATGCCAGCATCTTTTGTAATTCTGCTGGCTCAGCATCCCCGACAAGGCTATGCTGTGTTACAAGAATCACTGCTCAGGAAATCTGGGGCCTCAGCTTCCTGCTGGCTGACCGATCCAACTTCATCTTAACCATGTGCCCTGTTCTTTGACAACACAGAACATATCCCACCTTTATTGTATTTTTGAGGGGAGCAGAACTAGAAGTTATCCCAAGGTCAAATTTATCCTTGGAGAAGAGGAAGGGTTTTGTTATCCAGAGTGAGCCTTACAGCCAGGGCCCTTGCACACCAACTTAATGGCCTTGATACTGTTTATTTCTGTCTTGCTGCTCACAAAAAAGGCTACCAAAAACCAAACAAACAAGCAATCAAAAAACACCAAACAGGACTTCTTGGGGGCGTGGGAGAAAACAGTTTGGGCAGAGTTGTTGAGACATGATTCCACATTTCATTGGATGATGTTGCCTATCTGTTTTCTTTCTGTCCTGTCTCCCCTGATGTTGGAGGATGAGAAGTAGCTCAGGGTCTACATCAGGAAAATGAAGCCCAGAGGAAATGGTCCTCCCAAAGGTCCAGCTTGACACAAGAACATACATTCCAAAGGTCAGCCTGCTCTGTCTTCCACTCAGCACGACAGGCACCGGCGCACGTAATTTCTCACTTTGCAAACATCAGTTAATTATCTGTAATGATACAACCGCCTTGGAAACCTCGAGGCAGGGAACAGAGCTGCTGCACCCTCCGCCCTGGACAGACAGAAACTCACCAAGGTGGGGGATGGGGGCAATTCCAGCTAGGACTGACTGACTTTTGGCTTCTGTTGTGTCTGGGTTTATCTCCTGCCTCACACACACCATTATTCTAAATGTGCATTTCCCACACATGGCATATGTCCTAGAGTAAGTTCTGGTGGATGCTCTAGGAGAGAATGTGCTAGAAATACAGCACAAATTGAGAACTTCAGGGTACTCATGGAATTTATCTTCTCTGAGCCACTGTATGAGATGTTATTTGCTTTTCTATGGGTAATTTTCTTAGTTCAAAATACATTTTGTGTTGTAAGTGATATATTAAGGTTCTTCATGAAAATATTCTGATTTTGATTGGTCTGTGCCAGATGTGGTGGCGGGTTCCTGCAGCCCCAGTGCTGGGGGGAAGGGGGGCAGATCCTTGCGGTTCCCTGGCCAGCTCACCTAGTTTAATTATCGGGCTCCAGATCAATGTGAGACCCTATTTCTAAAAAACAAGGTGTAGGACTAAAGAGATGTCTCAGCAAGAAATGCTCTTGTCGTGTAAACATTAAGGCTGGCCTTCAGATCCCCAGAGCCCATGTTAATGTCTGCTGAGCATGGTGGCCTGTGTATAATCCAGATGCTTGGAGGACAGAAGACCCCCAGAGCAAGCTGGCCAGCTAGACCCCACCTCAATGAATAAAGTGGAGAACCATGGAGGAAGACTCAAACAACTGTCACAGGCTCACACACACGTACACACACACACACACACAGGTGGACAGCTTCTGAGCAATGGCACCATACCCAAGGTTGACTTCCAAATATGCAACCATATGTGTCCACCCACTCACACAAAGAGAAGCACACACACACACATACACATGTACACAAACACACATGAAAATCAAAATATCCACCTATTTTTAAGAGAAGCATTTTAGAGAGCCAGGCGATGCCCAAGACAGGACGTACTGCCACAGCGTCTCCCATAAATAATGCTGTAAGTTATGCTGTGGACTTTTTCCCACTCCCCGTCCTGGATTCAGGGAGAGAGAGCTTATGCTGAAAGGTGTGTGTTTTTCTATTTTATGCCTTTAATAGTCATAAAAGATTAAAACAAAGCAGCTTAATTACATTTCTCATAATGTCACCAGAGTCCACTAGATAATCTTCCCTGGGGAACAGGATAGAAAGAATCCATGAAATAATGTAATCTGGCCACACATTAAAGAGAGGGTGCAGTTCTAAGTGCACAAAAGAACTTCATTACCCACAAAGTTGACAAAGGATATCCTTAGACAGAGTCTCAGATAGGAGGTGAAAACTCACCCTTACACCCCCCCACTCCCCACCTCCTGAATGCAGGAGGGAGAATGAATCTACTGATTCTCTTTCTTTAAGATCCTCCTAATCCGTGAGTCTCTGCTGCCTGAGAAAGTGACCATGGTGTGTGACCATGGTGTGTGTGTTGGGGGGGGGGGACCCAAACAATGGCTGCCAGTTCCCTGGTGGCCGAGCCTCACGGCTTCTCCTCTCCCCAGGCATGACGGAGATGGTGCGTAAAATCACCTTGAGCAAAGCACTGCGGATCATGCAGAGTCTGTTTCCGGAGGAGTACAACTTCTACCCTCGCTCCTGGATTCTGCCTGAGGAGTTCCAGCTCTTTGTTGCTCAGGTAGATGGCACACCGGCTCTTGAATGAGAATTATGTTTGTGACTGCAGCTATGTCCTGGCCTTGTGTTCTGGGAGCTGGGCCAACCGGGGCATCAGGAAGTCGAGCGACTTGTTTGTACACAGTTTGGCAGCCATCGAGGCAGCTTGCAGAGTTGAACAGGCAGGACAACAGGTGAATTAACTGGAGAAGTGGCAGTGCTAGAGCTGGACCGTGGAGACAGAGAGCCAGCAAACCAGGGAGATGGAGGAGGTGTGGAGCCCACACGTGGAATGTGGAATGGCCATTCCAGGCTAATCTTGGAGGTGGACTCCCAAGCCACCAATGTAGTGGGGGGGGGTGCTTAAAGGCTGATGAGCAGATTTAATAACCAGACATGGGAAGGCTTTTATGTGTCCTGCTTTAAACTTGTGCCAGAATCAACTTTCCAATGGTCCGTCCGTTCCACTTGCAAGCAGTATGTTTGAGCATAACACTCTGCTACCAGTTTGAAGAGGTAGTGGTGGGGTAGCAGGACTCAGAATTACTGTTTAGTTTTATGGTTTTGACAAGTTAATTCCCAGACCATGTCAAAAGCTTTGACGAGTTCTGCAGACCATGCCATAACTATGAACTTAGGGTAAGAGCAACAAACGGGTCAGCTACTTCTGGTGGTTTTATATAGTCTGGGCATTGTGCTTGCAGCTTAACATGATTTCTTGCAACCCTAGAATGACTTTATGACATCAGTTATATGAATATCCTCATTTTACAGATGAGAAAACTGAGGCTTTGAAAAATTATGGAGTCTGCTCAAGAAGTATGATTTAAATCTAGAACTAACACTGAGGCTTAGAGTCTGTTCAAATGCCTTATTGTTGTTTGGGGGCCTAATATGAAAATATAGAACTAGAAATAATATTAGAATTTACCAAACACAAAAATAACTCGCTCATTTTCCAAGAGAAGCACTGGAGCTAGAAGCTCATGGGTAGATACCTTGCTCACTGCGATTGATTGATCAATAATAGATAGATAGATAGATAGATAGATAGATAGATAGATAGATAGATAGATAGATAGATAGATAGGTGGTGAACATGTGGATCTGTGTATTTATTGACTCAGTTGTATTTACTTTGTGTAAACTTTGCTTCAATAAAGTTAACTTTAAAGATAGCTATCAGCACTTCCATTTTCACTCAAGGCTCTACTCACACTTCCCTCCAGATCCCTACAGCTCTCTGTGTTAAGGATTAAATGGTTAAGTCTAAATCCAGCTGTATTTAAGATCTAGTGAGAGAAGCACGACCACCATCAGTTCCCCCAAGCCCTTGTATGAGTCCTTGTGGTCAGTTCTCACGTCTCTCGCTGCAGATAGGAAAGTAGATAAAATCAGGCAGTAGTGTGTTGAGATCCAACCAGGTTTGTTGTGTGCTTCTGTCTTCTGTATTTGTATGGCTGACAGGTGTTCCATGCTATGAATACTCCACAATGTGCGACCCATCATGCATTTGATGGCTATTTGCCTTTATTTCTAGCTAGGGACGAAGCAAAGCTGCCTTGACTGATAGCCTGTAGATGCATATGATCCTGGGAATCTTGGGATCATGTTACCTTTGGGAATCTCTAACTTTCTCACCAGCAGAAAGGAGCAGTTCCTCATCTCCCAGCAGCTTTGACAGCTGCAGCTGCTCCATACTTGACACTCTGAGGCCTTGTGCTCTGGAGGGTATAACTGGGTTTCTTAGTACCCCCTCCCTGTTTTTCCTAAGAAAGGATCGTGCTGTGTGTGAGTGCTAGAAATTCAAACATGGCCACTATGCTCAGATTTAGTTGTTTCCTTTTCATGTTCATTTTGATATTTAAAGCCTGGTCTTTTTTACTTCCTCCTCCTCCTCCTCCTCCTCTTCCTCTTCCTCTTCCTCTTCCTCCTCTCCTTCTGAGATAAGAGTATCACTATGCAGCCCTGCTGTCCTGGAACTCTATATGTATATAGATCAGGCTGGCATTGAGCTCACAGAGATCTACCTGTCTCTGCCTCCCAAGTGTTGGGATTAAAAGGCATGCACCACCATGCCTGTAATATATTCAAATATCAAAAACTCATTATGCAAATATAACTATAGTAGGAAGCACATACCATATGGTACCCACACCTTGTGCCTGCAGTCAAGCCTGTCCACTTCTCCTCAGTAAGCCAATTAAAAGAGCCAAATTAAACATTGAAAGCAGAAAAAAAAATGAAAGAAATTTATTCAGTGTGTCCCCACTGGAGGAGGGGCAGAGAGATCCAGAAAAGCCCTCAAAGGTCCTGAAGTGAGATCAGAATTTAAGTAGAGTGTCAAGGTTGCACACAGGTAAGTAGCCCTGCCCAAGTGTGGTCCCACCCATCACTGACCTGTCACAGTCTGTGCTTCTATGTCATTCTACATACTGGTCTACAAGCTGTTAGAACTATGTGCGACCTCTTTCTGAGAGACAAGCTACTCCTCTGCCTGGTTCTTTTCCTTCCTCCAGAATGAGACTCCCAGGGTTCATTGTGTCACTAGCCAGCCAGATGGTGGGAGCTGAGCATCTCTTCAGAATACCTTTATTTCTGCCAGGTCTGTGACAATGGCTCACAAGTGGCCAGCAGAGTTCTTTCTCTCTTCCCACCATGCCTTGGGGCGGGCCTCTATTTCCTCCCAGCTGACACCTTAGCACAATACATTTTCCTGTCTGCTCTACTTTGAAGGCATCTCAGGTAGTTTTACGTTTGGCATTTCTAGTACCATGTAGTATTCTCTGCTCTTCTTAGAGAATTATCTTTTGCTTGTGAGTTATTTATAAATGTATTGTTTAGTTTTCCAATTATTTTTATACTTTCAAAATACTTTCTGTTGTTGATTTCAATTTTATTTTGTGTTAGAATTTATATACTTTATTTTATCCCAAGCTCTTTAATTTTTATATGCTATGTGTGGTGGTTTGAATATGCTTGGCTCAGGGAGTGGCACAATTTGGAAGTGTTGCCTTGTTGGAGTGGGTGTGGCCTTGTTGGAGTGTGTGTGGCCTTGTTGGAGGAAGCATTGTCACGGTAGGTGTGGGCTTTAAGACACTCATCCCAACTACCTGGAAGCCAGTCTTTTCCTAGCAGCCTTCAAGTGAAGATGTTGAACTCTCAGCTCCTCCTGCATCATGCCTGCCTGGACACTGCCGGGCTCCCTCCTTGATAATAGGCTGGACCTCTGAACCTGTAAGTCAGGTTAAATGTTGTCCTTATAAAGTTGTCTTGGTCATAGTGTCTGTTCATGGCAGTAAAAGACAGTATGAGTACATTTTTTATTACATCTTAATTTGTTTGTGTCAGTGTTGGGGTGGAGTGCTCACGTGTCATACTGTGTATGGAGGTCAGAGGACAATGCTGTTTGGGGATAAGTTTTCTCTCCTATCTTGTCAGTCCTCAAAATTGAACTCAAGCTGTCAGGCTTGGCAGCAGGCATTGTCTCCTACTAAGCCATCTTACTGGTCCCTCATATGTTTTCATATGTTGTTTGTCTTGATGAACATCTGGTGTACACCTGAAATGATGGCTTCTGGTGTGGCCGGTGTAGCATGCTATAAATGTCAGGTTGAGTTAGTGCTTCTGGTAATCTGCCCTTCTTTACCCTTTTTTCATTCCCCTAATTACTAAAGTTTTCAACTATTGTTATAATTATATTTCTTCTGTAAATCCTGTCAGTGCTCTCTACATACATTTTGAAACTTCCTTAGTTTAATGGTTAGACTCCTTTATAAGATGATTTCCATGTCCTAACTCTACTTTCTGTGAAACTGACATGTACCTTCCAGTTTTTATTGGCTTGGTATTTCCATGATAGACTTTTCTATTTTTTAATTTCAAACTATCCACATTTAAAAGAGTGCTTTTTGTTGAAAGCATCCATATAGGTTATTGTCTTTTATCTTGCTTGATAGTCAGTACCTTTAAATTATTGTTTGTAATCCACTTATACTTAGTGTGTAATATTGTCGTGAATTTGGGCCTGGGCTCTTGCTAATTATCTTCTACTTATCTTGTTTAGATTAGTTGATTTAAAAAAAATTGTTACTTTGTATCTTCTTTAGTTTTATTAAGTATATCTATTTAAAAATGGTTTTAGTTTTTAATCCTAATCCATGGTATAGCCTTTTCAAAACATCTTTAGCTTATAATAATGTTTACCATTCATTATTACTATATTCCTAAGAGCCAAGCAACTTAAAACAGCACAGACCTGTTCCAACCCTCAACCTGCATGCTTTGGCAATATATTTTACTGCTAGTCCTACAACATATTATTATTTTCATTATTATTATGCTTCAAAATATTAGCTTTTGTTTTGTTTGTCTCATAAAGTCCAAGCTGTTCTCAAACACACACACACACACACACACACACACACACACACACCACACCTCCACTGCTGAAATGACAGGTATGTGCCCCAGGCCTGATGAAAAGCTGCTTATTTTAAGGAAACTGAAAACTGAATATATTTGACATTGATAATTACTACGTATGTTTAACATCTCCAGAACTCTGAATCCTTTCCGAAGGTCTGAGCCCCCTCTATTATTCTTGTTTGACTTGCAGGATGTTCATGAATGTATTAATTTTGGTGCAGTCCTGCCAGTGGCAAAGCCTTCTTCTCTGAAAGTGTATTTTGCTCTTAGATCCTAAAGTATTTCAGATTTTAGCCTCATAAGATGTTATAAAGTTAGGACAGAATTTGCTCTCCTATCTGTTTCCTGCATCCTCGCCAGTGTGCACTGCACAGTCACTGAGGGGACACTGGTGTGCTGGTAACTGCCATGCCACTGTCCTCTTTTGCTCCGGGTTCTCTGTGAGCCCTGAGTTGGTTGAGCCACCACTTCCTGCTCTCCTCCTTCGAGCTGTTACAGTTCCTCAGTCTGTCTTTTATGCCCTTGACACTCTGAGCACCATTGCCAGTTTGTTGTTGTTTCAGAAGCATCTTCAATTTGATTGTATCTGATTTCTCTCACAATCCAATTTAGATTACACATTTTTACAAAATATAACACACAAAAAGCTGTGACCTCCTCAGTTCTGCACCCCAGGAGGTGCTAGGATACCAGTGTCATATTCCTAGTGGTGCTGGTGAGATTAGTTATTACAGCGTCTGCTCCATTTCTCTACTGCAAAGTCATTCTTTTAATCTTTGCAGTCTCTAAGTGTCTTGTGGGGAGGTAGATATTTTTAGACAGCACAGATAGCCTGCTTGCATTACAAACCCCTCCTAGTTGAGACTGTTGGCAATTCCTGTATCCCCTCCCCCAAATCCCACTGGGACTGTGAGCGAGATTGTGGGTCAACCTGTATATCATTTGAGAATAACTGACACCTTCTGATCCTTGGACAGGGGCCATGCCTCCTTTAACCAAGGTCGTCTTTTAACTTTCACATGTGTCTTTAAGTGACCCCCGCACAGTGTTAAACACACGAGACGCATGCAGACATCCTCCTGGTGTTTGCTTTGGGTGTTTTTGCTTATATTCTTTTTGGTGTGAAATCTGTTGTCATCTTTATCTCTTGTCTTCACTAGGGAAGCCTCCTTCCTGTCTGCCTCACGTTCTTTCTTTGTGTGGCTGACTTTGAACATTTGATTAGATGTGCTCTGGGTATAATTTTCCCTCATGTTCTGATCCATTAAGTTATATGTGGATTTATATTTTCCATAAAGTGTAGAAAATATCTGACCTGTTATTTCTTCAAATTTATTTTTCTTTCTCTTTTCTCATTTGGCACTTGGATTCCACATATATTAAATCACTCGAAGTTATCCCACAGTTCATTGATATTCCATTTACTTAAACATGTTCTGGTGGGCTGAGATGGCTCAGCAGGTAATGGTGCTTGCCACCAAACCTGTCAAGTCTCAGCTTGATCTCTGGGACCCACATGGTAGGACAAGAAAACCAACTCCTGTGAGTTGTCCTCCGACCTCCATATGTATACTGTGTGTGTCACACACACACACACACACACACACACACACACACACACACACACACATGCATGCACACACAGGTTGGGGCACAGGAAATCTAATCTGAGGCTTGGAGATTCTTGTATCCATATACAAATTCTTGAACTGCACTAGAGGATATAAAATAAGTGACTTGGAACCAGAATACATGTTTATTTTCTAGACTAATACCCAGCCTGAGTCTAATTATTCCCTTTCTATCAAGGCAAGACTTTTACTCTTGGCCCACCTGATTTCCATGAATCCTGCTACGTCCCATTCTGGCTAGTGAGAACATACTATTCCTGGCACTGTGTGGGTACCAGGCAGGCATTCCACTTCCAATCCTGTTGGATGGTGTTTTCTTTGATCTAAGTTTCTTCACACCGTACACTGGTCTGTTCTTGGCTGAACATCAGGGGAGTGCTCTGGTAGAGGAGATTCTGACCAGACTTTAGAGTGTTGTGTTTACCATCAGTAAAGTAGCAGTCAAAGCCTGCATTAGCTACTTTTCTGTTGGGATTTAAAAAAGAGAGTATGATCAAAAGCACTTTGGAGGAGAAAAGGGTTTATTTTGGTTTGTCGTTCCATGGGGACAGAGTCCATCGTGGTGGGGAAGGCGTGACAATGATCACAGAAAGCATGGCGGCAGGAGCAGGGAGTGCATGATCCTTCCCCAAATGGAACCACCAACTGGGGACAAAGTGCCCAGATACATGAGCCTCTGGGGCATCTGAATTCAGAACAGCACAAAGCCTAAGTCGCACATACAGAAGCACAGATTCATGAAACAGTGTGGCTGGCACACGGCAAGCACAGGCCGGGTGACCACGGCCAGGAAATGATGAGCCATTAGGTGTAGGTGAAGCTTAGGAAGGAAGCATTAGACAGTATGACAAACCGTGTGTACACTCCATTCAAGACCGTAGACAAGGGGAGGCCATACAGAAGCTTCCTGTAAAAGATGGGGTGAGGATGGTCAGGTTTAAGAAGGGAAGGGTCACCGGTAGAGTAGATGGAGGAGAGAGAAGAAGTGAAATAAGGGAGAGGAGGAGGATAGTGCTGATGGTGGAGCTGGGATGGTGGCACATGCCACCACGTGATTCCAGTACCCGGGAGGTGAAGGTAGGAGGGCAGAAAGTGGAAGGCCAGCCTGGCTACCAGTACCCAGTACTCCCTGGGAGCGACCCACCTCACCATGAAACGTGGAACTTTAAACTGGAGACAGGAGAGGAGGGTTAGATGTGAGAAAGATTCACTAGGTGGTACCAAAAAGACCCTGGCATCCTGGAGCTGAAGAGAGCAAGACACTTGTGGAGACTGGTGAGGTGCCAAGGTGGGGTGCCCAATAAAGCAGTTGATTTGGTGGAGAGAATGGAAAATGGCCTCCCTGGGGCTGAGGAGGTGCCTCTGGCTTTCCCTGATGGCTATCTGCATCCATCCAGGGACTCTTTCCTCTGCAGTAAAAGTCAATGGGTTCAGAGTGGCCCAGTAGCTTCCTGTTTTAGCATTTTAAACCCTGTAATATCAGTGCCCATTTGCCTGAAGCTGAGATGTTGAGGGCTGGATAGTCTCTGATACAATTTGCAGTCTCCTGATTTTGGGCCTGACACTCATACCATCTACACTTCTGGAGTCTCTGTCCTCTTCCTTCGGCCCCATTACTACATC
The DNA here is from genome assembly GCF_008632895.1 of Mastomys coucha. NCBI lineage: Eukaryota > Metazoa > Chordata > Mammalia > Rodentia > Muridae > Mastomys > Mastomys coucha. Next base: position 23,912,624 of record NW_022196897.1, on the reverse strand, counting down.
TCTGTGCATTGGTACTCCGTCACTATGACAAAGTGCACAAGGCAATCAACCAGCAGAGGGAAAAGGCTGCTTGGCTCCTAGCTCAGGGAACTCAAGAACCAGTCAGTGGCTATTGGCCCAGTTACCCTGGGCTTTTTATGTGGTAGATAGCACATTGTGGCAGAAACATGAGAAGGACCTGTCCACTTCAGAACCAGAACTAGGAGAGAGGTATTCTACAAGCTCCCTTGAGGGCACACATCAAATAACACAATACCCTCCCAGGAGGACTCTCCTTCTTCAGGTGTAACAGCACCACAGGCTGTCAATCAATCCTGTAAGCCCTGGACCTTCAAGATCCAACAGTAATATCTAAATAGGAAAATGCTCCTAACTAGAGTGCATATGGGCACCCAGTGGCTGTTTAATGATGGACATTCCTTATTAGCTTCAAACCTGAGTTTTAAATGTGGCATTATTATTTCTATTGACTTCTCTGGTTTGCCAGAAAATAATGTCTTCACTTTAAGGATTCAGCTAATATATGATTGTGTGAAATAAAAAGTGAATAAAGGGGGGCTGGAGAGATGGCTCAGAGGTTAAGAACACTGACTGCTCTTCCAGAGGTCCTGAGCTCAATTCCCAGCAACCTCACGGAGGTCCACAACCATCTGTAATGGGGATCTGATGCTCTCTTCTGGCCTGCAGGCATACATGCAGCTGAATGCTATATACATAAATTCTTTTAAAAAGTAAGAAAGGGAGCCTGCGGGTGGCGCCCACCTTTAATCCCATCACTTGGACATCTCTGTGAGTTTGAAGCCAGCCAGCCTGGTTGACTGAGTTTCAGGACAGCCGGAGCTAGATAGTAAGACCTTGGGTTTTTTTTTTTTTTAATCCCCACTTATTAGCTGAAACGAGGTGTTTGGGCTACAGAAGAGTACCACTCATTAGAAAGCAACAGTTTAGTATGTATCCTTTCGGCCTTTTCCTGGGTACAAGCAAATACATGTAACAGATACAGATATTTCTCGAAAGCCTTGAGTTATACTAAACACTGTTCTTCATTAGCTTGCTTTTACCCACTCCCTGCATTTTCGACATCTTTTTAGGTCAGTGCTACATCGGATTTTATTATGAAGAGATCATAATTTGTGTTAGGTACTTCTCATGCTTGTTTAACAAAAAACATAAGAAACACCTTCATTATAGGGTGTTGGCATTTTCTTCAAATAGGTAGGTCATCCTCATGCTGAACCGTAGCATGTACTTTCTAGACAGGTAAGCCAAGCACAACGCTTCATGCAACATGGGAATGTGCCTCTGTAGTGAGTGCCTCTGTGTGTGTGTGTGTGTGTGTGTGTGTGTGCGCGCGCGCGTGCGTGCGTGCGTGTGTGTGTGTGTGTGTGTGTGTGTGTGTGTGTGTGTGTGTGCTAGAGGAGGTGTGAGTTACTGTAAAACAATAAAGGAATCTGGAGCTTTGTGATTTTGTTCCTGGATTATTAGTCAGTGCATTTCATCCAGACAAGGGGGAGGCCCAGTTCCTCTGCTGTCCATGCACAGTCTTTACCCATATTCAACCAGCAGGTGGCGCTGTGCAGACGCAAATAGGCTTCTCAGCGGGGATTTTTATAAAGGCTGGAGGAAGATGCAGGCTTGCTTCCCAGTTTTAGCAGATGGCCAATCAAAAAATTCCTTTGGAGTTTTTTTTTCTTTTTTCTTTCTTCTTTTTTTAATTTTTTGCATATGGTCTTCCATCTGGGTATTTGAGAAAAGTACAGTTTTGTTATCAAAACAGCAATTATTATGGTGAAAGAGTTTGTATTTCTCAGCAAAGATTTTTTTTTTACTTTTTTACTTTTAGAGAATAAAGCCAAAACCTGCTCAATAATGTCTTGCAGCTTCTCAGAGGGATCCACGGAGCCTGAGTGCTTCCGTTTCCCTGCAGTTGGTCCTAAGTTAGCTCTTATGACTCAGCGCCTCAGGGTGGAGACAAGCACACTGTTTGAACAGACAAAGCAGAAAGCAATGTTCTCCACTGGGTTTAAAACAGGAAAAGTAAAGGTCTAAGTGGGTCAGAGTAAAGGCAGGAAGACAAACCCTTTCTCTGTGTCCTACAACCTTCAGGTGACTTATTTGCACAGTTGTCTGTGATGGGTGGTTTTGACTGTCAACTTGACACAAGACTCATCCAAGAAGAAAGTTCCAGTGAAGGATTGTCTACCTCAGGCTGCCCTGTGAACGTGCTAGTGGGGAACCATCTTGGTTGCCTTCACGGATGTGGGAAGACCCAGGCACCATGGGAGGTGCCATTGCCTGGGCCTGTGGACCCTGAACCGAACAAGAGAAGGGAAAGCTGGCCGAGCACTAGTAAGCAAGTGGGCATGTATTCATTTATCTCTCTGTGGCTGACTTTGGATGTGCTGTGCCCAGGAACATACGCTCCTGACACCGAGACATCCCTGCAGTGGTGGAGCACAAACTGGGACTGTAACCCAAAACATCCTCCGCTCTCCATGTTGTTTCTGTCAGAGTGTTTTACCACAGCAATGAATGAAGCCAGAACATTTTCCTTCATGGAGACAGTATTCTGATCTGCCCGGCTTGGAGGCACCAATAGTGTGTAAGTTTAAACTTGCCTTGCCTTAAAGAGTCCTGCCTACCTGCATCCTCCCTCAGGCACATCTGCCTTTGTGGGGTGAAGTTTCTCACTGACCAGCCAGGCCAGGCTGGCCAGCAAGCTCCAGAGACCCATCTGTTTCTGCCTCCCTAGTGCGGAGATTACATGTCATGTGGGCCCTCTGTGCTCATTTTTAGAAAATTAATTCTAGGGGTTGAATTCAAGTCTCCCTGTACACAAGTCAAGCACTTTACCAACTGATCGATTCTCCAGCACCATGCTTGAGGTTTTTAGGTATCCGCTCCTTGATCACTCTTTGTGGCATGTTTTTGCCTAGGGCTGTGGACTTCATCCTTCATGTCTCCTTCAGTTCCCGACGCTGTCTTATTTCACGGGACTGGTATGGTTAATTCTTCTGTTTTTCTTTCTTTCTACCTTCATGTTGTTTTGAAACAGGGTCTCATGAAGAGGGCTGGTCTTGAATTTGTTAGGTAGCTGAAGATGGCTTTGAACTTTTGGCCCTCCTGCTTCCAATAGCCGGGTGCTCTACACCTGGCTCAACTTTGATAATTTTTTTAAATTCCTGCAAGCTTTTCCTTTCTCTACCACACATGCTCTGCTGCCCATGTCTAGGGCACTGAGCTATTCCTTTATGATACTTATGCTTAGTTACTGTTTCCTTCTCTCTTTATCCTACTAGGAGATCTGATTAGTCTAACTGATCATCAGCACATAGTAGACAGTCAAGTACATTTGTCTAATCGAAAGGTTTTATCTCTTGGGAGGATAGCCATTGAAGTTGGCCTCTCTGGTCAGCATGACTTGATCTGTCTCCCAAGAATGCACAGCACACTTGGGCCAAAGGAGACTTACCAAAGTAATGCCATCCAGTGAGAGGCCCAGGTAGTCACTCGCTGGCCACCCTGCCCAGGTGTTGTCTCAGCCTCCACCTGGTCACATGTCTCTTTCCCATTTACAGCAAGAGAGGGAGTGGACACAACAGGATGTCATCTGCTTTTGGCACACAGCATCCTTAGAGGCTGGGGCCCATGGCGGTGGTGTCCAGTGAGTGGAAGACTAGGGACAGAAGCAGGGAGAACCAGATGTCAGAAGAATCAAATGATCCAAAGGCATGGCTTCATCTCTCCATCTGCTTCAAGTTTTCTCCTCTTATTTCCAAAAATAGATTGCCACCCTCCTCCCAGTGAAGTGGCTCATGCTGTCCCTGTGTCCCCTGCTCACCAGCTGGTACATTTCCTAGGATGATGATATCATCTCCTGCTCAAGTTGCTGCTCCTCTCTGGACGTGAGGAGGTTTGCCTGTGTCCCGTGCATTGGCCCAAGCCACAGCTGGCACCTGAGTCATGCTGCCTGCACTGCCTACTTCGGACTTTTCACACACAGGCCTGTTTTTAATCTTCATTTAGTATTGGCTGCTCCCATCACCTGCCACTTGTAGAAGCAGAGATGAAAGGTCAGAGTGGTAGGCTTGGCTCTTGTGTATGTAAACAGGCATATGTAGCTTCCACTGTACACATATACCCAGACCTTGTGGTTGGCAGACATTTCCTGAGATCTACCTAGTACCAAGTGCTAAAGCTACAAAAGAGGTTGAAAATGTCCTTGCCCTTGGGTTTCTAGGCTGGACAGATGGCATTCATCCATCCATTTGTCTGTCTACCCACCCATCCACCCATCCATCCATCCATCCATCCATCCACCCACTTATCCATCCACCTACCTAACCACCCACCCATTCATCCATCTCCATCCATCATCCACCCCATCAATCATCCATCCCATCCATCCATCCATCTTTCTTTCACTTGAGAAGTTGAGTTTCTGATCTCACTGTCTTTCCAAGAAATCGTGTTCTTATTCTTTACATAGGAGGAAGCTGGGGGTCTGAATGTTGAGTGATTTCCCAGCGTCTCTTGGCTTTTGATGACATGTGGCCAGGACTTGGACACACACTGGACTCAGGCCTGTTTTCCCTTAGTCTTAGCAAATATTTACTGGATGATTTTTAAATATCCAGCATCCGAGGGATGAACCTCTGCTTTCAGTGAAGGACACTGAGTGTACTGGTTAGTTCTATATGTACTTGACACAAGCTAGAGTCATCAATTGAGAAAATGTCTCTGTAAGATTGGCCTGGTAGCAAATCTGTAGGGTACTATTTGATTATTGATTGATGTGGTGCCACCCCTGGGTAGGTGAACCTGAGGGGCATAATAAAGCAGACTGAACAAGGCAGGAGGAGAAAGTCCATAAGCAGTGTTCCTCCATGATCTCTGCACCAGCTCTTGCCTCTGGGTTTCTGACCTGACTTCCCAGGATGATGAACTACAAGCTGTAAGAGGAAATAAACCCTTTCCTCTCCAAGCTGCCGTTGGTCATGGTGCTTTATCACAGCAATAGAAACCCTAACTAAGACACTGCTGATGGATGGCCCAAAGGAGACAGATGGGACAGTCTGCAATGAGCTCAACACAGGCACTGTTTGAACCAGGGTAATAACAGGGTATGAAGTATGGGAGAGAGGCAAGTGAAGGAAAGCTCTTACGCCCTCATTTAACCTGAAATGAAATAGTGAGCCAGAGTCCAAGGGGCCAGGGTGCAAGTGCACTCCATGCCTTCGCTGACTGTGGGAAACTGGACAAGCCACCTCACGGTTTTATTGTTCCTAAAGGCTTCAGAAGACTAGAACATTGCAAGGTGCCTGCATTCTCATCTGTAACTCTGTGGGTTTGGGGTTTTTGTTTTTTTAATAAAACTCGCAGCTGGAACTAAACAGCTATGCAAATTTCTGTTGTAAGGTTTCAGTCGAGGTGCACGGAACCTTGGGCAATACCTCATGCTAATGCTGGAGTCAGTGCAGCCAGGAGCTTGCAGAGCCCTGGCTGATGGTGAGGACCACATGAGAGCTGTAGATGGAGGTGTCCTCAGGCAGGTGATTTGATGTTGCTACAGACTTGCTTTGGGAGCCTTTCTCAGTCTCTTCTAACCCTGAACTCAGTCAGCTAGTCAGGCTAAGCCTCAGTTTGCTCCTCCTCTCCAGCAGGATTGCTGTGTGAGTCACACTGAATGTCTCACAGGAATTGCTCCCTATTCTGCAGTCCATGCTAAACTGGGGTCTCCAAGAAGCTGTATCCCTAATAAGGGGCATAGAGAGCATGCTCAGAAATGTATGAAGTGAAGGACTACTGAAAATGGCTTCTCAGTGCTAGATGGAAATCTACGAATGCTTAGCAGGGCTGGAAAGATGGCTCGGTGCTTAGAGCACTGGCAGTTCTTCTGGAGGACACAGTTTCAATTCCCAACACCAACATGGCTGCTTATAGCCATCTGTAACTCGAGTCCCAGGGGTCTGATATTCTTCTGGCTTTCTCAGGCACCAAACATACAAGTGGTGAGCATGAGCATGTGAGAAACAAAAACATCCATGGACATTAAATAAAAAAATGCAGTTTTAAAATTCAATGCTTAGCATTCTGGGCATTTGTGGCTTTGGAAGAGTATAGAAATGGATTTATCATCTTGGGACAAATTATCTTGTTTTGCCCTCATCACATGAGATGGGAAAACAGAGAGCAAGGGCTGCATTTTGACCAAACTGCACCCCAGGTTGGCTTAGCTGAGATCTCCACCTCATTCTGAGACTGCTCCCTCCCTCCGACAGTCCCTTATAATAACACTCGGAATTGAAGGAACTTTATTGTCTCATGTTTGAAACTACCATCTCCCCCAGCCACATTTAGCATTTTTAAATCACAACTATTATAATCATGTTACATTGCAGTACTGATCGGTCACAAGAAGTGTGGGCACAAACTGCTCACTCAGGCCCCTGCTTTCAGTGTGCCTCTCTGTAATGCAAGCTTTCAGAAAAGAAAGTGAGAGAGGAAAAGAGTTCCTTTCTGGGAGAGACTGTATTAAAAGTCAAGGAAACCCTGCTTGCCCCACCCAAGGGTCATCTTTCACCCTCCCCTTTTTATCTGTTTGTCTCATCTTGGAAAACTAAAACCCTGGTGATGGTGCCTGAGTTACTTGGGCATGAGAATAGGGAGCAACCTTGACTTCAGTGCCTGTTTCAAAAGGAAATTATGAAAACTGCCCTGTGTTTTCTTTCCTCATCTGTAAAGAAATGAAGAAATCTCTCTGTTAATCGTTCAAGGCTTCTCAGTGTGGTTGCACCTCAGACGGGTATAAGGAAAAGAAAAAAGCAGTTAGAAAGTCCCTCCGGGCGGTGGTGGCACACTCCTTTAATCCCAGCACGTGGGAGGCAGAGACAGGTGGATTTCTGAGTTCGAGGCCAGCCTGGTCTACAGAGTGAGTTCCAGTACAGCCAGGGCTATACAGAGAAACCCTGTCTCAAAAAAACAAAAAACAAAAAAACAAAACAAAAGTCCCTGCCGTCGAGTTCGGGGGCTCTGGTCCCTGCCATTGGGTTCTTCTGAAGCTGGAGCTGTTTCTGCCTAGGCTGGCCATCAGTGAACTCAACAACCCTCCCATCTTCAGGCCCACCTAAGTGCTGGCGTTGTGGGCATGTGAGTCCATGCCGGTCCATGTCCAGCTCCACATGGGTGCTGGGGATCTGTAGGTGGGTCCTCACACTCACACAGCAAGTCCTCTTATGTCTGGAATCTTCCCAGCCCCCTTAACTTCTCATTTTGATGTAATTTCAAACTCACAGAATAGTGCAATAATTTCTATAACTCCTTCACTCAACACCAAAGCTCACCATTTGACCACATTTACCCCATTTCCTTTCTCTGTCTCTCTGTCCTTTTTAACAGTAACTTATACACACAATATCCCCCAAACATTTCTGGGTACATTTCCCACATTAGTAAACTTTTTTTTCCAAGACAGAATGTCTCTGTGTAGCTCTGGCTATCCTGGAACTCTCACTGTAGGAACAAGCTGGCCTCAAACTCAGAGATCCACCTGCCTCTGCCTCCTAAGTGATGGAATTAAAGGCGTGTGCCACCAAGCCCAGCTGCATAGTTACAGTGTAGTTATCAAAACTGAGAAATTGCTATGGACTCAATACTGTCCACAATGGAGTTGTGGTCCCAGTTTATTCCATTTACTATAACTAGTTTTATCCACTTACTTTGGTTTTCCCAAGAAGCAAAACCGATGTCCTGGTGCACACCTGTAATCCCAGTCTTTGGGAGGCAGACGCAGCAGGTCTTACATTTCAGGTCAGCCCAGGCTATGACAAGATCCTATCTTAAGTTAAAGTGGACAACACCAGTTATTTTTGTGTGCAGAGTACTCACTCTGGCTATAGCCCATGACTATACTATATGTGTTTGCTATTTAGTTCTTACATTAAACCTGTAAGGTACATAACACCTATCACCACCATTTTATAACTGAAAAGTAAGCCATGGAGAGTTTTAGTCATGTGCCAAAGATAATGGTTTCCTATAGGAACTTAGCGGATAATGAAAGCCAATGTGTGGCAGACCTTACTTTTTGAACCATGACCTGTCAGACACCAGAAGCTACGTGTTCTTAAAGATACACAAAGTGATAATTCTGTAAAAAGAAAATAATACCCATAGGTTTGAGTAAATCTTAGCAGATTCCAGGTCTAGAGAGAATTACCTTGAAAATAATTAAATGTAAACATGGGGACTAGAGAGATGGCTTGGTGGTTAAGAGCACTGGCTGCTCTTCCAAAGGACCCGGATTCAATTCCCAGCAACCACATGGCAGTTCCAGAGATCTGATGCCTTCTTCTGGTCTCCATGTGTACCAGGCAAGCTAATGGCATGCTGGCATGCACACCCATAGGTTTATTAAACATATCTGACAGGAATGTTAAAAGGCATATTGAAAATTGTTCCATGATGGACACTTTTGTTGGTAGAGCTGATGATAACACTATATTGAAATGTTTGTGTTTTGGCAGTAGTATTAAGGATATACAACATGTTTATTCTCTATGCAGAGTTGGCCAACTTGTTCCTTCAAGGGTGTTTTCTGTTTTACACATCACAGAGTCTTTGTCACACTCAGCTCAGATGTTGTGCTGTACAAGAGCCATAGATGATACATGAGTAAATGAGTGTGGCTACGAGCCAGTGAAACTTCATAAGTCAGCCAGGGGTAGACTCACAGCATGGTCCAAAGTCTGCCATCCCACACAGGCAACTGATGTAACCCGATTTCTACAATTGCAAGAAAGAAAGAATGAAAATGTTTTTTGCTCAAATTTTAAGCAATGCCCAACCTTCGGTTTTGCAGGAGGTGTAGATGTAGTTTATTTTCTTCACTGTCAATTATGCTAGATGAAGATTAAACAGAAAGGGACATGTACTAAGTGACAAAAATAATTTATATGTAAGGCTATGCTGTCGATTGCCATTGGAAAGTGCTCCTGAGACATATTGGTACATAAGGCAGGGTTTAAAGGGGGCAGAATAAACACACACACACACACACACACACACACACACACAAAACATACTGATAATCACAATCACTTCCTGGCTTGACCCACCAGCTCCCCAGTAATGACACAGACACTTATATTTATCTATGAATGCTTAGGCCTTACAGATTAGGCTAGTTCCCAACTAGCTCATGTAACTTAATAACCCATTTGTACTAGTCCACATTTGTACATTACCTCGAATTCAGTCTGCATATATCTGACTTCCTCACGTCTGGCTGGCAAATCTCGTGCCTCTCAGTTCTGCCCACAGTTCCTACCTCTGCCTGGATGTCCCACCTTTCCTATCCTGCCTCAGTTATAGGCTGTCAGCTCTTTATTAAACTAATCAGAGGTAACAGAGAAGCCTGTTTACAAAACAGGATGCAGGTACTAAACAAATAGAATAGCAATGCTGAAGTCCAGACAGAGCTCAGCTCTCTGCTAGTACAGAAATCAACATTTGAATAGTACAAAGACAACCTTTCCACAGTGTACAAGGGAATGAGACCAACAAATAAACAAATGTTAGAGAACTAAATTCATCCATGTATGTGAAGTTATGTATGCTTTAAAATCATTTTAATCAGGTAGCCATCTCTAGATGACAAAGAGAACAGATCAGTGTCCACTGATTAAGATTTTGAGCAATCTGAAGCCTGTGCTATCTTAAAATAACATGCAGTTGTTTGATTTATTTTGTTTTGTTTTGGTTTTGATTTTTCTGAGACAGGGTTTGTTTCTCTGTGTAGTCCTGGCTGTTCTGGAACTCACTCTGTAGACCAGGGTGATCTCAGAGATTCACCTGCCTCTGCCTCCCAAATGCTGAGATTAAAGGTGTGCGCCCCCATGACCTGACGTAAAAGCTGTAGTTTTGTTACTGTAGTTAACTAGGAATCAGGCACCAGAATAGCTGTATATGTGTGTGTTCACACACATATAAATACACACATACACACACACATATATATATACATATGTATATATGTATATGTATATATATAAAACATTGTTGTTCTAGGTATAGTATACTGAATATGTATATTACATATGTATGTATACCTATATAAATATATATATAGTATCTATATAGGTATTTCTGTTATGTGTAGAGATATATATTTATATATTTAGTTGAAAATAAAGGACAATAATTTGTGTATTTGTAATAGATATCTACATTTGATTTTATTAAATCTTATAGCAAAAGATTAGTTATAAGGCTGGGGGCAGAGTCTAGTGGTAGAGCACTTACCTAGCATATGACAGACCCTGCGTTGGTCCCTAGTACTGTAGAAAGCACATGAATAAAAAGGTGAAACAAAATTAATTTGGTTTTTTGCCTAAGTTACTAAAATGTACATTTTATCAACTGATAAGTTAAAATCATATATTATCATGTATAGCACATGTATAAATTGAAATATGCATAAATTATAAACTGGTGAAACAAAGTGGACAACTTCACATGTCTATCACCTTTTTGTGGTGAGAACGCTTGAAACCTACCTCTCGGGGCTGGAGGGACAGCTCAGCAGTCAAGAGTGTAGACTGCTTTTGCAGGGGACAGGTGTTCAGTTCCCGGCCCCCACATCAGATGATTTATAATTAATTGCCTGTTACTCCATTTCTAAGGGATCTGATGCCATCTTCCACATGCACATAAAGACACACATGTACATATGCACACAATGAAAAAAATTACTCTCACTAACTTTCAAAAATCAACATACTGTTTGCTATAGTCATGGTCTTAATTTTCCATTACTATGGTAAAAAAAAAAAAAGACAACTTACAAGGGGGAAAGATTGAGTGTGCTGCTAGCTTATGACAACCTGACACAAGCTAAGGCATCTGCAAGGTGGACCAACAACGAGAAAATGCCACCAGAAGATTTGGCTGTAGGCAAGCCTAGACAGTATTTTCTTAAATAGTGATTGATGTGGGGACTCAGCCCATTGTGGGTGAGGCTGCCCTCAGAGCGGCGGTCCTGGGTGCTATAAAAAAGCAGGCTGAGAGAGTCCTTGTGAGAAATCCAGTAAAGCAGCACCCCTCCATGCCAGTTCCTGCCTTGGGTTCCATCCAGTCTGAATTCCTGCCCTAGCTTTCCTCCATGGACTGCACCTCACGTCCAATCAACCTTTTCCTCCCTGGGATGCTTGGGTCACGTGCCTGCCTCATCACAGCAGCAGTCACCTGAGACACTGGGTCTGGTTACAGTTGCTGAAGTACTGTAGCTTTGGTTGGTTCCATTGCTGTGGGCCTGTGGTGAGGCTGGACATCGTGGCAGAAGTATGTGATGGAAGAAATTGTTCCTTCACTGTGGCCAGGAAGCAGAGAGAGACAGGGAAAGACAGAGTTCCAATGTCCCCTCAAAAGTACAACCTGAACGTCCACGCCTGCTAAAGGTACGGTCATCTCTCAATAGCATTACCAGCTGTGCCAAGCCTTCAACATACATTGTGCCTGGTCATTTAAGACCTGAACTATAACCATCACCATGTTGTAAAATAGACCTTCTGAATTTACTCTGATCCAATTTCATGGCCTTTTCCCGGCATTTCCCCAGTCACAACCATCTTGCTCCCTACCAAGTTGTCCTTTACTTCTAGACAGTCCTGTCATTGTGCACATGAGAGCATGTGGTTTTATATTCCTGCACTTGGCTCATTTCACTGAATACAATCTACTACAGATTTATCCAGATTGCTGTTAAGTGGCAGGATTTTTTTTCTTTTTAAAGACTGAATAGTATTTCATTATGAATGTATACTACATTTCTTACCCACTCATCAGGGAATGGGAAGCCCTGTTGTTCCACCAACTTCTCCTTTCTAGCTTTAGCTTTCATTAATAAGCCTTGCTTGACTCTGTGATGATGATGACGATGGTGATGATGGTGATGGTTGCAAAATGGGGGGTCATCTAATGCCACCAACCCTTGTTCAGGTGATGTTTTGCTTCCAAGGAGGACTTGGCTTTCTCATTTCCTTATTGATGTGTGTACACATGCATGTTAGTGTGCACTTGTGGACTACTGTTCATCGGGTTGTGATGTTTTAATATCATTTATTTGGATGCTTAAATTATCCAAGATTTGGCCATCAGGACCCTGAGTACTTTTTGCAGGCCCTGCCACTCTTTGTGCAGTGTATCACTGTGACCATAAGATGCATTTTGGTCATCTTATGTATTTTCCTGCCCCAGCCACAGAATCTGATGATTCTCCAATAAATCTTAGGGGAGGGGGGTTGGATGCTTATTGCTACACAAGTGCTATGTGCTTCCTCTTTCCCCTCTTTTATTAATATGAATTGTGACTTGGGTGTGACAGTACACACCTGTGATCCCAGCACACACCTGTTATCCCAGCACACAAGGGGAGGAAGCAGGAGGATGCAGAGTTTGAGGCCAGCCTGAGTTACACAGTGAGACTCTTATCTCAAGCAACAGTAAAGATAAGTCGTGGCATTCTCATTGCTATCCTAGAATAAAGGATGAGTAACCTGCACCGAACAAACAAAACAACCCCCTCTAAACTGCACTCTAGAGCAGACAAGTAAGGCAGCATGCTTCATAAACAAACAGTCCATACTTCCGTGGATTCTCAATTATTCCATGTGACAAGATGAACCACACTCCCTGGCAGACTCCCGACCTACATTTGGATATAAGGCAATACTTGATTAAGCACAGTTTCCCCCTCTATTTAATATTTCTCTCTATTTGACCACATTGTCTATATTTATATATGTGACTATATTTTCTATATTTAAAACTATCCCCATAAGTGACCACTGGATATAGTATTCATGACAGATGTACCCTGACCCAATAGTAAGGCGGTGTTCCTGAAATAGTAAATGTACTCGATAAAATTTCAGGAATGAAAAAGGAAAAATGTAATTTCCCCTCTATCTACCCAGTCTCCTCTCTCTCTCTCTCTCTCTCTCTCTCTCTCTCTCTCTCTCTCTCTCTCTCTCTCTCTCTGTGTGTGTGTGTGTGTGTGTTTTACTTAATTCAAATCAGAAAACTTCTCCCTATTTCTACAGGGCACAGAGGAAGGTTCTGGGATGTCCTTATCTCATTTATAAAACAGTATTTCACATTCATGAAGCCATGACAAGACGGCTCAATACAATGAAGTCTTTCTAGAATCCTTGCACCCTGCCCCCTTAAATGGCTAATCATGTGCTCCAGTCACTGTGACAATGACAAATGCCACCAGGAACTTCTAAGACCCTTCCTTGGTGGCAGTGCCAGCTTCCTTAAAACTACTGGCTAGCCAACATGAGGCAAAAGCATTTCATCTCAGTACCTTAGAAATGCAAACCTCGTGTAGTGCTCAGAGGCATTAATTTTTAATACAGCCCACAATTGTGTCTAATGCTATGCATTTGCCTGGCTCCCGATCTACTTTCTGAATTCAAATGAGTCTGGTCTGTCTCCCTGCTTGAGTGAGGAGACAGCTGAGTTCAATGGTTTAGGTGGCCCAAACTGATAGCCAGAGTGTTCCAGGAAGGCTTGTGGTATCAGGGGATGGAGACAACCTGCTGGCAAGCTTGTCATAACCAGTTCATCAGAGAGCGTGAGGAACCTTAGAAGCTCTAAGCATAGTAGTTCTCAGAGGGTTATCAGACAGAACCATCCGTTGTACAGATGAGGAAACTGAAGCCCAGAGAGGCAAAGAGACTTAGCTAAGATGCACAGGAATTGAAAATACTAGTTAGGCTTAGAATGGAAGCTATTGGCATCAAAGAAATACCGGAGAATGGAAAGGACCCGAGAATGTGAAAGCCACTTTCCTTTCTGGGTGGGTCCCTAACTACCCGGGTACATGGTCAGAGTCCAGCCTTTTCATAAGTGGGCAACTAAATGTGTCTCAAGGCAGTTCAGCTACCCGTGGGACAGTTTTAACTGTGAATAAGCCTGAGTTGTATCCTTCACCCTGGATCTTGCCCTTCTCTACTCTCTCCAGGTATGATTTGGCCCTCTTGGTGTTCTCTGTAGACTCTATATAGACAAGTTCTAAAGTGGCCTCTGCATCTGTTGAGCATTCTAAGCTACAGTCTCTATATGTGGTGCTGCCATTACTGAGATGAATAAACCTGGCATGGTTCTTTTTCAGGAGCAAACATGACATAAGCAGCAACACAGGCTCTGACCCGAATGCTCCTTAGCACTGTGGTAAAAAACCAAAAACAACAAGAACAACAACAACAAAAAACCACACACACACACACACAAAACACCAGGCTCTGGAGCAGCTGGCATGGGATAAACCACAGCTGATATCATTGCCTTCAGCTCAGTAGACCTTAATAAGGACCCTCTCAGAGGGCTGTTGGAAGGATAGCAAGAGAGAGTTTTAATAAGAATGAGGTAGCGCCCCCAGCACTGATGCTTAATAAATGTTAGTTTATTTCTCTCTCCTTCCCCAACTGGATGTGCTTGAAGCAACCTCTTAATACTTGGCACAGAAAGTGGGATAAAAGTGATTCACCTCTGTGTCCTTGTTCTCCAGCCTTTGCTTAGATAGCCACTCAGGACTTCTAAAAGTGTATGGGCAAAGGCTGGGAGATGTCTTCTGATAAGGCACTTGCTATGTGAACACAAAGCCATGCATTTGAATCACCAGATGCCATGTAGTGTAGGATGCATGTAAAACCATGTAGTAGCACGCATTTGTAATCCCAAGGGTCCTAAGGAGAGAAGAAAGGTGGGAACAGGAGAATCCTGAAAGCTTACAGCCAGGGAACCTGGTGTACACAGTGGGAATAGGCAGCAGTGAATAACAACAGAGACCCTGTTTCAAATAAGGTGAAAGGCAGGGTGGTCCCACAATCATGTGTGTGCATACAACATACACACATACACATATATTTAAATTACATGGGCCAAACACACACAGGAACTCATGCTTATTTGGATTAAAGGCTAAGGAAAAAAGGGAATCGGTTTCCCTGATTATAGTAATGTCACATACTGACTACCCAATCCACAAATGCCACCATCTTGCTATGTATCATATTTTGGGATGAGAATCAATATACTTTTATTAATTTAGAGAGATGAGTGCCTATTGTTCTCCAAGCACTCTATGGCCATGCAAGCCTGGGAAATGCAGAACCTGGGAGGTTCATTGTGACCCCACTTGGAAGGTGAAGGCATCAACACGGATGTGTAATGACTGCCTCACTTTAACACGTGTTTCTTCTATGTGTGGCTCACATAGGGCATTGTATTCTGGAAGCCTGTGGTGGCTGTCCTACTGAGAGTGACACTGCTGCCCTGTCCTGTGAGTCCTAGATGAGGCCTAAGGAAAGTGGGCTAGCCAGGGCTTGTTGCTCATCCCTGAAATTCCAGGACTTCAGAGGCAGGGGAGGAGGATCAGGAGTTTAAAGCCAGTACTAGCCTGGGCTACAATGGACTCTGTTAAAAAACAAACAAACAAACAAACAACAACAAAAAAAAACCCAAGACCCCTTCTGTGTCTGTTGACAGGGATCTCGAGGACACAAGCCTCGGGGGATCTGAATATGGTGCTGGCATCTAGGGAACATTGCCCTCTGCCATCAAGAGAAAAATAGAGAGCTTCCACATTAGGTTAGGGTCTCTTGTGAAGAAGAGTATGTATCTGTACACCCTTTCGCTGCTCCCCGTGCTCTCTTGGGGTTATTGAATGGGGAATAAGAGTTGAAGCATAAGTGTGGTTCTGAACCAAGTAGGGATCCAGCTGCCCCTCTTTGTCCTCAGCTCCCCCTCTTCATCCTCAGCTCCCTGTTAACGTGACTGTGACTTGTGAGACGCTCCCAAAAGAAAAATGCATTGAGAGGAATGGTGGGCAAGTCAGCTGTCACTCAGAAAGTTGGGATCATCAAGGAAGAGGGTCATTTCCTCACAGGTGATCCAAGGTGAAGGTTCCCATCAGAGATGAGTGGGGAAGGAGACATTCCCTGTGAGCCCTCTACTGGCAGTTTAGCCCCAGTCTGGTTGTCCAGCATCCACTTGCCACCCTTCAATGAAAAGAGACACAAAATAATGTTCATCTTCCATTGCCTTTGTGCCCAGCTCAGTTTCAGGCCGCGGCTCTCCTTTCCAGGTAATCAAAGGCACATGAGAGAAGTTTCCTTTCATGTCAGTTCCTACACGATTCCCCTGAAACCCACACTTACCTGTGTGGGAACCAGACGCTTGCCAGGGCATCCTGACCCCACTCTGCTGGTGGAGATCATCTGGGGAGACAGTCCCCATGCTGATGCTTGACAGCTGGCTCAGGGGCTCACACATTCTACCCAGACCTTCTCTGTACAGGGTCCTGCCTGCTCTGCTATCCCTGTCCACTTACTTGAGGACCTGAGACAGCCACACCCTCCCACACACCAAGCCACTGAAGCTCAGAACAGCAAGGGATAGGATTCATGGCCCAGTCTATAAGGTGCTCTTGATTTTGTTATCCACCCTGCCTCCCACACCTCTGGCTCTGTTATTCTAGGGTCCCTTGACTTCTATGGGCCTCGGTGGGCTCTCTCGCAACATTATTGAAAGCAGTCTCCCACCCTCTAAACACACAGCACAAGAGAACAAAAACATGCAGTGCCTGTAGATTTCTCATGGTGTGATATGTTGTAAGGCACATTGTAGGTGCTCAGAGATGCTGTTTTCCATGCGTATTGGTGCACTTTAAAGCATAAAGCTGCGAGCAGGAACTAGCGCTGCAGACTCTGAAAGGTGATGAAGTTCTGTGTAAGTATGGCTTTGGGACTTGAACACACACCTATGTTTAGATCCTAGTTCTCTGGAATACAAAATATATGACCTTGAAGAGATAAATTTTCTTTTAAGACTCAGTTTTACAGCCAGGTATGATGGTGTATGCTTGCAATTTACTCCAGCACTTGGGAGGCAGAGGCAGGAGGATTAAAAGTTCAAAGCTAGGCACACGCGCGCACACACACACACACACACACACACACACAAACACACCAAACATAAAAAAGAACATAAAAATTTTAATGCTGTATGAGACCCTGTCTCAAAAAATAAAACAACCCCCACATACATACTCACCCAAACCTACTAGTTTGGCTTGTGATGGAAATTAATATTAGGAACTGTAAACTGTATGAACCCTATGTGTACATACACACAGAGAACTGTATCTGGCCTATAAAATGGCACTTTCACACAGCTCGCCCTTTGGTGCCTACTTTATAATGCTGCTTATAAGAGCTGAACATAATTGTGTGGGAAATGCTCACACTACCTGCATTGCAGTCTTCAAGATGACTTGGGAAGCTAGTGAGGTGACATATGTGATGGGTGCCAAGGGGGCCATTAGGTGTGTAAAGATGTAGAATGGTGAGGTGTGTGTGTGTGTGTGTGTGTGTGTGTGTGTGTGTGTGTGTGAAGGGAGAAGGCAGGTGATCCCAGATCTTTGGCATGGGGACATGAGTAGGTAGTGATGGTGTTCACTGACAAAAGCAGGCACAGAGGAACAGGTTTGAAGGGGAAAATGAGTTCACTGCTCATAGTGTATGTCATGCTGAGTCTGCAGCCCAGGACAATGCTGCTCCAGACAGCGAGAGCCACCTGCATGGGCAGACTTCGGCTGAGTTCGTGGGAGTAGTGAGACTCACCCAGACCTAGCATTCACAGAATGTCAGTGTTGGGGCACACTGTGACAGAACTGAACAGCAGAGATGTGGGGTGTGTTCATGGAGGCACGTGTAAAGATGCAGAAGGCAGGACAGAGTGGCAGGAGAATCTTGCCATGTCCCGATAGTTCCCCTGCCCCCTGGAGTTAGCAGTTACTCAGCATCTCATGAGTCTGGGAGAACCTGCTAGCTACGAAGCACCCAAGTAGAATTATTCCTCACTCCGTAGGGTCAGATTTCAGCTATACACATAGATGTGCTTAGTCTTGTGACTAAGACACATTTTGTCTGGCAGAGCATTGAAATAAAAGGCACCTGGGTGGAATGTTGCAAAATATGGCATTGATCAGTTTAATGTGTGAATTACTGCAGGACTACGAGAGACATGGGCATGCAGTGTTGGGCAGGAGGAAGACACAAGCCATTGATCGGAAGTGCTCTCGACTGTAATGAAGTTGTATGTACTTGGAAGTGAACTAAAGATTATTTAGCCAGTTCATTAGTAGGAAATCCTCGCAATTGGAAAAAACAGCTTTAGCTGGAGGGGGAACTCACTTGGCAGTTGAATGTCGTGTTCAGGGTGGGCGCAGCTGTGAGGTTTTTTTTGTGATCTCACAGGAAACTCATGGCGCCCATGAGACCAGGATTCAGGCTGGGAGCTTGAACTCTGGAGGGAGTGGGCCTAGGACAGAGTGTGGATCCTAGGCAACATGAGCTTGACATCACTGGGACCCAGCTGAGGGTCAGTAAACAGGTTCCAGTCAATGTGACAGGATAGCCCAGGCATGTACTTAGACCCTAGCCAGGGTGGTTGAGGTATACCTCTAACGGGAACCCAAGGAATATTGGTAAATACCAAAGCAGGCTCTAGTTCAAATCAGAACAGAATTGTATTAACTGAAATGCTAGCTAACACTGGATTATTCTCTCGCTGTTGGGAGCAAGCATCACTCTCCCACTGGACAGGATATTGACAAGTAGAAGATAAACAGCTTGGTCAGTCAGGGTTCAACAGTCAGTGCAGTAGGTTGAATGTCATTTGAGCCTGTCCCCCAAAGGCTGATGAGTTGGGATCTTGGTCCCAGTGTCACAGTTCTGGAAGGTGTAGGACCTGGTGGGAAGTCCTTAGATCCCTAAGAGTTAAAGCAGTTCTCTGGACCTTGGATCCTCAAAAGACCACGTTAATACAGAGTGAGCTCCTGAGTCACTTTGGATTCCTGTCTGGTCATGTGATCTGTCTGTCTTGAATATGATGTCATTTGCCATGAGACCTTCACCGGAGCTGATCTAAGATATCCTCGAACCTCTCAAGCTGTGAGCTAAATAAACCAGTTTCCTTCACAAACTTCCTAGCCCATAGGAGCAGAAACACAAATTTTCCTAGAAAGTATCTACAGAGATTCGAATCAACATCTGTCTGGCTCCAAAGCCTTATAACCTGTAGTCCTACTGTCCTTAATGGGCACTCAGACATATGGACTTTGGTAAGAAAAGGAAACAGCAGCCTGGGGCCCTTCATGTACTCAGAGATCACCCAGGGGCTCAGAATAGTGTGCTTCAGGCCACCCACATCACACTTAATATCCACTCTTTAGAGAAACCAAGTAGAGATGGGTGAAGAGCTGGCTGGGGCTGGAGCCATGGGGAAGAATCCTGGGAAAGCCCTGACCACAGGACTGGTGTCCTCAGTGCTCTGAGCCGCAGTATGGGGGCCTGGGGGCCGGTGTTGAGGAGGGCCTTGGGAAAATAGACAAACACCAAATGACTAGTTCCTTCTGATTAGGCAGAGTTTATGGCCCCAGATGTGACCTCAACTGGCGTTTTGATTGCTCCCTGATGATGGATAGAGTCTACTCCACGTAAAGTCACACTCACCGAGAGTGCCACCAAGTGGCATCCATTAAGTTACCTTGATGGCAGGCCTTTGAGCTAAAGCAGGTGGAGTTCTCTTGGCTCTAGCTTCTCTGAGCAGTTGATATGGTGCTGTGCCTGCTTCCCAGGTAAAACCCAAGGCATCTTCCAAAGAAAAGGCCCACGCTGGCTGAAGCTCCCATTCCACCTGCTGCCTGGGCAACTGTAGGCTCCAAGTGCCTCACTGGGCCTGCCTCCTGCTTCCTGTGCAATGTGACTTGAAAGACACAGGTCACCAAGCAGAGCCCGGGAAGATCTGCTATTACTCAACAGATGTCACATGTTGTTCGGAATGAGAGGGCTGCACCCAAAAACCTTCAGAGTCCCCAGTTCATTCTGGTAGAGAGAACTTTAGGCCAGGAGTCTGAAGATTTTGTGCTTGAAGTCCACTGCTAGTCATATGACAGCCTTGGTCTTGGTTTCTCTATTTATAAAGCATATGCACAAATGCACACATGTGCAGTGACATTTCCTTCCTGGACCTTGAAGGGCTGAGCATGGAGGGACAGCTGGATGCAGGGAAGCAGCATGGTGGGAAGAAAAAGATCCATTTGGAGAATTGCAAGCCAGGGCAGCACTCCCATGAGTGAGGCTATGCATGCTGGGTAGGAATTCTGCAAATGAAGAGGGGCAGAGGGGCCAATGGAGGCCTCAGGCAAACACACGTGGAGGCAAGAAAGAGGGACAGGGCAAGGATGGGGACTGAGGCTGCTGGGGTGGGTGAGTCAGGGCTGCCACCAAGGAGGGGTTCTCTGTGTAAGCTGTGTCACACATGAGTGACCAGGGACAGCTCCATGGGAATACGTAGTGCTATTTCTTTTAAACTAATACTCATTCATGATGTAGCTGCAGGGCATTTTTTTTTTTCAATTTAAAAATTGCAATTTAGGTTTTCTTAACTGGGATCCTTCCAGAGCCAGTTACAGCGGCAGGTACCCTCCTTTCCATGTGGTCCATGGCTCCCACTAGGTCAGAGCTGAAGGTGTCAGGACCTATCCCCCCCAGCATGAGCTATCCTGCATCCCAGCTTAAAATCCAGGTCTCATCCTGGCAGATAGCACCTTGTGGTTTGTTTGTTTGTTTTTTCTTTTCAGATTGGTAAAGTATCTGCATCAAAGTAATTTTTCTTGAGGAAATATTGAACAAAATGGATAAGGAATAAGGTTGCAGAAGCTGAAATTAACTTTGTGGTAAGAGCTGGTGGCCAGTTCAGTGGAAGGACTCCTTCCCTCCACCTCTACCCAGTGATACCTGCTCTTTGTGGTATTCCCTCAGTCTGTACCTGGCATAGCACCCCTCCATGAATACTGAAGCCCTAAAACCTGCAACCTTCCCTCCCCCACTTCCTTATATCTATCTGGTTACCAGTGGGTTCCTGGCAACCTAGTTCTTCTCTGTGTCATTCCTCTGCCTCTGTGCGCTATCCCTGCCTCTGTCCAGGCCGTCAGGGCTCTTGTGGCTGTGGCAGCTTCTTGTGTCAGTCTCAGACCTTCCATGCTACAGTCTCCAGGTAAAGATCATCAGTTGCCTGCAGGTCGAGCTCTGCTAGGACATGCCTCTGCAGCAGGCATCATCACCTGCTGACTACGCATGACTCTGGACGCACGTGTCCATGTGTGGGGATTTGATGAGTATGTCCCCCTTAGGCATGAGTGAGTATTTGAACACTTGGTCCCCAGTTGGTAGCAGTATTGGGGGGGGGGCGTTCAGGAGGTACAGTCTTGTTGGGGGAAGGATATCACTAGAAGTGGGTTTGGAGAGTGGAAAGACTCATGCCATTTCTAGTTTGTGCTCTCTTCTTCCTGTCTGTTGCTCAAAATGTGAGCTGTCAGCTTGTTCTTCAGCCATCATGGGACCATGAGCCAAAACAAACTCTCTTCCATAAGTCACCTTGGTCGTGGTGTTTTACCATGGACACTTCACAGCTGTGTCCTTTTTTGTCCCTCTATCCGGCTCATCACCTCCCCTGCCCCTGCTAAAGCTTCCCTCCTCTGAGCTCTCTAACACAAAGTTGGATGCCATCCGCCCACAAGCCCCTGGGAAAGGAGGAAGAACCTGGGGAGGTTTTAGCCTTTCAGAGGCTTAGGCTCACTACTGCATTTGCCTCCAGCATGTCTCTCAAGCACTCCCTCTCTGTCCTTGGACATCTGCCCCCTCCAGGACATTTTCTACATAGCAGCTGAAGGATCTTCCTGTAATACACATCAATTAGAGTTTCTTCCTTTCCAGAGTATCATCATCCCGATGCCCCAAAGGATTCATCAAGGTTCTTTCCAATCAGGCCCACCTCTCACACCTGAGCATGATCTATTCATTTTGGACATGGACTCTAGAATGTGACTACCTGGATTCAAACCCTGGCTCCACACCCTATTGGCTGTGTTACTTTTGGAAAGTTAGTAAACATCTCTGGCCCCCTGTTTTCTGGTCTATAAAATAAGATGGTTGTGAGGATTAAATGAGATGCAGTATGTAGAACAGGGCCTGACCCATAGTGTCTTGAGTGGCTCCTGCTTAGCTCATGAGTGGGTGTCTTGTGTGACCTCAAGAATGGAAGTCTTGTGTGATCTCTTGAGTGAGAGTCTGTGTGACCTCACAAGTGGAAGTCTTGTGTGACCTCATGAGTGGAAGTCTTGTGTGACCTCATGAGTGGGAGTCTTGTGTGATCTGTTGAGTGGAAGGAAGTCTGAGATGGCCCATGTTGTCCTCCTTGTTTGGCCTGGGTCACCTACATGACAACTGCTTCAGTCTTAGCTGGCCTCAGAAATTGTCGTGCACATCAAGAGTTGGAATTTCCCTTGAGTGCCAGTCTCAGACCTCACAGCTGACTAATTCCCTGTGTCCTGCCCAAAACACACTTTGTCTATCAAAGTCTTGTTTGTTATGGATCCTGAAGATCCATGTGCCCATGACACCAATGGCCTGGATTGTTAGGATAAAATGTAGGTCCTCCAGTGTGACAGAGCATAGCTCTAACTAACTTTGACATCTCTGGTGTCATCAGAACTCAGAACTCAGAACTTGTCCCCATGCCTGCCCCTCAATGCTGACGATGTTCTGTGGTTTTCTAGTAGCTGCTTAATTTCCTCCCTCCAAGTGCTCCGACTTGCTTCTCACACAGGCCTTGCCTGACTGCCACAAACTCATCATAAATCTCCCATGCAAACTCCTGCCTGCGCTCAAGGATCATGCATGTGCTGGAGGTAAAGCACAGCATGACCTTTCTGGGGTGGTTCCATGAATGTTTGTGACACAGCCTTCAATAGAGGTGATGTCAAGAGAAACTGCTGCTGGGCACTGGCTGAGACCTGGGACCTTCTAGTAAACCTTGATTCTACAGGTGAACACAGCAGAGCACAGAAGAAAGTCCAGTGACTTTCCACGATCACATAACAGCCAGAAATATCCTAGCAACACTGGACCCAAAATCCAGATTTTTCTAGTTTACGCTCTTTCCAACTCACCAAAGGCTAATTGGTGTAAACACATAACAAAAGTTTACCAGCTTTGTCAATTTCTTTTCTTTTGTGTGGCAGGGAGAGTACATGTATGTTTTCTTATAGATGCATGCACGCACATGTGTGCATATACATATGGAGCCCAGAGACTGCTGTCAAGGCTCTCTGAGCTATGCTGGCCAATCAAAGAGTTCTGGGATCTGCTGTCACAGTGCTGCCCACTCCACCCCAATTCTGGCATTGCAGGCACGTGCTACATGCCCAGCTTTTTATCTGGCTGCTGGGGCTAGATCCCAGGCCCACATGCTTGTGTGGCAGGGATTCTTTTACCTTCATAATTTTTGGAGGGTAAAGTTCAATGGTACAAACATTGCCACCATCCAACTGTAGGATTTTTTAAACCTTGAGTAACTGAAATTCTGTCCTCATTAAATGCTAACTCTACTAACCACCCCACCCCCCACCTCAACCCCTTCTATTTCTGTATTCTTAACACTTTAAATTCTTAAGAATTTGACTTCTTGGGGACCTTGCACAGTGGGATCCTATAGTCCTTGTGGTTTTGTGTTTGGCTTGTTTCTCTGCACAGAGTGCTCAATATCATTGCCTTCCGTTTTAAGGCTAATAATATCCCACTTAAGTAATGTTGGAAAGCCAGACTTTCTCAGACGCTGTTCCAAATGACCACCAGGGGGCAATAAAGGTGCAGAAAATTTTCAATAAGCCTCCTGAGTGCCAGGCAAGTCAGCCAGCATCCTCTATGTATCTCTTTCAGCCATCCAAGTATACAGTTACAAGATAACGGATTTCACATCCGACAGCAGAGTTGGATAAACCAGAGATACCATCAGCTGTAGTTTAAGAGCCGTCTTCCTCACATTCCGGCCAACACTAAGGCATAAAACTTCATTTCAGACACTGGCTTCAGATGCTATTTTGGCTTAATTAATTCACTTTAGGCTGGTGGTTCTCAGTGCACACGACAGAATCACATATTCCAGCCAGCATCAAGTCAGAATTTTGGTGGGAGGTGAGGATGATGTTGGGCCCAGAGATAGAAGCTATATTTAACATCAGTCATTGAAGGGAAAGGTGCCTACTGAGCAAAACCAGAAAGGTTCAGAGGATATGAATTCTGATTTTTTTTTTTTTTTTTGGCTGAGGAGACTGAAAATATAGGAACCTCATTTCCTAGATCCAGCACTCGTGTGTGCATGTGTGTAGAGGCCAGAGGTAGGTCAGAGGTCAGAGGTCAAAGCCAGCGGTCCTTCTCAATTGCTCTTTACCCTTTTTGTTTTTAAGACAAGGTCTTTCATTGTGCCTGGAGCCCATTGGGCAGCCAGCTCCAAGGTTCTTCCTGTCTTTGCCTCCCTAGTTCTGGAATCACAGAGTTACACCCCCATGTCTAGCTTTCTTATGTGGCTGCTGGAGATCAAACTTAGGACCTGCTTACATAGCAGTTACTGAGCTAAACACATTAGGAACCCAGACTGAAGATTTGGAGTTAGGGTTTCCAAGACAGCCATGTTCAGGATGAGGTCAAAGCCCAGATATCAGTAATGGCTGAGATATTAAGAGAGTCTTTGCTATAGGAATCAGAAACACATGTCTTTCATTTTCTCTTATCAAAAGTAAAAATGTCACAGGGACCCTGAGGTGGGATCAGAGACCTGGGTTCTCACCCTAACTGCCTCAATAGCTAGGTATGGGACCCCAGGCAGGCCCTGCCCCTTCCCTCTACTTCAGCCTCCCCTCTGCATTAGGAGCAGATGGGATGATGTTGGCCTCAAAGGATCCTTTAGATTCAGAAAATTCAACGATTCTGTTAGAATTAATAATCTTGATTTGTAATGACGACTCTGGCACAAAGAGGAAGAAATATTTAACAGTATAATGAATGGCAGAGACTATTGACCATGTAGTTTAATTTATTTAAGGCACATACCCTGAATCCAAAGGAGAAAATATCACTCCTGATAATATATTGGACTCATCGGCCTAGCAAAAGCTTTCCAGAGGGAAAAATTACCCATCAGTGCAAACTTGACATTTTTCACTTGCTGATCCCTGGCTGTCATTCGTCCACAGCAGTCATGTTTCCTGTAAAGGCCATGCATGTGGACGCCTCGGATGAATATTAAATAAGGACCTGAGCGTCAAGGTCACTGTTGCAGGAAAGGTTGTGCAGAGGGTGGGCCTAGGAGGGAGCCCGCATTGATTTCTTGTGAAGTTCCATTCTGGAATCCTGCTGACACGGAGGAGACAATTGATGGGAGCCATTATCAAGGCTGTAAGTGTCCCTCCATTGTTAAGGATCTTTTACAAGACCAAGGGATCTGCAAAGGCTTCAGCTAGAAATATAGGCCAGTCAAAGAGATAAGTACATTCTGGAGTGCAGACGGGCTGGAGTGGGTCGGGCTTACACAGCAAAGGCAAAGGCTGACAGGAGGCCAGCACCAGACCAGCACCGACTTTGCCCTGCTCTTGGTGATGGCTCAGAACAGAGCTTCCATGCCAGGAGCTGCAGAGAACAAGGTGTCCGTCTTCATATGTCCCCACTGAGAACCCCTTCTCTGCACATTTCAGCCCATCGTCTTCCATAGCTTCCCAAAGCACCCCAGTAAAGGTGTCGGGATGGCTTAGGCCTTCGGAGCTTGTAAAGAATAGAAATGCATATCCTTCAGCTCCAGAGGCTAAGAAGTCCAATGTCAAGATGCTAGTAGCTAGTGAGGGACCTTCTTACTACATCACAAGGTGACAGAGAGCACCGTAGGACAAGACGCAGCCAATGTTCTAGCCAGCACTCAGGAGGGCTGCTCTCTCCCTTCCTTATGAAGCCACTAGTTATAGGGTTATAGGGCTCTACCCTTATGATTTCTCCAACTTCACCTGCCAAGTTTCTACCTTAAGAGACCATCAATATATGCATATAGAGGTTAAGTTCCCAGCACGTGAGCTTCAGGTGGAACACCTTGAAGCCATAGCCTAGAGGAATCAGGTTCCCATAAATTATACACAGCCACAGGTTCAGGTCTGGGCTGGCCAAGTACCTAGATGGTCTTGGGTGTGTCCTGCCGATCCAGATCTGGGAGGAGGGCAGCTGCTGCAGATGACAGAACCTAGTTCTTGAAAAGTCAAGACAGATAGAGGGATTGGTCAAGTCTATGAGATTCATATAATAAATTAGCAGAAAACCTGTTTTTTTATGTGCTAGCTCAGGGTTTGTTACTGTGCCTGGTCCTTTGTACATCTCAGCTGGTCACATCTTTATATTGTTCCATTGAGGGTTGAAAAAAATATGGAGGAAGGCACAGGGATCTATGGTCGCCCATCTAAGATTCAGTCCCAACTCTGCTGCCTCCCCCAGTTAAACTTACAAGTTTGTTTTTTCATTGAATCCTTAGCCTGCTCAGGTGGTCAGATGCTTGCCTATTATGCACAGAGCCCAGGTCCACATATGCCAGATGTGGTACTTACTTATCTGTAATCCTAGCACTTGGGAGGTGAAGATGGTTGGGCGACGAGTTCAAGTCATACTTAGCCATAGAGCAAGTTCAAGGCCAGGCTGGATAAGATGCCCCATCTCAAAACAAACAAGATCTAGAAAGGGAAAAACATCTTGATTCTATTTGATAGGTATTGAAAGAAGAGAGAAATAATTTGCTCTGTAAATGACACCACCAGAGCTTGAACCCAGGAAAGCTGACTCTTCCCTCTCATATGTAACAATGGCTGCATCCCTCCATAACAACCATATTTTCTGGGAGGGTTCAATGAGGTGACTAGTGTAAAGCTCCCAGGACAATGCCTGGCACATCACAAGTGTTCACAAGTTGTATTAAGCTGCTGCCATTGTTATTGTTGCATGACTTGTTAAGAATACAACTAAGAACTGCTCACATGACTTGAATTCAAGTCATCTTTTCTAATCCACATTCCACCTCACTCTTGAGTACAAGACTGAGGACAAGTCTCATGTCACTGTGCCTCCAGGCAGTGTCATCTCTGTGGAAGCGGGATCTCTGACAGAACCCTAATGGTCTGGTCTTTTCCCTCCCTTCCAGGTTCAAACGGTGAAAGATGGTGATCCCTCCTGGAGGCCCACTTTTATTGTGAAACCGGATAGTGGTTGTCAGGGTGATGGAATCTACCTCATTAGGGATCCCTGTGATGGTCGCCTGACTGGGACCCTCCATAACAGGCCAGCAGTGGTCCAGGAGTACATCCGCAAGCCTCTCCTTATTGACAAACTCAAGTTCGACATCCGTCTGTATGTCTTGCTGAAGTCCTTGGACCCCTTAGAGATTTATATAGCCAAAGATGGACTCTCTAGGTTTTGTACAGAGCCATATCAGGAACCTAACCTCCAGAATCTGCACCATGTCTTTATGCACTTGACCAACTACTCCCTGAACATCCACAGTGGCAAGTTCGTCCACTCTGACAGCGCCAGCACCGGCAGCAAGAGGACTTTCTCTAGCATTCTTTGTAGACTGTCTTCCAAAGGTGTGGACATCAAGAAGGTCTGGTCTGATATCATCTCCTTAGTTATTAAGACTGTCATCGCCCTGACCCCAGAGCTCAAAGTTTTCTACCAGTCAGACATCCCAACAGGGAGGCCGGGGCCCACCTGCTTCCAGGTAACCATGCCAGCCACCACCCTGAATGGGTTTTAGCCGTGAGTGGGCCAAGGAAAGGCTCCTTGGCTATGGGATGAAGGATGGGCAGGATTGCATTGTCAGAGGTGGGGACACACAGGTGGCCACTCTGGGCTTTTGTGTTAACCCCTGAGCCCAACTTTCAACTTTGTTTCCTAGGTGACTTGGGGCAGGCTACTTTCCTTCATTTAACTATAAATCTGTAAGATTCTTGTGAGAGCACATATGTCATGCATGCATATGTTCTTCATTCACTGGAGAGGTGTTACTGCCTACTTAGAAGAGGGTCAGGCATTGTTGTAGAATCCTGCTGCCCAATGCCAAGAATCCATAGTGGGAGAAAGCCATTAAGAGGCCATTGACACAGAGGGTTACATGTGGTAGAATGAAGTCAGAAATGGAGTAGGTGCTATGGGGCTGTGGATCCATCCACCACTCCTGGCTCAGTCCAGGAAGTCTTCTTGAAAGACATGGCAGTCGCACTGAAAGCTGAGGTGAGATGGAGCAGGAAAAACATGAGTAGGGATCGCCACAGACTGTTCTAGGTGAAGACATGCTGCTTTGGAGGTAAGAGGGAAGCCTGGTGTGTTTGAAATGCCTAAAGAAGTTCAATGTAGTTAGGGGTAGGAAGGGGTGTGTTTTGATGCACAGAGGAGGAACATGAGAAAAGATGGGGTGGGGGTGAGCAGGTTAAGACCAAGTTGTGAGAGCCTTGGGGGCAGTGACAACCATCATCAGAGGATTATAAACGGGGCAGATCACGGTCAGCTCAAAAGTACACAGCTCCAGGATCACAGTTCCTGGCTGCCAGGATATTGCTAATGCATGCTTTTGTACAAGCAAGAGCAGATGCTGGCTCTAAATAGGAAGGCCTTGACAGGCGTGAAGAGAAAAGGGAAAGCCAAGTCCCATCTAAGAATGTTGGATGGCTAGACTCAGTGACTAGCAGAGAGAAGAGGAGTTCCTGAGGTGGAGACATGTGTCTTGGGCTCTTGGGAAGATGGATAGAGGCTACTTGTAGAGGATTGGGCTATCAGGGAAGGACCAGGATCTGGAGCCAAATGCCTGCACGGCAGTTGAAAGGAGAGGTTAGTATACAAGTGGATATTTGGGCTGGCATTTGGGAAAGACCAGGGTGGGTTGGAGAAAGAACTGGGAACTCATCCACTGCAGTGACTGAAGGCATGAGGTGGTGTGGAGAGGATCCTTGTGACACACACACACACACACACACACACACACACACACACACAACAGAAGGATGGAAAGAGGCAGGGAACCAAAAATGAGACTGAGAAGGTTAGTCAGGGGGGAACATGTTGGAAATGCCAAGGAAGAGATACTCAGAAAATACCTGGGCACGGGCCTGTAGCCTTAAACATTGTCAGGATGTCAGGCAAGACCATTCCTGAAACTATCCATTACATTCACTGACACTTGTCCTGGGGACTCTAGCAAAAACTGTCTTGAGCAGCCAGCCAGTTTGTGAGAGGGAATGAAATGGAGTATGGTGCAAAACAGCTTTTAAAAACATAGCTCTCAAGGGTGAGACAGGGGCATGGAGACCAGGCACTTACTGGGCATACCCTTCCTGTCACCAGATCTGTCAGACCAGGCAAGAGAAGATAAAATGAACCTCTGGGATCCTCTCCCCATAATCTTTCACTTTGTTGCACAGCACGACGGGAGTAGGGTGGAGGGGGTGGTGGTGGTAGTCTGTGTGTGTGTGTGTGTGTGTGTGTGTGTGTGTGTGATGTGTAAGGAATAAAACAACACAACATATTTGTAATGATCACACCTGGCCCAGCTCCAAAGTGTGTTCTTCCCTATTCTGTTCCCCAGCCCACCCTCTACATAGCCACTGTTCTGAATGTTATGTTGATCATTTCCTCAATTTTTATAACTACATGTGGTTATGCATGTATGTCCCCCCTCCCAACACCAGATAGGACACTGCTTTATCTGACTCACTTCAGAGCTTCATAACAGCCCCAGTGTGAATCCCACTTCCTGAAGTGCCTGCTCCTTCACAGGCAATGACTCAAAGGTCTGTCCCATTGCTGGGGCTGGTGGCATGGTTTTGCTTGCACTGATGCACACCACATAAGTACAAACAATTTAGTACTCTTCCTATCAAGGGAGATCTGGGTGTCTCCTGACTGGGCTAGATGAGTCAAAGGCAGTAAGGGATGAGAGTGAAGAGAGGGATTAGAGCAATGTCTCTCACAGATGGATCCCCACTGACCAACCCACAAGCACACTGGGTAGCTCCAGATCCAGAGGCTCAGGGTTTGGGCCCCCATCAACAGGGTCATCAGGTGAAAGCCCCTGGATTGAGACAACTGGAGAAGTAGGATTGTCTTGTAGAGTCCCATCCATGGTCCTATGGCAGTCCCACCCTCCAAGCCTTCAGTTCCTAAGTAGGTATATGCAACAGCCATGAGGAGATGGCTAGAAAGGGCTGCTGAGCAAGACTTGAAGACAATGCCAGAATGAAGAAGTCCTGACCTAGGCCACCACAAAGTGAGGGCAGAGGAGACACTTGTGATGTGGTCACACCCTGGGTTCATCCCTGAGGACAAGTGTGGCCATGCCTGTTCAGCAGGGACAGCTATTCTAGGAGCATCACATGGAGCCAGGCGAGCATGGCCAAACCACTGAGGCCCAGTAAGGAGGACCGGGACGGTCATTATGTGCGTGTCCTGCAGTAGACAGGCAACAACAGCCATCAGGGTTGGGGCAGGGCCAGCTGTAGGGGACTGAAGGTCCAGATCAGGAGCCACTGCTTTGGTCTGAGTCACATCTAGCAGATGAGCCCAGAACCCCATGACCATTTGCCGCTCTTTGACCACATACTAAACACTTCCAGGGTGAGGAGACAGGCTGGGAATGAAGCCCATTCTGGCATAGTGAGTACTGGAGTCTTTCTCACCACCCAGTGCCTCTTAGGTTCCCTCTGTACACTCACACCTGTGTGTGTGTGTGCACTGGGAAGCGATGTGGGTAAAGAGGCTTTAAGAAGGTGTCAAGTGGTATCTGCTTAGCATATCACTTGCTGCTCTGTGTGTCTCAGATACACAGTGATGGGAGGATTTGGTACCTACTTAGAACCAAGTCTACCCCTGCTTGCTCTGTCTGAATCACCTCTCAGGATGCTATTAGCTGGGCTCCAGACACCAGGCAGACCTTGAACAGCTTTCCCTGGTATGGGTCTGATGTCTGTTTGCCATGTGACCTGTCCTAAGTCACTTAACTCTTCAGGAACTCAGCTTCCTGCCTCACAGGGTCGACATCCAATCTCCGTGAGATGGATGACGTGGGAAACACTGCAAACTGTTGAGACTTTGCACAAATGCAGGAACTTATTTCTTAGCTGGGTAGGTCTTTCTTGCTTGTAGCAAGGGCTGGCCAGATGGCAGCATTACAGAACATAAACCCTGGCCAACCAAATTACACTCATCTGGGGCATGTGACTGTGACCCTGTTCCAGCCATGACCACAGTAATGACTTGGAAAACATGGTGGCCAAGCAACAGCTGGCATGGCTCTGTTGTGGTCAGACTTCCTGTAATCTGCTGCTGAGGAGCACAGCTGCCCTGTCATTGCAGCCTCTCCCTTGTTATTGCCCAGGCAGCCCCAGCCACAGAGCCTCACATCTGCTGTCTTAAGGGCAGTTAGTGTGACCCTGGCTTAAATATCAAGGTCAGCCTGGGTGTAGACGATCATGCGGCAGAAACACACACAGATGGAACACACTCTGTGACTTGGACTGTATATTTTTCTTATTCGCCATATCTAATTCTGTCTTCAGCTATGACCGTCCTATTGGATGTCTAGAGATAGAGCTTTCCTAAGGCCTAGCATAATCCTCCTCTTCCTGTGTCCTCTGCCCTTTTTCTTACCCCACAGCCTAGATGTGCATCACCAGGCAGAAGCTGAGAGAGAGAGAATCAGTGCATGTGTATGGGGGAGGAGCTGTCAAGGGCTGGGGTTCCCTTCTCGGATGGTCGGGATTTGAGCTTCTCCCAGCTCCTGCTTACAGCAACCGTAGATGACAAGCTCAACAAGTCAACCTTTCCTAGTCTGGATTTCCAAAGCTATTAGTAGTGAGCTTGTTTGTAGCCATATCCCAGAGTTGTAGCATGCTCCAGTAAAAGGGAGCTGTGTGGAACAGTCCCCAACACACAGTAATCACTTAATAAGTGAGAAGATGGGTGTTTATTACTATGACAACAGTTCTCACAACTACCCACAAGAAGGGACCTTGAAGTTGCAGTAAATCAGCAACTATTCTCATTTTGATGTTAACTAGGACATTGGTGATACAAGTTTGAAACCAAGTTTGGAAACCAAGCCCTTAGCCTGGTGTTTGTCACATCCCAAGCCAGCTGCCTAGCTCCCCGATGCCTCAGCCTTCACTCTTCCACACCAGATCTGATTCCTCTCCTGTGGTCATCACCAGTGCCTCCCTGATTGAGCCATTGGTTTTCCTGTCTCTGCCAGGCTCCAATACCTTCCAAAGTACAGCTCAAGACCTTCTTTCTCTGTAAAGCCTTCCTTGTCCACTCTGACAGCTATGTTATTTTCTTCCTTTGTGATCTAGCACATTCCCTGGGTACCCACTGAGATGGGGCATGAGTTAGGTGTGGGGCATGTGGCTAAGGACAAGGTAAGGCCAGTGCCTCTAAGGGGTACTGCATTTAGTGTGAAAGACTCACAGAGATAATCCCTGCTCCTAATACATCATGCTGTCCGAGGGCACACTTAAGATGGGGGGGGGGGAGTTAACTGCCCAACCGAAGGCTCCCAGGGAAGGGGATGCCCAAGTGAGTTCAAGGCACGAAGAAGAGGGTTTTCCCCCACAGACTCTGAAGGGTCTCACATTCTCCCGTTTCCCTGCTGCCTTTCTGTTTGCTCTTCTTCCACCTCTTCCTCTGGATCTGTCATTATTTGAGATATATTGGAGATCCCTGGAGATCGATTCTTGGAAATTTGTCTTTGTACATCTACCATCTCTTCCTAAATGATCTCATCCTGCCCTGTGGCTTTAGGGAGTCATATTGCTAATCTTGACCTCTGCTGGAGCTCCAGGTTGATATATACCATTGCTTCCTTGCTCTTCCCACTAGGATAGCTAGTGGGCACCAAACACCAGAATCAAAAGCAAACCCGCGCCTTCCCTCCTAGAACCTGCCACCCACAGCCCTTCCTGTAACTGGAATCATCTTTAGCTCTTCCATTCCCTTCTTGCCACACGCAACCCACAAACAACCCTATAATAGCCAACAGGAAGCTTTAGAAATACAAGTCAGATGACATTGTCTTCCCTTGCTCAAATCCCGCAATGCCGCCTTCATTGCACCCACAACCATGGCTGCTATGTGGTTTATAAGATGCTGTCTAATCCATCCTCTCTGTTCTATCAGAGCTCAGATCCTGTCATGTTCCTTTTGGCCATCCACTTTGTCTCAGTGATTGTTTCTGGAATGTTCTTGCCAGTCCTTCAAACAGGACTCACTCTCTTACTTTAGATGTTGTTGACATATAACCTCCTGAAATCCATAGTTCTGGTCATGATGGAGCCACAAAGACTCATCCTCAACAGCTAGGCTGCCAGAAACATGTAAAAATAGGTATATGAGTAAGTGTTTTGAGCATTGGATGGTAGAGGTGGCCTTCCACTATGGGCCCAAGAAAAGGATGGAACCAAAGCAAATCCTACTAATGTCCCTGCTTTCTGTTGGAGGCAGTGTCTGAAGTATAGGACAAGATAGGGTGCCACACAGACCTGGTGACCTCAAGGAGAGTGACTGGTGATGTGTGCCAGGTTCTGGAAAGCTACTGGTTAAGTTAGGAAGGAGCCTTAGAAATCTACCCCAGGGTCCCAGCAAGTCTTAGTGGAGTCCTAGGCCATTTGTGTATGTGTTGGGCTGGAGGTAGGGGTGTTCATCTACCAAGCTGGCAAAGAATGACCCGGAACTGATAATGTGACCTTCTGGAGCTCACGCATGATGGGGAGGTGTTCTAGCCTTGAACAGGGTCCAGACCTGAGCTACAGTCCAGAGGCCTTGCTGGTTACTGAGGGTGTTTAATGAAGACGTCAAAGATATTCTGCCTCCATGAGTTGGCACATGGGTTCTTCCTCAGACGACACAGCCCATTTGACCATAAACAAGATTTTAAGGTATCAAAAGAAACCACTAAGACTGATTGCAGCACAAAGTCCAGAGTCTTGAGACAGATTCTAGGCTGCCATGGTGCCCAGCATCCAACTGAAGAAATCACTAACGGTGCACACAGGAAGGAAAGCTGGGGCCAGGTGTTCACTAGATCCAAAGTCCTAATGATGACGGAACCAGCAGGAAAAGAATAACAAATTATTATAGTGATGCACAAGAACTCAAGGAAAACACTATTTTAATGAAGAGAGAGCTAGAAGTCCTTAAAAAGAGAAAGTGAAACTTTTTTTTTTTTTTTTTTTGGTTTTTCCAAGACAGGGTTTCTCTGTGTAGCCCTGGCTGTCCTGGAACTCACTCTGTAGACCAGGCTGGCCTCGAACTCAGAAATCCACCTGCCTCTGCCTCCCAAGTGCTGGGATTAAAGGCGTGCACCACCACCGCCCGGAAAGTGAAACTTTTAAAGAGAATAAAATCCAAGCCAAGCATGCTGGTCCGCATCTGGAATCTTAGTACCAGGGAGGCTGAGGCTGAGGGGTGGAGGTTGAAGGATGGAGGCTGAGACTGAGGTATGGAGGCTGAAGCTGAGGGGTGGAGGCTGAGGGATGGAGGCAGAGGCTGAGGGGTGGAGGCTGAAGCTGAGGGATGGAGGCTGAGGCTGAGGGATGGAGGCTGAGGCTGAGGGATGGAGACTGAGGCTGAGGGATGGAGACTGAGGCTGAGGGATGGAGGCTGAGGCTGAGGGATGGAGGCTGAGGCTGAGGGATGGAGGCTGAGGCTGAGGGATGGAGGCCAAATGGGGCTGTATAGTGAAACCCCATCTTAAAGGAAAAGAAAGAAGCATCAAGAAAAGAACCAAAATGGAATCTTGTTAATGATGTGAAGTTTCACTGACTGAGATTAACTGACAAAAGCAGTCGTGACCTTGAAAATACCAGCAGAGCTGTGCAAAACTACACAGAGAGATACAGGACAGGGCAAATCATGGAACACACCAGGAGACCTAACACACGTTCATCTGGGTCCCAGGACAACAGTGAGAAGGAAAACACAGCAAACGTGAAAAGAACTGGTAGGGAAAACTTTCCCAGTGTGGGTAAACATAACAAGTTCACAATCCAAGAAGCTAAAACAAAACAAAAGATAACAAACTAACTACATAATACATAACTAAAATCAAAACAAAAAAACCACCAACAAACTCCAAACAGGACACACGTCATCCACCCCAACTTGGACACCCCCACACCCACCCCACACACCACCATAAGACTACAATCAAACTGTAAATAACCAGCAATGACAACATCTTTAAAGCAGCCATGGAAAAAAGACTGATTCATTGCAAGGAAGAATGGCATGTATACACACACACACACACACACACACACACATGCGTGCGTGCGCACACACACGCACACACATGCACACACATACATATCCACACATGCGCATACACACAAATACGCACACACATGCACATACATGCCACACACATATACACATGCTCACGCACACACACGCACATGCACACACATGCATACACACATGCACACATGCATAAACACACGCACACATGCACACATGCACACACACATGCACACATATACACACATACATGCATATACATGCACATGCGCACACAAACACATGCACACATGCACACACACACACACACATACACACACACCCTGTGAGAGGCTGTGTGAGTCAAAAGACAATGGCTGACAAAGGATTCCTCCTTAGAATGGCTTTCCCTGGCCTCTGCCCCTGCCAGGCTTCATGTTCTTACCTTGCTTATGGTCCTGCCTCCTCAAAAACATGAACCCTTAAGACAGCAGAGCTTTATTTTGGGTTGCTTTGTTCCTAGTGACAATGGTGCCATCCAGGAAGAAGAGAAGAGTTAGGGTCGGAGAGACACAGCAAACTAAAGCAAACTAGAACTGTGTGGTTAGAACCCACAGTGAGCAGAAGTGTGAGACACAGTCCAGCCAACAACCTTAGCTGAGGGCACGCCATGGGACCTGAACCTCTATGGGCAGAGGTAAGGCAAAGGGGTGGTCGTATTCTATTAGCATTCTAGAAGTGTTACCCTGACATCTAATTGCCAGATAATTTAATTTAAAAAGTGTGAGTTTGAAATCAGGGAAAGGTGAGAGCTGAGAGTAGGGTTCTGGGAGAGAGACTGGGCCAGATCTAGAAAGCTCCTGCAGGAGCTGGTGAGCAGGCAGCTCGAAGGGGTAAAGGCAGAAGCTTTGGCTTGATTGATGGCTGGGTAAGGAATTGGGGAAGCAGTGTAGATTTTGGAGGAAAAGGATACTGTGTTCATTATCTACCTGTTACCTACTGCTGCGGACAAATGAGCAGCAAAACATCCTTCCTTCATTAGATCAGCATTCCTGGTGGTCAAGAAGCTAGGGAGAGGGGCTGGAGAGGTGGCTCAGCAGTTAAGAGCATTTGTTGCTCTTGCAGAGGACCTGGGTTTGATTTCTAGCACCTCCATGCTAGCTCACAATTCCTTTAACTCCTGATCTCAGCAGGCACCAGGCATACACCGTGCACAAATGTACAAGCTAGCAAAATACTAATGCTCAGAAAATAATAAAATAAATAAATCTAAAACCCCCAACATAATAAACTTTTAAAGATCTAGGGGTATAATTCCAACACTCAGGAGACAGGTACATCTCTGTGAGTTAGAGACTAGTCTGGTCTACATAGCAAATCCCAGGTTAGTCAGAGTTACACAGTTAGACCCCTCGTCCTTTTCAAACAAAAAATCGGGGAATAACTGATGTGTGTCTGACTCCAGCCTCCAGGCTGGCCAGGGCTTCAGTACTCTTGGCCTCTCTGAGGAAGGTGATCCTCCAAGTTCACTTACAGTGTTGACAGGACTCAGGTCCTGCCTGGCAGGTGGCTCAATAAATCAGGTCAGTTCTATCCTTCTCTACAGGGCAACTCACTTGCATGCCTGGTGGCTTCTTTCAGAGTGGAGAAGAGCACCCCAAGACAGAAGCCACTATCCTTTTTTAACTTAATATTGAAAAAGGCACGCTATCAATTCTGCCTCTTTCTGTCAGAAACAGGTACTAAACATAGCTTTTACCCAAGAGGGTGGAGGTGGTTGGGGGGTTGCACAAACTCCCATCCTGGGAGATGGGAGTCATTGGGACATTAGAGTCCAAAGGCCATGGGTAGTTATACGTATAATTTGAGGAGACCCAGACTTCCTTGTCTTGTTGAAAGTAGTTGATCTGGATGGTCTGTAGCTCACTCAGAAGAGGACATTCTCCCTGTGGAATGTAGCTTGAAGCCTTTGTGTGAGTCTACAGTCAGTCGCTGAGGGCCCTCTCCAACTCAGTCTGAAGCTTCTAGAGGGCAACAGCGAAGCCCAGATGGTTTTAAATGCCAGGGCACCCTTCAGGTGGGAGCCCCTCACCACATAAGTGTTGGTCAAAAGGCTCCATAAGGCAGATCACACGACTGAAAAGCCATCTCTCCCTGTGACAACACTTGCTGTGCCACACTGTGAGAGACTTTTAGAGGGAGCTCCTTCCTGTCCCAAGCTGCAGGTTCCTAGTGTCTCCTAAGAGAAGAGATTAGACAAGATTAGGGATTTTTCAAAAAAGACAAAAAGGGGGGGGGGGGCTGGAGAGATGGCTCAGAGGTTAAGAGCACCAACTGCTCTTCTTCCGGAGGTCCTGAGTTCAATTCCCAACAACCACATGGTGGCTCACAAGCATCTGTAATGAGATCCAATGCCCTCTTCTGGTGTGTCTGAAGACAGCTACTTATATACATTAAATAAATAAATCTTTTTTAAAAACAAAAAAAATACATAAATGTCTCTTCCTGGAAGTATCATATTAAAAATAGGTCAAAGTTGATCCAATGTGACTGGCTTCTTCCTTCCAAAAAGCACACCATCTTGGGAAATTGTGGAGTAAGAAAATCTCAGCCTTTGTTTTTTGTTTGTTTGTTTGTTTGTTTGTGTGGGGGGGGTTGTTTTGGGGTTTGTTTTTGTTTTTGTTTTTGTTTTTTTGCCAATTTAGACATTCTGGGATTTTAATGACAAGATCGAAATTGAAATTCTTCCCAGTCCTTTGAGTCTGACATAGTTCATCAGCAAACTTGTTGAGAGGAAAATAATCAGATGTCTTTAAACTTACAAAAACTATAATATGCTTGAGCTTCCTTAGATACACATTCCATCAAGTGCTTTACAGAATGTATTCTGTTGTGAGTCCTACTTGATGGTGCATGGTTGTAGAAACCATTCAGTAAATATCACACTAATGAATGAGTTAAAGACAGTAGGGCCTAGAGCCACCAAGAAGCTTGCCTTCATCATAAAGACAAGGATGGAACATGAGTAGTTCCATGTGACTGTATAGCATGCCCACACCATTTCCTTTTCATGCTGATGTCTTAGCTGGAAACTGAAAAGAGCTAGCGTAGATCACCTTCTATATGGCGAGCACAGTCCTAGGTACTACTTTTCTTAGCCATGATAAATGACCTTGTAGGGCTTCCATTTTATGCCCATTTTTCAATGAGGTAATGGGCTCAGAAATACCTTCCCTAAAGCCCATTAAAGAGCTAGTGAGGGAAACTGAGCTTAGACTGGTGCCCAGGGCTTTCGGATTCCAAAGCATAAAAGATTCAATACATTCAAAGCCATGCACCCATGTTCAGATTCTTGAATAGTTGACATCAGTGGGTGCCAAGCCACTTGTTGGAGGAGGTTTCACTGCCCCGTCCTCCAACTCTCAACATCCTTCCTCATTCACCAGTCCACTGGGCCTGGGACAGAAAAGAGTCTACCAGGTTTGAAAAGTATAAATCCATACTTCTCAGATGCAGCAGAAAGCCAGGGCATACAATTAGGGATGACCAGCACTAGCAGTAGCCACTGTCCTCTGCCTCATCTGCAGCACATGGCTCGGGCAGGTCCAAAGTTACACTGATGATATCATCAGATCTCTTAAAGGCCTCATCACTCATACCCATTTGTCATTTATTATTAAGCAGGTCTGTAATACACGCAGCGTGTCTACTGATTTTCATCTCTTCCTTTTCATGACCATGGGAAGAAAAATAGTCCAAGGGTGATTTTTCCCAGCTCCTTACCCTGATTGCCCTTCACCAAGACAGAAGTTCACTTTGAATCATTCCCAAAAATGGACATCCAGACTTTGATTTCATTAATATAGATGAAGCTACAGTTTGATAATTATCATTTAACTAATGCATATTCTATATGGATGAGAAAATGGATTCCCCTCATCTCTCCCTTTCAAGTCCATAGACGAAGGGGTGTCTACACTGTACCTTTTTCTTTTCTTTCCACTTATCCTCTTCATTGTTTTTTTTTTTTATTTGAGACCCTAGAGTGGTGTCAATTTGTTGGAAATGTTCTAATATTTTTCCCTCTCTAGAGATAATGGGATCCCCTCCTCCACTCCATGTAGGTTCGAGTCTGAACCTCATGAGGAGGGATCTCAAGGATGCGAAGTTATCCAGGTGGAGGACTGTGTAAGTGGGGAGAGCAAGAGGCACATGGCACTTGGTCTGATAGACTTGTTAAGGAAAGGTCCAGAGGTAAGGGTGGCTGGATGGCAGAGCTGAAAGGGCACAGGGGGTCCAGCAGTTAGTGCTGGAATGAGCCTGGCCTGTGATAGGGATGTGTGGAGTCGCTGCACAAGGTCCCATGTTTGGAGTGCCCTTCCAGCCAGGAAAATGTTAATTCCATTTTTTTGTTTTGTTTTGTTTGTTTTTTCGAGACAGGGTTTCTCTGTGTGGCGCTGGCTGTCCTGTAACTCACTTTGTAGACCAGGTTGGCCTCAAACTCAGAAATCTGCCTGCCTCTCCCTCCCAAGTGCTGGGATTAAAGGCTTGCTCCACCACCACCTGGCATGGGTTAATGCTTTTCGAGCAAAGAGACACACACTCATATAATACTGGAGGCACATGTGATTGGTTTAGATGTGAAAGCCAACACACTTACATACTAAATAGGCAGTACTGAGGAAACCCACAGTGCTTTCCAAGGCCCAAATTCTGCTTCTAAGTGTTTTCATAGGATCTAATGAGATTCTGAATCTGTGTGTGTGTGTGTGTGTGTGTGTGTGTGTGTAACACATATCAATAGGGGTCCTAGGAGCTGGAACACACATACACACACACACATACACACACACCCCAAGAGATTCTATCAGGCTCACTTAGGAGAGGGTGACTGCCCTATTCTCCACTGATTCAGGGGTGTAGCCTGTAAGATGAGCTACTTTGAAACCTTACTCATGCACACTCCAGGTTAAGAAAGGTAGCTTTAGGTTTCCAGAAATGCATCCAAGAAATAACTTAACAGAGGGAAGTGGAACAAAGGCCAAGAGAGAAGTTAATGGACTGCTAGTAGTCCTTAACATAATAAAAAGCCTGTTAAAAAAAGAAAGGGATCATCATTTTATGTCACTTGAGATGACACTGAGAGAGGCACTATGGGAATGTATCCCATTACCAAGGTTTCCATAAAAAAGGTCTGCTGTCCATTTGGTCCAACAAGTACACCCAGAGGAGCAAGGGCTGTGGAGGACAGAGATCAGGGTCAAGGCCAAGTCCAGAGAAGGAGTTTGAATT
The DNA here is from genome assembly GCF_008632895.1 of Mastomys coucha. Classification (NCBI taxonomy): domain Eukaryota; kingdom Metazoa; phylum Chordata; class Mammalia; order Rodentia; family Muridae; genus Mastomys; species Mastomys coucha. The sequence goes on along the minus strand of NW_022196897.1, from coordinate 23,872,077 downwards.
TATTTTCCCCTTAATGTCCCTAATACCATACTCAATTCCTGAGAAGAAATTGTGGCCCGAGGGACTAATGCTGAGTTATGTTTGTTCTGCCCAGATTCTAGGCTTTGACATTCTTCTGATGAAAAACCTGAAGCCTATGCTACTTGAAGTGAATGCAAACCCCAGCATGAGAATTGAGCATGAATATGAAGTAAGTGATTGCAGCACCTCTGGCCATGAGGCTGCAGAGCAGAGCACCAGTGCACCCTGCACCCCTGGGCCATGAGGCTGCAGTGCACCCCTGGGCCATGAGGCTGCAGGGCATCCCCTTGTCTGCCCAAGGCTTGTCATCCTTGAAATTTCACAGCTAAGTTTCATTCAAGTCAAATACTTTTAGTTCTGTCAAGCTCCAAACAGAGTCTATTAATATGAGACCTTTCCGACCCTTGGTAATTTCCCAGCATGCCATTCTTGTCATTTTTTTTTTTAAGGTGGGAAACTTCGAAGCAGCTGGGCCTTTCCATCAGTTTTGACATGAACTAATTAGTTAGCCTCAGGAGATGAACTAATTGAAATTCTATGACTATGAGTTAGCCAAGTCGACATTCTTGAGCCACTAAGATAAACAGGACATTTAACAGTGCCTGTGCCACCACTCGCAACACATTTAAAGAGCTAGAGGAAATACCCCTAAAATTACTACTGGGCTTTGGGGGGATTATCCAGATTCTTTTAATTTTCTTTCAGCCCTCTCCACATTCTCAGCTCTTACAAAAATAATCCAAGAAGCACAGTGCTAAGACCAGGCATGTGGTGCACACCTGTAGTCCCAGGAGTCCACAGGGCAGAATCATGAGTTCAAGACCATCCTCAGCTACATATCAAGTCAGTGGCTAGCCTTGGCTAACAAAATAAAACCATTCCAGTAACAACAAAACCATAGCACTATTGTTTCTCTGTGTGAGTTTTGTGAATTTATAAAAGGGAATTTGCATGTTAATATGAAGGGAAGGTTTAAAAATTCTCTTGTATGGATTTGTATAGGCCAGATGTATAATTAATTGTACAGTCATTTGAGTTAGTCGGAGGCAGTCAGGGATAAGCATCAGGGCTGGGTCACAGTTGGGCTCTAACTCAGAGTCCTTACCTTCCAAGCTCTCTCCAGGGGTATTTGAAAATATCCCCAGCCTGGTGGATGAAGAGGTGAAGGTGGCCGTGATCAGAGACACGCTGCGCCTCATGGACCCGCTGAAGAAGAAAAAGGAGATCCAGTAAGTCTGTAGTATGTCACTGCTTTCTGCCGGATCCTTCATGTCTCTGAATAGATCTCACATTTCATAAATAGTCTTGTGTAACCAGCAACTCAAGATCAGGAATGGTTGGGAATATAACTCAATGGTAGAGCATGTACCAAGCATGTGTGAGACCCTAAGCCCAATTCCCAGCACTCTATCCATCTAACCAACCAACCAATCAACCCACAATTGTATTGATGAGGAGCAGGAGTTATGTGACACTGGGACTCAGTGACTATCAAAATCCTAATCTCCCACTTCCTCAATGACAGATTCTGCACTTACCCATGACTTTGACTGGCAGGAGTGTGACAGCATTCAGGAGAGGCCCCAAATGGACACAGAGAGCAGCCTCTGCCCTCCCTCATGGTGCTTCACACGTTTGTGGTGGGAGCTTTGAGTTTGCAGAGTGGATGCCATTGCCTTCTGACACCTCTAGCAAAGGTCCAGATTAAATTCTCCCCACACACCCCTGTAGCCACCCCAAAGGAGACGATGAACGTCCCTGCTTCACTTTTCATGCAAGCATCCTTAATATGAAGAACATTTCACTTGGTCAGTTGGTTCTGTTTGTCCCCCCACCACACACGTGTCAGGTTCCCACAAAGGGTTTGCTGTTGGCTGAGTACTGTTGCCTGAGTCTCGGCAGAAACCTGAAAGCAGGCGTTTCAAGTAGTTCTTCCCATATCTGTGATGTGTCGGACTGACCCAATGCTCCAAGACCTAGCCACTGCTGCTCAAGGCAGGGAGAAATGCTGGCTTTCCCTAGCAAGTAGTGTTTGTTGGGTCCCTCTGCTGAGACTCCTGCTTGAGTAGTCACCTTCCAGCCATGCTTCTCACCCTTGACTGCTTCCAGAGCAGCTGTCAGAGTGCCAGCATGGCCTCCACCTTCAGCAACGCTGATTCTTAGGAGTGTGGCTTGGAGGTTTGTCCACACATTTGTAGGCTCCCTTAGGTGCTGCCTCTTGGCAGCCATGGTTGAGAAAACATACCTTGCAGGAAATATGTGAGTCTATAAGATTGGTCATATCATCTTCAGGAAGGCTGGGTGGTAACTGTTCCCCTGATTTGGCCTGAGAGCAATGTCACCATAAACATTCACTTCTATGGTTTGTGTAGCCAGTTCTGTCTGTGTAGCCTCCATGGACTTGTGCTTCGGAGATGAGGTCCTTGGGCAGCCTGATCCGTAGAGCAACTATGGCTGGACAGTGGGCAAATGATAGGGTCACTGACTAAACACACACTGCTACTCCCACTACCTACCCTCAGAAAAAACACCGATTAGAGATGCAATTTAGTCAGGCTAATTGCCATAAAGCACACTCCTTAAAAATCTTTCCTGTAATAGTTATTGATCTCAGTAGCCAAGATGAGATCCTAGGAGACTTCATGCTTCACACGGAGAGAAGTAGGTGGCTTTCTGCAGCATGGTGGTGCAGATTATTTTAGGATGACCTTGACACATTGGAATTCTGACTTCTTCTCTGGAAATAAGAAGTTCAAAATCCATTGTGTGGCCTGGGCATACTTTTACATTTTAAATTAAAAGTTTTTTTTCTTTTGCAAATTTCTTGCATGGGCACTATATTTATATCCTTTCCATTTCCCACTCACTCTCTACAACTCCTCCTGTGTTCTTCCCATTGCTCCATCTCAATAGTCACTACCCCCTCTTCAATAGTCATATATATATGCATATATATAATATAAATTATATATAAAATCTACCAAGCATATTAATGTTGCTGTTATATGTATGTGCTTAGGGCTTGGGACTGAATAGCCTATCAGAGGACTCTTCTGTGGCCATACCATCCTGAATTGCACCCTCTCTCCTCTGAGCTCAGAGGCTAACAGAGTCAGGGCCAGTTAGTGGTCTGATGGGAGGCCTGAGCATTCTTGAACCTTTGCTGCTAAGCACAGGGAAGCAGAGGCCCCACCCTTCACGGAAAAGCAGCCCAGCGAGCTTTCCCCTCTCTTGCTTCACATTACCTACACAATCCATAAGAGCTGAGGAGCTGAAATTTAATTGCCAAGGAGCCCAGAACCATTGATTGGGAAGGTTGAAGGAGGCATTTTATAACTTATCAAGTCATAAGCAGCAGCATCTCATTTTTAATTTAAAAAGCATTGACGTTCGTATCGATATCCAGGGACAGAATCTTCAGGGCTCTGGCTTCATTCCTAATCTAGAAACCCTTTCATCTCCCTCTTTCTTACCTGGAGCATAAAGGGGTGTGACTAGCTAAATGCCATTTACTGATTTTTCCCTTAAATTCCCTTATTTTATTTTATTTTTAGCCAACATCTAAGAGAGCACATTGCAGTCTGCAAAGTGCATTAATATATAAACAATTGTTATTGTGGTAACTTTACCTAGTTTGAGTCTGAAATTATTCTCAGTTCCTAAAACTCAAGGTAATGGGACAAAACACAGGGTGGGGTGGCCATAGAAAATGTGCAGGGCTGAGGGGCCAAAAACTGTGGATGCAGTTCTGAGACCGCACCACCAAGCTATACTGAGCGACATCACGGCAGGATTAAGGGCTGGAATTTACCTGCAGTAGCAGAGTTTTCCGTTTCTTTTTCCTGTTGTTTGTTGTTTGAGTTGGGTCTCACTATGAAACCTAGTCAGGTCTTGAACTCACAATCCTCCTGTCCCTAGAAGCAGAGGGATTACGGGTGTGTGTCTGTATGCCTACTTCTAGGGCCTTGTGGCATGCTCCTTATTAGTCCCTGCTTGGTGTGTTTGTCATCAAGACAGCTGGAGGGAAGGGAGGTTTCATTTGCTCCACCCGATCTTAATTAAGCAGATGTCCTGAGACCCCCAACCCCAAGGCTTCCCTGGAAAGGCGCAAAAGAACCATTAGCAAGGGGCCAGCATGTGCCCATATACCCCACACCTCCATACAACCTGGGTCTTGTAACCCCTGAGGTCTTTCCTGGTGAGGCTGAGAACAGTCCGGGTGTTGTGTGTGCAAAAAAGCCTGACTCCAGTGACTGCCTTCTGAACATCCAAACATCACTAACACCACTTTCTTTGTTGGTTCACGAGGGTTTCTGCCTGTAATCCCAACCCTCAGTGGCTGATGGGATTGCCACAAATTTAAGGAAAGCCTGCACTGCTTAGTGAATTCTTGCCCAGGCCTGGGCTACAGATGGTGTCTCAAAAAAAAAAAAAAATGCTTTCTTTTGTGGCTAAGAGACAGCATTCAAGTCTTCACTCTGTAGTAAGCTACTAATAAGGGCTTCATTGAGTCGCATAGCCATTTTGAGCCTCCAGGAGCCTTTTCTACATAATAGATAATGACATTATCTATAACAACAATTTCTACATTCAAATGAAACAATTTAGTGGGCACGTCTTTATTTGGTTTGGTATTGGTTTTTGAGAGGTAGCTTCCATATGTGGGCCATGCTAGCCTGGAACTTGCACCCAGTCCTTGTGGCTCAGCTTCCTGAGACTGGAGTCCTAGGTTAAGTGCCACCACACGGTTGGCAGAAGACTCTAATGTGAATTTTACTGATGAGTGAGGAAACAAGCCAAAGCAAAAACTGATTGTTACTTTCATTTTTTGTTTTTGTGTTTTTTTTTGTTTTTTGGGGTTTTGTTTGTTTGTTTGTTTGTTTGTTTGTTTTGAGACAGGGTTTCTCTGTAGCCCTGGCTGTCCTGGAACTCACTCAATAGACCAAGCTGGCCTCGAACTCAGAAATCCACCTGCTTCTGCCTCCCAAGTGCTGGGATTAAAGGCATGCACCACCACTGACTGGCCAATTGTTACTTTCCTTCTTGCAGAATTTTGAGTTTAAAACTAGTGATGGATCATAAAGCTGAGGTGGGACGATTACCATGGACTACCACAGACACCAGAGAGGCACAAGGGCTGGTGGGGCTTGTTTCCAGGGACCATGATATCACTGGGACTTGTGCGTTTGGGATGTTAGGAGGAATTACCTCTGGGGTAAAGCAGAGAGACAACCGTCACAGCAAACTAAGGTGACTGGAAAGGTTTTAGTAGCTAGAAACTATTGGCTTCCATACTGGGGCTCAGTAGAGGAGCCCTAAGAACATGGAAGTGAGGAGGCTGGCTCTTAAGGGTCTGGAAGCCTCGTTGCTGTGGAAGTGAAATGCATAGACTGTAAACTTTAAGAGCATACATCTTGAGGACCTGGGGTGTAGTTCAATGATAGAAAGTTGCCCAACATGTGTGAGATCTTAGATTTGAGCCATAGCAACCCCTCCCTGAAAAAGCATACAATCCAGTGACATTTAGTGACATTTGGTACGTTCCCAGTGTTCTAGGGATATTAGTCTATCTAGCTCCAAACATGTTTGTCGCTCCATGAGAAACCCATCTCTGTAAGCACTCCCTGTATCCCCAGGTCCCCCTCTCTCGCCACCTGCTTCTGACCACTACCACCCTTGGGGGTTTACCTATCTGCCACGGATTTCCTGTGCTTGGTTGTTTTTTGTTTGTTTTTTTTTTTTTAAACAGAATTTCACAATAAGCAGTCTTTTGTAATTGGCTTCTTTCATTTGTATAATGTCCCTTCTTTCATTTGTATAGCAATGCTATAGCATGTGTTAGAGTTTTATATAGGTTATAGTTTACTATATAGATTAGATACACTGCAGTTTAGTACCTGTTTGTCAGTTGATGGGCAGCTGGGCATGTCTGCCACCAGGGTTAACTTCTGATTTGGGTCTCTCCTATATTAGAGGTCACTTGTTGAAGGTTTTGGTTTTTTTTTTTTTTTCCTACCATAAGAAGTCACTCGAATTTCTGATGTAATCAGACCCTCACGTCATTGGCAGAGACTCAGAGATCACTGCTTCAGTCATCCGCTTGGCTCAAGACGCCTTCTCTCAGGCATCTAAGGACTGATTTGGCAGCAGTGAACTTGGCAGCCAGGGCTGGGTGAGGTTCGTGACATCTCCTCATGCTCTGGGCTCAGCCATGTCGCTTCCTTTCCTGACGGCACTGAAAAATGCTGGCTCCTGGGTCACCAAGGGGTCAGTTGGGCTACACTTTCAAACTACCGGAGGGTGACAGCCAGCTCCTAAGCCTCTGGGACAATTGATCCAAGTAATGGATAAAGTCATTCTACACCCCTGCCTCCCCCTGGGAAACCCTCCCCACCCAGAAACTAAGCTTGAGAAGGTACATGAGTTGTCTCAAGTCACAAGACTCATTAGAGGCGAGGTAGAAATGACCAGGTTCTCCTCACTTTGAGATGGGTTTCCGCTGCACACTGAAAGCTCAGCATCAAAGAGAAAGGGGAAATGAGGAACCCCCCTTTCTTAAGGTACACTTCGGTTGCCCAAGCTTTTGTTTTGAAAACCTATCAGATGTAGTCCCCAGGTGTTCTCAGAGGAGGTCCTAGTTTGGGGAAGGTACATCTAAGTCCAGAGGGGGCACTTTACTTGCTTTCCTTTCCTGAATGCATTTCTTTCTGGTAACTGGACTTTCCTTGGGAATTATAACCCTCTGGGACCCCAGAATTTATAAAGTGTGCCAAGGAGGTAGGCATGGAGGAATCTGAGGAGATTTTATGGAGCCTGTGATGCCTCCTAGTGCCTAGAAGCTGGGTTATATTCTGCTTGCCTCTGATTCAACTACAGCTGTTTGCAGCATGACTTACGGAAGCCCAGAAGGCCCCTTTCCCACAGTAACTTGCCACAGTCCACGCCCATTTTATTTACCCTTTCTCACCATAATAACTCTGCTGTAAAGAATGGAGGAAGCCTGTCTGAAGCCTTGGTATAATTGAGGCGTCCACTCTTCTTACCTTGGCAAGCATTTCTCTGGAATGCTTTGCCATTAGAACCAACAGGTGAAGCTCCAAAGCAGGTAGATTCTACATGGAACCCAGGACAAAGGTGAGGCATTCTGAAAGAACTGAGAAGAAGAACCTCCCAGGCACACAGTGGCATAGCTGGGACCCTGAGTGTGACCAAGCCATGTGGCTTTGTCCTGTCCTTGAGAAGAGCAGAGGAAGTACATGAACCAGAAAGCTCAGATACTCAGACTCCTCCCAATTGCATTGTCAGTACTGAAAAATAATAGGAAACATGTATTCATTTTTAAAAGGCTTATTATTTTTATTTTATGTATGTGGACACTCTGCCTGCATGTCTGTGATGCATTCAGTGCCCATGGGGGCCAGGAGAGGTTGTCAGGATCCCCCTGAAACTGGAGTTAGAAATGCTTGCCAGCCACCATTGAATGAGTGGTAGGAATTGAACCCCAGTTGTCTGAAAAAGTATCCAGCATTCTTAACTCTTGAGCCACCTCTCCAGAATTATGTGCACTAAGCATGTCATCCTAAAAAACGGACGTCATCCTTCTGATGGTGGCCATGCTTCTGGAAACAGACTCTTCCGGGAGAATCATTTCACTACCCTACAGATTGGTTTGTCTGTATATACACAGCTGATCTTTGGTTGAAATCCTGAAGTTCAGCTGATGCCAAAGAATTCTTTATGCTGAACCCCGTGGACCAGCATACACAGATCCATGTGTCATCTACATAAAAGAAGTCTGGGTCAAAGTTAGGTGACTGTTCATATGTTCATTTGCATTTCATTTGCATCAGGGGTGCATTAGAGAAACAAGAACTCTTTATCTTAGTGTTTGTTGAGCACTTACTGTGTGTCAAGACGAGGACTCCAGAAGCAAATTAGCTCACAGGCCAGAAGGGGAGGTGAGGCTCATACATAAAGATCTATAAGGTGGAGCAGGCTAAGTACAATGAACACAAGGAGAAATTGTCAAGAAGGAAGAGCCTATGGAGGCAGCATTTCCTGGCATGAAGAACTTCTGAAGCAGATGAAGAGGCAGCACTGCAGCTGAGGTGTAAAGCGGGAGTGGGGCTTGAAATACAAAGACAAGAGGAAGGACCTCCCTGGGGGAGGAAATGGCGGCAGGGGGCCCTGCAGGGAGCTCTGAAGAGTTCAGGGAGGCTGGAGAGGCAGGTGCATGAAGTGGATTGTGGTAGAAGGAAGGGCCATGGAAACCCAGAGCCCAGAGGAGGGCAGCCTGGTGTCAAACGAAAGAATTCAGAGCTTTTCAGAGTGGAATGTGCAGGGCCTTAAGGGAGCCCAGAGGTGACTCAGGATCTTGTGTATGTGTGTACTTTCCTGGAGAATAGGCCAGAATGTTATTATCTAAGGCCAAAGTTGGAGGCTCCACCACCCAGCCCTCCGAAGGTTGGGGACATTGTGGTTTGTATCTACACGGGCTGTCTGGTCTTCAAAGGTCTCAGGCTCTGGTGGATTGTCAGTAAACTAGAAACATTTCCCATGGATGCATTTCCATGGGAAAACAGGAGGTGGCTAATGATTTGTGCATTTCTCTGTGCAAAACACACCAAATCATTTCCATCTCAATATGAGTGAGGAGTAAGGCTCTCCTGTATGCAGTCTGCTGCTGCGAGCACTTCTGAGGCTGATGGGAAAAGTGCATTTCCTGAAGAGAGTCATTCCAGAGGGGCATCAGGCAGCAACTGGGTCTCTCTACCACAGGTATACAGGTGTCCCGCCCCTAGATGAGTAGAGATGGGAAACTGGATGGACAAACATATAGCCAGTCAGTTAACATTATGGATAAAGTGCTTGCCATGCAAGCCCCAAGGATGGGAGTTCAGACTCCAGGACCCACACAAAAACCAGTGTGGTATGGTATGGCCACCTGTATGGTAGAGTATGGCAGAGGCCACCTGTATTCCCAGAATTTGGGAGGAGGGTTCTCAGTGAGACAACTAGCTGCTCTGGGTTCAGAGAAAGAGACTGTCTCAGTGAGTAAAGTGGAGACCTGTCTGTTTCTTCACTGTACCTAGAGCGGGGACTTGTCCCTTGATTTATGTGGGCTAAGCAAATGAGCAGGTGATTCTGTGTGAGGAAGAACCTCAGCCAACCAGGAAGTTTCTTGCTTTTCAGTAATGTCCCAAGCCAGAAGGGCTGAAGTATAAGCTGGGGTGTAGAGAGAAGTTAGATCCTTGGTAGGCAGGATTTTCATCAAAAGTCAGACAGGGGTTTGTCTCCCTCTACATAGAATGAGCATGTCATCTGAGGGAAGGGCAGAGATCCACTCATGGCTTGTGTGTAGATGGGGAGCAGAGTGGGCAAGCACAGGGCTCTGCAGTCAAATGCTTCAGGGGTAAATCCTGGCTCTGTCATTTATAGCCATAAAAGGTTTTGTCTCCTCACTCTGAGTTCTGCTTCCTTCATCCATAAAAGGGAGTTTTTCAGTTGGATTTTTTTTTTTTAATCTGCAAAGCAATGAAAAGTTCTTGCTTTTGAAGGAAGGAGAATCTTGCCTATTCCTGGGAGAGCCCTTGCAATGGGAAATGTTCAATCTGAATAGTTTTAAATAGACCACTATGTGTAGTGTGAGTGTGAGTGTGTGTGTGTGTGTGTGTGTGTGTGTGTGTGTGTGTGTGTGTGTGTGTGTGTGTGTGTGTGTGTGTGTGTATGGTAGTAGTGGTGGGGGAAAATATGGGAGAAGAGGTGGTACAGTAAGTAGGAAGAGCTACGGCCATGACAGGTTAATCTTTGGCTGTGGGGAGGGATTTGATTTCCCTCTAATTATCTGCTAGATTAAAAGAAATGAAAGATGAGAATGAAGGTCCGCTTCGGCATTCCCCGGAGTCCTGGGTTATCACACCAAATGGTCGGCAATATTCTCCAGCTGCTCTCTTTTCTCTTCTTTTCATGCAATTTCCATTTCTTCCTTTACTCCCAGCAACTCTCAAGGCAGAGGCTAATGTGTAGGGCGTGGGAGAGGGCAGGAACTGAGCAGTTCAGAGCAGTAGGATCTGGCCTCACGCTCGCTCGGCTACCCCTGCACCCTTGCAAGTCAGGGCTGCCTATGAGCAGAGCACTAATCCACAGCCCTTCTGGCTGCAGAACCAGCTCTCCCTGGATGGTGGATGGCTTCCTTAACATGGAGTGGATTCCATCTTCCTCCAGATTGTGCTGCCCCCCTGCAGCATGGAAGCTGTGAGCATGTCAGTAGATGCAGAAGGGAAAGCTTGTCTGCATGTGGACCTGTGCCAGAGGCTGGGCCAGTGCTGCACCCGAACCTGGTGAGGTACAGAATGCAGTGGGAATGCCAACAAGGAGACCAGCTGGGCCTGCCCAGGGAATGTGAGGCAGGGCGGAGGTGGCATAGAAGCCTCAGCAGAAGCTCCAGCACAGTCCTAATGAAGCTTCTGGGCCACCAGAAAATGGGGACTATAATGTCCATAGCCACATCATTCATGAAACTGGTAGCTAGAAAAGCAGCTAGGCCCCGCCCCATGCAGCTAGGCCACCCCTGGAGGCATGTGCTGCTTTTACTCCTGACTTAGTTTCTGTCCCACCCACAGCACCACAGTAGTGTGTTTAGAGGTCTGCTTGCTGCCTCCCCTGGACACAGGGACATCCTGTCTTTAAGGGGCCTGTGATGACTAATATTGATCACTGACTTGACAAGATCTAGGATCACCCAGTAGGCAAGCCTCTGGAACTGTCTCTGGATGTCTAGACTAGGTTAACTGAGGTAGGAAGACCTATCCTGGATGCAGGCCAGGGTCCTGGACTAAAGAAAAGAAAAAAAGGAGGGTGAGGAAACTGAATCCCAGCATTTATCTCTCTCTGCTTCCCGACTGTGGCGAAGTGACCAACCACCTGGCACTCCCGCTGCCATGGTGAACTACAATCTCATGTATTGAGCCTTAATGAACCCTGTTAAGGTTTCCTCTGTAAGGTGTTTTATTTCAGCAATGCAAAAGTGGTTGCCTGTCTATCATCCATGTGTCTGTAACTCATGTGTCGTCTCTCAGAGCCTCACAACAGCTTTGGCATACTTTGGGGGTACTTGGCTCCAGCTGTGCATTGCCCCGTGTCTGTCAGGGGTGGAGGTGGTGAAGGAGCAGAACTCTGGTGTAGAGGTGGAGGGCTTCTCCAGAGCACAGGCCACCAGCTTCCTCAGCCAGCTCTGCACCCTGCACGCCATTATTGCTATCATTTCCCACACACCTGCACAGCGCTCTGCTGTCTTACAGTCATCCAGACCGGTTACTGTCAAGCACCCTCCCTACTGTGTGCAGTAGGCATACCACAGTCCTTAGCCCACTCTATAGGCCAAAAGTCCAAGGTGCAGGAAGGCTGTCTTCAGCTCTGGGTCTTAGGGCCCCATCTCTTGCTGGCGGGAGGAATAAGCCTGCATACGAAGTCAGCTGAGGTGGGATTTCTGCACACAATGAACCCTGTGAAATACCATAGGGGACAGAAACTAGACTCTGTCCTCCAAGGCCTGATTAAGGAGAAGATCTGGAAATCCTCTGCTAGGAAGAAAAAGGGATGCACTGGGGATGCCTCAGCTCAGAGGAGAGAGAGCCAGGAGCAGACGCCATGTAGCTTCAAAGATTGTAGTGGGAGACAGAATAATGTCTCTGCAGGAGCTGGTGGCAGATCAAGGACCTGAGGCTGAAGTTAGAGGTGGAGACACTAAAACTCAGTGCAAGAAAGGAAAAGCAAAAAGCTTCCCTTTGTCTGCAGTGTTACCAACAGACTCAAAGGAGCCATGAGTTTTGTGCAGCCAGAAGAAACCAAGCCAAGGTCAAATAAGGTGGAGGAAAAGAAAGGCGGCCCTGGGATGAGTACACATGGGTTCAGAGTCTGAGCATGTGATGGAGCAAATTGGTGGGATAATGGTAGAATAGTGCCTGCACAGCACATTTGATTGGAGTTTTACTTAAGGCAGACAACTCAAAGCAGGCAGGGTTTTATTAATCTTAGCTCTCAGCTTCAGAGGAATTGCACCCACTTGACTCCACTGTGATGATTCAGAGCCTCATGGTCAGCATGTCACCTTCCTCATAATAGCAAAAGGAAGGGCACACAATATCACCTCGAGAGCAGGCCCTCAGTAGCCTGCTTCTTCCCACCAGCCTCTACTTTCTACAATTCCCTACATCCCAAGAGCCAGGAAGTATGCACCCACCTATCCTGAGCCCATTGATGAGACCAGGACCTTCGTGGTCTGGTTAGCCAGACCCTACTTCTGAGTATTGCAACACGGGGGTGGGGGGCAAGCCTCATAAGCTTTGGGGGCACACTTGTAGATCTAAACCACAATAGTTATTAGGAGCAAATAAGGAATCAGAACAGATCTGAGGGTACATTCTCTCCAGAAGTGTCTATTAGGTTCTTCCTAGGGATGTGGCTCGTGTTACCTGCATGCTCATGAGTTTGCATGCAGACCCACCCCTTGACCTTGTGATACCAGCCTCTCTTGTCTCTTCCCACTCTTGATTCCACCACTTCAGGATGAGGGTAGATACTCCACACACACACACACACACACACACACACACACACACCTCCAACCAGAGTCTCTACCCCACCTGGCTCTGTCAGACACCCTCTGGGAAGCGATCCTTCAGCCCCTCCTCTGGGGTTCGGTGCTGAGATAATCAGGATGCCTCATTCCTATATGTAAGAGGTGGACAGTGCGCCTGGGGAAGGACACCCTGAACACAGCTTCCCAATGACTCCAAGAGCAAGGGATGCCCCAGTTTTAACTGAACTCTGTTCATTGCAGTTGCAATCCGAGCACTGAGAACAACACGGAGCTGCATCATAAACTCACATTTCTGTTTTCTTTCTGCTTTCTTTCTCGGCCTTTCTGTGTGGGTTTCTTAAGACAATCAAAGTATTAATGATTGTCAAACCTAACCTTTAAGGCACCATCACATCCGTTTAAAACAATTTTTCTAATGAGAGAGAAGTTGCAGCCCCGCTCCCCTGTCCCTTTTCATTCTCCTGCAGCTGGTTAGCAGGCAAAGTCCTAGATGCATTCTTAATTTTGACTCAGCCTTTCTCTCCAGCAGAACAAGTGGCAGGGAAATTTTCTTTCTCTAGGCAACAGCAATGCTTCTGTCTCATTTGTTTGGTTGGGTTTTTGTTGTTTTTATGTTGTTTTTTTTTTTTTTTCACTGTAACATGGCAGCTTGCAAGGCTGCTGATTTGAACCTCAGTCCTTCTAGGAACATGTCCTCCTTCATGATCAATAAATAAATATAACTTGCAGATTTTAGCCGTCTAATTACTGCATGTGGAAGTACCCCTCTGCTTCATGAGTATTTTAAAATGGAACCCTGCTCCCACATTTCACTGGAACTCTGAACCCCTTGTGTTTCCGGTTTATCCAATTGCTCTGACCAATGAGCTCTGCTTTCCTCCGCTCCCTGCCTGGACAGGGCCATGATGGCTATGGAGGACAGGTAAACCCTTTAGTTTGCCCTTGGATCTCCAAATGTCCTTGCTGGAAGTAGAATTTGAAGCAATCCTTTTTTACAGATGGGGATACTGTTGTCTGTGGTGCCGGAGGCAGAAGGTTTCAGAGTCCTCTGGGTCTGGATTTGAGAACAGCTTTTCCCCTTGCTCTCTGTGAAATCTGGGGCAGTTGACTTCCCTGCACCTTGGTTTCTCCATCTATTGATGGAGTTCATAATGGTAAAAAGCTGCTTAGCAGGAATGTTGCGATGGTAAAGTGAGCTACTGCACCTAACCCACAGCGCACACTGCCTGGATATGGGAAGCATTTCATGAGTGGTAATCGTCTGATAATTAGCCTGTTTGTTATGCTCATTTACTACCACAGTGCTGAGCACATAGGGCTAATATCACTAGCATTAACGTTATTACAACCCTCACAAATGGACACATACTGAAATACAGTTGTCCTTTCCAGCATCCCCCATGGTAACAAAGCCTGTGGATGTTCAAGTCCCTTACATAGAACAAGCAGAGTGTCTGCATGTAACCCACACACTTCCTCCCTCTCCCCACCCCCATATACTTTAGATTATCTGCAGATTCCTTGTAATACCTAGTACAATGCAAGTGCTGCCTAAGCAGTTGCTATGCTGTATTGTTCAGGAAATGACCCTTTGAAAAGAGGATATATACAGTCAGTAAAAATGTGGCCTCTTTCCCGAGGATTGCCCATCCCTGGTTGAATCTTTGGACACAGACCTCACAGATGCAGAGGGCAAACTGTTTACAGATTTCCTCCACTCAAGTCATGTGTATTTTATTTTTTGAAGACAGGAATTTATCTAAACAAATGGATAGTTTAACAAGAGTTCAGCAAGACTGGAGTAAGTCAACAGTGTCCATGTTTCTAGTTTAATTAACGTGCTCTTCGATGCAAAACATTCGGTCTGTTCGTGCCTCACATTGAAAATGCATCCCTCTAATTTCCATGAAGTTTTTGTCACACTGCATAGGCAGAGACCCTAAACAAAAGCAGTCTCCTGGGGACGGTAGCTCGGACCCATCGAGGAGGTGAGGTCCTGGGCTGCCAGGGCCCCAGTGCATTCTGAAGCTGACCTTGGGCAAGTCTCTGCT
>NW_022196897.1:23812450-23857394 GCF_008632895.1 Mastomys coucha | reverse complement strand
CCCCCCGCCCCCGGGCTTGAGGCTTGCTCGGCTCTACTGTCTGCCGTGTCCCCAAACCCACAGCTTTTATAAGCACAATGATTTATCATTTGGAAGAGAGAGATAAAAATAAGGAAGATTTCATCTTTCAAAAACCCTTGGACTCTGCAAATTTTGCTGGTTGCTTTAAAGCCATTAGATAGGAGGTGCCAGATATTGGAGGCCAGCCTAATTGGGAGCTGTAGTTCTTGTCTACTGTAGCTGTGCTTTCGAGAAGTGTTTCTGACAGTCTCTCACCACCCTGCCACTTGCTTCCAACTGCACAGATCTGCTTCTCCATGGCAGTCACAAGAAACATTTCAGTCCTGCTCATAAACGTTAATTAGTTTGAAGAAGAGAAACAGGATTTGTGGTTCTTAAAATAGTTGCGGATATAGAAGGCCACTTCCCTGGTGGGGTTGTAATCTGGATGCTTCACAAAGGTACCACTGTGTGAGGCTTTGTATGGATCCTGTGCCCAAGTTTATGACTAGCATCTTCCAAACTTGCGAGCTAGTGTGTGCATCGGTCCTCGTCCCTACACTTAGCTATTTTAGATGTGACCTCTGTATCTTCCATGGTCTGGCTACAGGCTGTGCCAGCTGTCTGAGAGGCATCTTTCCACTGATGTTGGACGCCTGCTCAGTTGACCTTTAATTACAGTACTATGAATACGTAGTGTTGGTGAAGACCGAACAACAGTGTTTCTATGAGTAATATTTCAGATATGACACTCATACATGCAATCCCAGCCTTTCCTTTGGAAGGCTAAGGCAGAAGAATTATGATGATTTCACCCAGGGGCTCACTCCAGCAGCAGGCAGTTCCTGGACAGGTTCCAGATTATAGAAGCCCCAGTAAGTACACTTAGCCTGTGAGTGTGGTCACACCCCACATGAGGTCTGTTGGGTTTGGGAGTTTGTGTATTATGAGGACTTTCTTGCCTCCAAATAAACTGGTTTTGGCTTGTGCTTGGTAGTTGAAAATACCTGTTCTTGGCACTTGTTGGTATTCAGGTTACCTTATAATGCATCTTAGATTCTGGTCTCTAAGTTGGGGGAAGTTTAATACCTTCTTTATGGGCAGTGCATTCATTTGGATTTATGTTTTCTCTTCTAGTTTGTTTCACACTTAAGACATTTTTGTAATATTACTCTATCCCCACTTTTCCCATTAAACTATGTGGATTAATCTGAGTTAAGAAAATTACCCTCACACAGCATAATATTTATTTATCACACACCAGAACACTTGTAAACCTCTTGTAAATTTGAAGTCACGTGGAACTGTAAGTGGAATCCATCATTCTAGCTAGCCCGTATAAAAGACGCACAATACAGGTATTTTATTTATTTTTATCACAAGCCATAAGCCTAGCTGTGGAGCTATTCTAACTTATTTCTCAGCCATAATGTCCCTTGTTACTTGTTGTTTTCTTGGTCCATCTCCTCTTAAAATGGCTTCCTCTACTCTCTGAGTTCTCTCTCCCTGCAACCCCTACACTGGGTCCTCAAGTCCCACCTTTCTCCCTCTACTGCCCAATCACAGGCTCTGGCATTTTATCGACCAGTTAAATTGGGGAACAAGGTTTATATAGCATTGCTTGGCGTGCACAAGGACCTGCTCATCAGTGGGAGGTCAGGGTTGGGGGTATGTGGCCAGATCTTGAGAGTTAGCATTCTAATTAGAATACAAATAGCATCAGACCTACGTACTACATGGGAGCGTGGAGGGAAGCCAGAAGGAGCCCTTGCTTCCACCTGCCTTCAGAGTTGTTTGAGAATAAGATAAAGGAATAAAGAAAAGAGAACCTGAATCTCACCTTCATTATGGAAGAAGTAACACCAGAGAGAGAGACATCTTCAGGCAAATGAGTTTCCTGATGTCGAATCCAAGTGAGGTTTTCCCTGCAACCCATATACAGGATTGTGGGAAACTGCAGTCAGGCCTGTAATCAGTAGGAATGAAGAGGCAATGGGTGTCTGGGCCCCCTCTGCACACTGTCTTCCTCCAAATTCACCAGTCACTTCTCCTCCAAGAGAGGCCCCAGTCCTGTGCAGTTGTGCTTAGTTCCTGAGGTGAAATGAGGCTCAGGGAATAGTCCGCCCCTGGCAAACAGAAGCAGACTCAGGTTTCAATTCTAGTCTCCCATGTTTACCTGTGGGATCCCCCTGCCCACACTGCACCTCATCCACAGAAAGAGACATAATGGTAGGTCGCTGTGAAAATTAAGAGGGCTAATGCATGGTTGTGCCACCCTTGTGAGTGCTCAATATATAACAATAAGGCAGATGACAGAGTAGCACACACAGACTTCCTCGGTAAATGGTACAGATTTACATAAGTTGCTTCCATATAAGTATAAAGAAATGCTGTTAGGTCCTATGACGGTTTTAGCTAATGTGGAATTCTTTTCGCTGTTTGTTAGTGCTATGGATTTCAATAGCTCGGCACCTGGTGCTTTCTCCCACCCTCCTCCTTGTTAACTCTTACAAAGAAGGATCACAAGCCAGAAGGAAAGGAGAAATTAAATTAATGAGAAACCTCTGTGCATCTCGAATGGCCATTCTTTGATGCTAGCTATTTTTATAGGTTCTCCTGGAAGCTGTCACATTACTCTGTAGCAGCCATTTCAAAGCATTTGTGCCAGTTCACTTATGCTGAGAAATCATTGGTGGGAATCTGACACAGGCTTGGCATGTCCATAAGCCATCAGGCTTCAGGGACGGTGCTGGTGTCAGAGGCAACCTGTGAGGAACACTCAGGAATGAAAAGGAGTGGACACCCGTGGCTTTTTGATGGCTCCTCTGTCCTCCCTGTCATCATGGCCACTGGATTCACTGAGGGTTACTTTAGTCAGGAACTTTCTGGCTTAATTTAAACCATAACCCTACCAAGTATCATGCTGCCATTTGACTATTTCTATGTTCGCCCCAGGACTTGGGCAGAGTTGGGGTTTGAACCGGGCTTGGATCATGCCAGATCCCACATTAGCCTCATTGGGAGCTGAAGTGAGACTTCTCCATGCTCAGAGAAGGTCCCGTAAAGGTCCTTGTGGCACTTGTGCTGTAGTTATTTGGTATTAATCAACAGCTTCTGTCTCCTCAGCAAACATCGCTGCTAATGTGTTGCTCCAGCCTCCTTGCCCTTTAAAAATAACATTTATCTTCCTCCCTTGGTCGGTGCGGTGTAGGAACTGACCCAAGCAGCAGGCCGTTCTCTGTGATCCACACCACCTAGTGTTCTCAGGATTCTGTTCTCCAGACAGGCTAGTCAGCTTTTGTTGCTAGAAGGAATCCCTAACTTGCCTTATTTTGGCTCATAATTTTGGAAGTTTCAGTACAAAACGGTTTGGCTCTGATGCTTTTGGACCTGTGATGAGGCAGCACATTGTGGTGGGGCCACATGGAGGAATCTGCTCTTCTTACAGGGGCAGGGGTTCTGCCTCTGTGGTTAAAAGCACATGCTGCTCTTGCAGAGGACCCAAGTTTGATTCTCAACACCCGTGTAGCATGGCTTACAACTACCTGCAACTCTAGTTGCAAAAGATCCAGCACCCTCTTCTGGCCTCTGTGGGTCATATGCACTCATAAGCACATACCCACACACAGATATACAGGCCTGTGCATAATTAAAAATAAATCTTTTAAAAAGTGTGCATTCCAATGACCTAACTTCCTCCCGCTAGGCCCCACCTCTTAAAAGCTCCTCAACTTTCCAATGGCACCCAGAAGAAGACTGCACCTTTTAAATTTGGGGGGGTTGGGTTTTTTTGTTGTTTTGTTTTGTTTTGTTTTTGAGATAGGGTGTCATTGTATATGTCCAAAATTGTCCTGGAATTCATGATCCTCCTGTCTCTGTCTCCTGAGTGCTACAATTACAGTTGTGCATTACTACACCCAGCTGGAGACCAGTCTTCAACACACAGGCCTTTGGTGAATGACTTAGAGGAACATGTGTGTGAGGATGACTGACAGGAACACAGGGGCCTTGAACTATGGCATCACATCACTGAAAGCCCACCCCAGAGTGTGGTGATGTGCAAAGGCTGCTTTGCTGGAGCTCCTGAGCAACTGGCAAGTAGCTTCATCAGAGAGTCTCCTCTCCCTGCAGTTGCACACTACTCCTGTCACTGTGGGGACAGGGCTGGTGCCCTTCTTGTGAGTCTTGGGACATGCCGTCTCCTCCCTCCCCGAGAGAATGCTTCAGTCTGGAAGAAACAGCTCTACAACAGGAGCATTACTTAATATGACTGTGTAGATCAAAATGAGGACTAACAGAAGACAGGGCTATTTATTTGTTTGTTTGTTTGTTTGTTTGTTTTTGACCAACACCAGAAAAAGCTTTGTATAACTCAAGTTTCTTCTGAAAGTGGGACCTGCCCATGAGGACCAAGCAGGCTTGTTCTCTGTCACTGGCAGGTCCAAGCAGATGGCACATTTTGGAATAGTGGCTTTGACACCACAGTCCCTATGTAGGTCATCTGATCTGTCTGAATGCCTATCTCTCTTTGTGAATGCATGTGTATGATGTATGCATACATATACATCTGAGTGTGCACATTTGTGGAGGTCAGAGGTTAATATTGGGAGTACTCCATATCAGTCTCCACACTATTTTTTGAAACAGGCCCTTTAGTGAACCTGGGACTCACCAGGAACCTCTGCCTCCCCCTTGCCAGATGCAGAATACCAATGCACCCAGCTTTCTATGTGGGCACTGGGGATCAGAGCTCAGGTCTTCATGCTTGGGCAGCAAGCACTTTACCCACTGAGCCATCTCCCCCGCCCCTGGATCATCTCCATCTCTCACAGGCTCCACTACGACTGTGAAAGTGGTTCATAAACTATGAACATCATGCAAAATGTTAACTACTATGCTCATTGTGGCTTCACTGTTACTAGTAAATATGTCATTCTACCAATCAGTTTTAGAGTCCCGAGAGATCTTAGCTTAATACTAGCACATGAGAGTAAATACTCTAATCAAAGGAATTAATTAGCAAATCATTAATTTCCTCCAAAACTGACCCTGAAGCTTAAACTTGGGTCTTATCCCAAGCTTGCTACACAGTAGTCCCCAACTTAAAATGCACTGAGTGAATGAAGGAGGGAAGGCTCAGTATGTTCACTGCTGTCGCCTAAGGTGATAGTCGCTGGGATACTCAGCATGTTAATTAAAGTTCATTTAATGTTAGGCAGTCAGGACACAGCCAGCATCAGATGGGAGATCGGCCCAGCTGGCCCATACATCACCCTCACTGCCAAGACACTACATTTCTGGGGCAGATGCTCTTGGTGAGAAATGCTGAGGGTGGGTGTGCCCAGGGGTAAGGTCCTGGGCTTGCATCATGTGTCGTTTCTCTCTGTACTCCCATCACACGAGCTGTAGTGTACTCAGAAAACCCACTCCCGGGTTGCCTCTCCGTGTTGTCCACTTAGCAGTGGCGACATGCACTCCCTAGCACCTTGAAAGGTCACACATTTGGCAGGTAGATTAGGGGATGGAAGGTGGAGCTCCAGATGCCTAAATCCAGCCTGCTCTGTCACTTCCAGCTCTGTGACCTTGGGCAAGGTTGGTCTTCAGGCCTCAGCTTTTCTATCTACGTATACATCAGGAGAAGATCCAGCACATCCACTGACTGCAAGGGTCCAGATGACATGTTTGTGAAGTCCAGAGCCTGGCATGTGGAAGGGCGCAGAGTACAGCAGGCATCAGCATCCAACACTTTGAGTCCTTAGACATGGGAGATATTATTCAGCCAACGGTAGACACTGTATATAATTGCTATCATTTGCTAATTATAAAAATGTTCATAGAGTTTTCATTTTCTCCGTCTTTGTAATATTGAGGCCATATTATCTTTTGATTAAATATTGGCTAAGTGAAGGTCAGGGTTCCAGTCGATAACAATCCTACCTTTACTGTCAGTTCCACTGGTCAGGACAGAGAGCTGACCCAGAGTCATTGCTCTGGCTCTTTCTTGGCATTCCTGTGTTCTCACTGGGTAAGTGCGGGATGTACTTTTTCTCCTCTGTAAAATGGGGGAGACTTGTAGCTACTTCAGGGTCATTGAAAGGGTTAAGTAAGTTACTCTGTCTGATGGCTTGGGGTATGGCTTGGTGTCTAAGAGCTGTGGAGCAAAAGGCAGTTATGTGGCACACATCTAAGGACATCAAGGTCTGTGCTTGGTGGTAAAGTAGGTGCTCATTAAACACAAGTTCCTTCATTCCTTTGCAGTTCTCTCTCCCCTTCCGTCTTCCACTAGCCCCTGCCACTGTGAGTAGGGTTCCCAGCTGTGGAGCTCTGCTAACAGCAGAGCCATGTTGGGGACAGGAGAAATGCCATAGCCTGAGCAACTTATGTTAGTGGCACCTGTCACTCTACCAGAAGGCTCCCACCAGGATTCCAATATTCGACTCCTCATGTACAGGCAGCTAAGGGAGGGACTGGCTGCCTGTCACTCTTTCTTGGAAATGATTTCCACTGGGACCTTGCCCATCACCATTTCCCTTTTTATTGTCATGAAGCAATTGAGTCAAATTCCTTCAGCCAATAGCAGCACACAAAATGCTTCTGTGCTTGTGTGGTAGCCTCGTTAAAATTGCAGAATTATATTTTCCATACTCTGGGGGTTTCTCTTCCTGAATTTAAAAAAAAAAAGCGACAAAAAATCTTTCCATTCTATTTAGCTATTTGGAATTGGAATCTTTCTCTTAATACAATCTTTGTATGTTTACTTATTTGCTGGGAGTCAGGGGTGAGACATGAGCCATAGCACATGTGTAGTGGTCAGAAGAGATCTTGTGAGAGTCACTCCTCTCCTTCCATCATGTCGGTGGTTTTGGGAACATCAGGCTCAGCAGCAGGCGTCTTAGCTGGCTCAGTCCTCTCACCAGCCCCCTCAGAATCTTCCTGAGTGTGTTATACACCTGCTTCCAGAAATCAAAGAAAGCAATTTGACATTTGTTTTCTCTTTCCTTGTTGCCTTGGAATGAAGAGATGTGCTAATAAACTGGCTTCCAAAATACAAAACAAAACACTCTACACTCTTCCGGTTGTGTTTGCGTTTTCCCCGTGGTGTAAATACTCTTCCACGGTGGTTCTTAACAACCAGCTTAGAAAGGGTTTTGAATATTCATAGTCTGCTTGTAAGGGAATGGAAGCCCGAAGCCATAGCTGTAGTCAAGTGGAAAGGACAGACCACCAAACCCTGGTTAGGCCTGGCTTTGGGACTCATTTGACACTTAAGAGCTGGATTACCTGGAGCAGGGGGATTCCTGGAGCTTCCTTTATTGGGGTAACAGTGACCTCATGAGAGTGATGACAAATACAAGGGAGAGTGGCACATGTCAGGAGCCTTGAACTCAAGGGCCACATTGGCAAACACCTAGGTTGAGCCTCGGACAGGCACCTGGATGCCTAGAGTGTGTGTCATCACCCAACTGTTGTACACACGGCAGCAGTTATAGAATGGCTTCCCTGCCCCTTATAGCCTGGCACTGTGTGGCAACCTGGTTACTGTTCTTTGATTGGGCTTTTTTGTTGTTTTCAATCTTTCTCAGCCCTATTGGCTTGGCCTCTAGGTACCGCTTCTTCAGCCAGAGCCCTTCCCTCTGTAGGCACGTCCCACCCTGGTTTTGTCTTGCTGGGGGCTGCGAGTGTGTTTTGTTCCACTTTTGTCTCTTAAGTGAGGATGGCTCTGCTGGGGGTTCATCAATTTTGAGATTCTACCCCCAGCCCCGTTTCTCCCTACGTCACTCTCTAGCCATGGGAAGCTTGTTGGAGATCCTAAGTGTGACGTGTCCTCTCACACCTTTGGCAATACTCTTCCCTCTACTCATGATGCTCCTCTGTTTCCACTGAGTGACCTTTCACCTCCCCAAAAACAGCCCTCTTTGCCTACCTAGGAAATAAGGCGCAGCTTGCTTAGAAGGCAAGCCTCTGGGAGTGCCGGGAGGGAGGAGGTATGGAGATTATGTTCACTCATGCGGGTAGAGGACGGCTCCACTCCATGAACCGTAGACGTAAACCATAGCCCTAAACCGAATAAAAAGGAGGTTAGTCGTATGTGGCATTCACCTCTCTCTGTCTCCTGATTATGGATGCAATATGCAGATGCCTCATGTTTCTGACGCCATAGCCCCTTCGCCATGATCACTACATCCTTGAACTGTGAACCAAGATTGATCTCTTCTTCTAGTCTCTTAGGTCAGATATTTTGTCTCAGCAACTCATAAAGTAAAGCAAGACTTCCACACCCGCCTTGGCACGATACTGCCCTTAGTTGCTTATCTCCTTGTCCTGATTAGGCAAGAATGTATTTGGTGAGTTTTCTGGTGAACCAAAAATGAATGATCTGGGTTTATGGATTTGAGATCCCAGATTGTGCCTTCCAGGGTCAGAGCTGCATGGGAGTCATCTGAACCCCCGGCTCTCTGCCGGGTTGGGTTTTGTTTGGTTGTATTTGCTCATATTGGAAAGGCAGATGGAAGGATGGGTGGCTGTGAGACATCCCTTGCTCGTATTTGTATTCAGGGCTATGATGCAGAAGGCTAAAGGGACAGCAAGAATGATTTCCTGACTAACTGATTTCCAGAAGCTTCATAGGGAAATTCAGTCCCTACAGCAGGGCTCATTCCTGGGCATTACACCATGGGCCACTTTCTTTAAAGGACTTGACATTGACTTTGAAATAAAAAAATTTTCTCTGTCCAGGATGAAAGCAATAAACTGAGGCTGAATTGAAGTACTTAGGATCATCCAGGGGTTATTTTCAGTTGTGTTTTTCTGGGGAGAAACTGGCCAGCAATGGTTCCTGACTTTGTTCTCTCTCTCTCTCTCTCTCTCTCTCTCTCTCTCTCTCTCTCTCTCTCTCTCTCTCTCTCTCTCTGTGTGTGTGTGTGTGTGTGTGTGTATGTGTACATGTGCACTTTGGTACAAAGTGTGGAACTCAGGACCTTGTGCTTGCCAATGCTGGAAAAGTAGGTCTCACACAAAACTTAGGGGTGAACTGCTAAAAATCATATCTCATTCATCAAAGAAACTCTGATGTTCCATCTCCCCAGCTCCTGAAAACTAACTGGGACATTTTTGCCAATGCCTCATTGTCCCAGGATACAACATATCATTATTACTGATTACTGTTAGCTATGCATGTGGTTGTCTTGTTGAAACCTGAAAGATCTTTGCGAATGCTCTTTTTCAAAGAAGGAGACTAGGCCTCAGGGATGAGATCACTGCCTGAGGTCCCACAGCCTGGTAAAGGCCAAGCCACGTCCATGCTCGGTTGTTTGTTTGTTTGTTTGGTTGGTTGTTTGGTTGGTTGGTTGGTTGGTTGATTGTTTGGTTGGTTGGTTGTTTGGTTGGTTGGTTGGTTGGTTGGTTGGTTGGTTGGTTGGTTGGTTGGTTGGTTGTTTGGTTGGTTGGTTGGTTGGTTGGTTGGTTGGTTGGGTTTGTTTTGCTTTTCCCACTGTGCTGGGCTTGCTCAGTGCTTGCTTGGAGCTCAGGCCCCTGTGTGCGCTGGGCAACAGCTGAGCTCCAAGCTGTACTCCAGGTGCCTATGGCTAGCTCATAGCATTTTATGCCACAGGAGTTTGTACATTAGTGAAACAGCACATGGAAAATAGTGAAAATAAAGATATGCATAAGAACAGTATAGATTTGTATTAAGTGCCATTAATAGTTCTCTTATATTATGTAGCCTTTCCACTTGAGTTCACTTGAAAAAATAAATTCAATATTTCCCTGCTCTACTGGTGAAGCCCTAAATTCTAAAATTACCCCAAGGGCAGGAGTTGAGCTCTCCAGTGATTACTCCTGGTGTAGCCAGCTTTCCTGGGCTATATTTATCACTTAGTTAATTTGGTCATAGGTTTTCTTCCTTCCAGAAAGATGGTAAATGTATGGAATCACTTTGGTTAGGGATTTATAAACGTCACATTAATTTGGTCTTTTTTGTTCTCTCGCGATTAGCTATTTATAAACTGAAGATAGATTTTTATTCTTTGAGCAGACACAAAGAAAGAAATGGCTGGGATTATAGAATCATTCTTGTAATGAGCACTTTCCAAGCCTCTCCCATGCGTGGGGCAAATTTCCAGGGGAGCTTTAGAGCCAGTGTCAGTCTATGTGCTCTCACAGGCCAAAGAAAGGGTTAGACCTTCAACAAACATGAAGGGGAAGATTTACTAGAAGCCACCAGGATATGTCCCAGCAGCTGCTTGCTGTTCTGGGATCTGCAATGCCCCAGAGGCTCTTGTATAAGCTTAGTTCTAAGCCTGTCAGGTGGAGGAGGCTCTAAGAAGTAGGGACCAGTGGGAGGTCTTGGGCCACCAAAGACAAGCTCTCAAGGGGGGATCTAGAATTGCAGCCCCTCCCTCTTTACTTCCTGGTTGCCATGGACTGAACAGCTTCCTTCACCACAATACGCTGCCTGCCCCCTCAGGCACAGAAGCAGTGTATCTCTGATCACGATCTGTGACCTCTAGAACAGTTACCCAAATATACTTTTAAGCACATTATCTCAGGCGTTTGTTGCAGTGAAGGAAAGCTGACCAAACACAGTTAGCCATGTAGCCAGATGTGGCTTATGTCCATAATAATCTCCTAGGATTTAGGAGGCTGAGGAGGGAAGATTGCCTGGAGTTCAAGGTGAGCCTGGGCTGTAGAACGAGGCCCTACTTCAAAACATAAACAATCATGAAAAAAACTTAAAGCTTTTTAAGCTTGCAATTTGGGGTGTTCAAAGGCACAGCAATGGCAACAGCTGAGCTCTGGTAAGGGTCCTCTTAACAGAGAGTGGAGACAGTGGGAGAAAGTGGTCAGGCCTCCATACACAGAGTGTATGTAGGGTGCAGCCAGATTCCAGTTCCTATCACACTCTCCTGAGAACAGCCCTAATTCCTGCCAAGAGCATACCCCCAACCAGCCTACAGTCCTGCCATAGCCCTGCCACTAGGTCCTACCTCCTAAAGCCACTAACCTGGGGCCCAGCCCCCAACACATGGGCCTTCAGGGAACAAACATGTCTACACTATAGCAGGACAGGACAGTGATGGGAGTCAGTAGACATCCTCTTTTCTCTGGGGTAATCTTTGTGCAGGAGGAGACAGACAGATTCATACTCTGTCTTCTGAGCCTCTGTTGGTCTAATCTGACCTATTTTGACCATTATTGGAAACCAAGAAGATCTGTGAAACAGATTTTTTTCACCTGCTAATCTGTGATAAACTGTCTCTCATTGCAAAGTAAAAGGCTTTTGTTTTCTGCTAAAATGATTTGAGCATCAGTGAGCAGATGAGGTGAGAGTTTAGGGAAGCGATGAGCCTTTCCTGTATCCATCAGAATCGGCCATGAAGATCTAGTCCATCATTTAACCCAGATGGCCTTGAATAGTGTCTATTATGACCTGTACACCCAAGGAGAACTGGATCACTCCGTCCCTGCCTTGAAGGAGAGAAGTAAACAATTGTATCACTGTTGGGCCCTGACAGTTGCAGGGCATGCACCCTCTGGACATCTGTGAGTTAGGCATTGCTACTGTTCTGGGAATACTCCCTCAAAGACTGATGGGCCAAGGTCAGGCAAGGTGTGTTACAACTACCACTTCTCAGTTCATACTGCTGAGTGCCCTGTGACCTTCAGGGCTGCCAAGGCTGAGGGACTGGTCTGCTGGGCACCATTCCAAATTCTGCAGCTGTGGCTTAAGTGGCTGTAGGGACACTGAGAGCTCACTTGCTTAAAGGCCATCGGACTCCCATCCTTAGTCGTGGACCGGGTCGTGGAGGCTATCTATGTAAGGGGCACAGTTCTAAGTTCAGTAGAAGCCCTGAGAGCCTAAACTGGTTTTTAGTTGCTCTGGAGCCAGCTGGTTGAGACGGGCATGGCATCTGAAGAATCCTCCCTGTAGAGAGCAGGAGCCTGAGGGAAGTATAAGAGCAGAGGCTGTGTGGATACACAGAGAGAGGAAGTGCTAGGAAGGTTGACGATTTGTTGGGAAGCAGGGTAGGCTGGCTCCCCACTGACCTCCCAGAGACAACCATAGGGTGGGGGGAGGAGACATGGAGGGAGCTTGGTCTGTGTCCTACAGAAAAGGGTGACAGTCCCCACAAGATGGGCAGGATCAGTGTGAGGCAAGGTGCCCGCAGTTTGCTAGAAAGGAGCACTTGGAACAAAACCCCAGAGCCCCGTCCCCACTCTCCTCAGCTGCCTGGCGTGGAGCTAGGACCCACCAGTAAAGAGGCCAGGGGCTCAGAATGAAGGCTAGAGGAGAGCGATTTTTGTTAGGGTGACAGCAGGAAGCGCAGCTTCATGGGAAGAGAATCAGCCCCGTCCTGGACAGGTCAGCTGTAAAGCACACGACAGCGCTCAGGAAATGTCACTGTTATCACTGTGGTCATCATCACCGGTTTCACAGCTGTCGGCTCATCTGTCAGCAGCAGACATTGCTGAAGGTGAGGCCTTCTGGGGAAAGCAGAGAGGAAGGGGAGTCTCCAAGAGAGCAGCCCTGCCTCCACCTCTTAGGAGCCAGCACAGAGGCATTTGTGGGTACCCAGCTCTCACATTTGTGACAATGTGTCGACTTGAAGGTTTCTTAAAATTAACTGCAATTTCAGAAGTGAGGTGTAAGCGCTAGTTATGCCTGGCAACCCTGAGCTCCTTACTTGAAAGCTCTCACACACACTAAGACAATGACAGGCACTGCGCAGTTAAAATGTTTTAATGGAGAAAAATGGATGTGAACAGCAGCATCTTAAATGCATTAGTTTTCGACATTGTGAAATTAATTGGCTCCCAAATATAGCCCTCTCCTGTAGTAAGTGGAGCTCCAAAGAGCCTCCAGTTTTCTCACTGCCTGTAGCCAACATCTCTGGGTTCCATGGTGAATAAAGGCTTCTTTGTTTAATTAGAGTTGAATAGTGTTTGAATAAGTTGGTAATCCAATTAAAATTATATTTGCAGTTTATGCAAAATTTTAAAAAAAGTGACTTGTTCAGCAAATGTCTAATAAAGCTTGCTCTGTAGCCTGCAGTGAGCTGGAGACGGGGTTTCAGTGTGGCCTAGGAAACAGGCCGGGCTCTCAGAGAGCTTGGGGCCTCCAGTATGACGCCAGCACACAGCATAAGAGGTCAAGGCACTCTCAGGGCTCAGAGAAAAGTGTGTGATCCACCATGAGAAGGGGACTCTTGCCGTGGGCTTTGAAGAGAAGAGGAAGATGTCCCTCTAAAAAGGAATCCACTTAGGGCTCAGGGATGGCCAAGGGACAGAGAAGATCTGAACTGAAGTGCTGATGCTGGGGACGGGGGTGACAGATGCCTTGGCAGTCCCCATGTCTGGTCAAGTGCAAGCAACAGGAAGCACAGATTCCAAGGAACTAAAAGAGAGATGAAGCAACAGAGAGGCCTGGGAAGACAGCTTAGAGGCAGCACCCTTGCCTTGCATGTACAAGGGCATGGGTTCAGTCTTCAGTGAGAGGCGGGGGTGGGGGGGGAAACTAGATCAGAGACACCTCACTCAGAGGGGGAGATGAGACATTCAGTAAAGAGGGCTAGAGAAGAGCGGGGTACCCTACTAGCACACAATTATATGTCATTATAAGAAGGTCTATGACTATCAGTCACAAACTCTACAAACAACTTTTGTCCATAGCTGTGCTTTCAGAGACAGGGTAGCCATCTGAGCCATGGCTGAAGTCTCCAGACAAGCTCCGTTGTTAGGACCAACAAGAAAGGGAACTAGCCAGGTGGCTGCTGCCAAGAAGAGGCGGGGCCTGCTGCACAGGTCACCTTCTCATGTAATGTAAAAGACTCTCTTGCCTTTAGTGCCCACCAAGGCACCCCTAACCCGGCTATCTTACCCACTTTGCCTCTTCCTCCAGCTGATGAGATGCCTTTCAGGGCCATGGCTGCATCTGCTGACCTGTAGTCCTCAGGCTGCGCTGGGTTCAGCAAGCACCAGAGATTTCCTCCACGCTGAGAGCAGGCACTTTTTGTCAGTTTCCTGCTTTTACAAAATGGAGCATCTATATTATTAATCATGAAACATTTTAACTCTCCAGACAATGCAATAGATAACTATGTAATCTCCAAATCTCCAATGCCTTATCTTTCAGATTTCTGGATTTTTTTAATTTTGAAAAATTAATTGCATGTATACTTTGATTACATGCATATAATTTTTATAACTATCATTCAAAAGGCACTTATGTTGTGTTCCATAAAGAATCATTACTCTCTGTTCTTTTTGCCAAAGACATATACATTCATAGACAGTACACGTGATTATTTTATACATCAGCTTTCTTTAATCTAAATGACACAACACTGTGCCCTGTTTTAATCAGCCTTTCCCCCCAGCACTATATTTTGATGTTTACTGCATGTGACATATTTAGACCTCTGCCGGGTGTCCATTGTTCACACTGCCGGCTGCACAGTATTTCATCTGATAAACCACAGTTTCTCTGTTCCTCATTAGCTCGCTCTTAGCAAAGAGGGTCAAGCTGCTCCCCTCACCTTTGTTGTGACAAGCAGAGAGCCACTCTAAGTGACCTTCTGTCCCTGACATCCATGGGTAAGAGGTTCTCTCAACTGGGGCTAGAGTAGAAATAGGCTCTTTACTGATTAATGCTACTTATTTTATGTTATGCTATTATGTCACTTAAAATGTTGTTTTCTCATCCCAAGACTTTAGGGACCTGGCTATCTGCTACATTCCTGGAACCTAGAACAATACCCTCAATAAATATCTGTTCAAAGAATGGACACACTCATGTGACACCCCAGAGTGACTGTACTAACTTACACTCCCACCAGTTTGTGCAAACACCCCCATTTCCGACATTCTTGCCAACACCTGGCATACGTAGGTTAGCGTTTGCCCGTCTGATCCATATGGACAGCGTCATTGTCACCTCATTTGCATTCCTGGATTACTAATGAGCCTGGCTGTCTTCAAGTGGAGTTTTTGGCCACTTAGATTTCCCCCTGAGTTTCCCTTTCTGCCTTCTCTGTGGCTTCTGTTTTCTTACAGCTTCGTGGAGATGTTCTCTTCATCCCGGGTAAAAAGCACCCAATGGCTTCCTTCCCGGCCATGTGCAGCTGTGCCTGTACTTCATAGTTTGCCTGTTGCCAAGTATTATTTATGTATCTTAACTCCTTTTTGGCTTGCTTCTTGAAATAAATTTTAAAAAATAAACATTTTAGCTTTTTAAAATAAGTTTAAAATTTTTTATTTTACGTGCTTTGGTGTGGGGGTGTCAGATCCTTTGGAACTGTAGTTACAGACAGTTGTGAACCATCATGTGGTTGCTGGGAACTGAACCCAGGTCCTCTGGAAGAGCAGTCAATGATTTTAACCGTTGACTCATCTCTCCAGCCACCTTTTAGTTTTGATGCAGACAGTTCGGACTGACCTGTAATTCAATTTGTAACCCAGCTGGTCCCAAATGTACAATCCTCCTGCCTCTTCTTTCAAGTACCGGGGTCACAGCTGTACACGACTATACCCAGCTTTCGAAGTTTGTAGCCTTACCACGTGTTTGCTGAGATTGACAGTTTTACCTTTTCTTTCTTTTTTATATATATATATATATTTATTTATTTATTTTTGGTTTTTCGAGACAGGGTTTCTCTATATAGCTCTGGCTGTCCTGAAACTCACTCTGTAAACCAGGCTTTATCTGCCTCTGCCTTCTAAGTGCCGTTAAAAGCGTGAGCCACCATGCCTGGCTCTTCTTTCTTTTTTTAAAACGCCATTTTATCCTCATGTTTACTATGTTCATAATTTGAAAGAGGATCTTGTAGTATTTGCTGTTTCTAACTGTGCCAGTGTGACGTCAGTCGTGGGTTCTGGCAGGAATCTGTTGTCAGGTTATGATTTTTGCAATTCTAGGATAAACATTCATAATTATAGATTTTTTTTCATACTCTACTGGATCTGTTTCTAGATAGCATATCTTTGGTTCTTTAAAAAAAAATGTACCTATTCCCTTAGGGTTTGGTTTATTTTCTTGAATACTTTGTTTTTTAAAAATATTCGTAGGCTAGGATTTTATGTTTCGCTTTGTCATTTTCTCAGGGAGAGGCATCTCTCTCTTCATGGTTTGTACTATACTCTTCAGCTTCCATTGGTTTGCATAGCCAAGGAGTCACCAAACATTTCAGATGCCACTATTAGATGCCAATACAGTAGGGTGAAGAGACAGAAGAGGTTCAGGAGTCTGAAAAGTCATTGTTTGATAAACACTTGTCACACAATTAATGCTACTGTCTTGAAAGTCCTTGAAGACAGTGCTGTGGAGATTGATTGGGTCTCACTCAGGGCTTGGGATCCCATGAACCTGGCTCCATCAGTTGCTGACCATATCACTATGAGTGAGTTTAAGGCCCCAGTTTATCCCTTAAAGCAGGATATTAATTGTGTCTTTCACAAAGTATATCAGACTATATGTGGTATAAAATGCTTAGCTCAGTACTCAGCATACAGTGGGCATCAATCAAAGGCAGCTGTCATTATTAGCATCCATCTTTCCATTTGTTCCCATAATTGCTTTATGAGATAGATTATTGTTAGCATTTGACAGATGTTTCATGAGCATGTGGGAACATTTAGTAAAATATGGTAAAAATGTTGCTTTTTATTAATCTATGTAAAAGGGCTTTGATCGATGTCAGATACCATGCAGATGGAAGGGAATGTTATTCTCCAGGATGGCTTAGGCCCAAATTCTTGTCTGTATTTGGAAGTGTCATTGCAGGAATTTAAAATTATGTATCACAAGAATCAGAGAAATAGCCTCCACATCTGAAAAAGAGGGACCAGAGGATGGACCAAAAAGATCGTTTAGCAGGAGTAGCTAGGCATTACTATAGTAAAACACCAAGGCCATTGAGTGTCTACATGTGTGCATGTGCACGCTCCCAAGTGTGTAAGTACATGTGGAGGTCAGAAGTCAAGCTCAGGTGGTGTTACCCAGGTAACACCCATCTCCTCTTTATAGACATTGTCCCCTGCTTGCCTGGAACTCACCAGGTAGGCTGACTAACCACAGAGCCTCAGAGACCAGCATTTCTCCCCTGATCAGCACTGGGTCACAAGTGTGTGCCATACCCAGCTGTTGTTTTGTTTTGGTTGGTTTGGTTTGGTTTGTTTGTTTTTCGAAACAAAGTCTCTATGTAACTCTGGCTGTCCTAAAACTTGGTAAGTAGACCAGGGAAGCCTGGAACTCACAAAGACTTGCCTCCAGCTCCCAAGTGCTGGAATTAAAGGTGTGCAGCACTGTGCCCAGCTGACTGTTTTAAAATGTGCTTGCTGGGGATTGAGCCCGGGGCTCTGACTTATCAGGTCCATGTTTGTAAGTCAAGCACTCTGCTGTCTGAGTTAGTTTCCCATCCCCAAACAGTAAAATTTTAGGTGTGGCCATGTCTGACATGTAAGGTTATAGATAATTTTTCTTTAAACTTATCTGCCTATTCCAAGTTTCTCCTGTGTACTGATCTGGAGAGGAATGGGGAGTCAGACATAGGAAAGAGAGCTGGGCATCGAGTCCCAGTAAACTATCTAGTGAAGCCCAACTTCCAGCCACATGCTGGGACTGAAGCCTTCAAAACTCATGTCCTGACTCCTCTCGCCTCAAAATGCAACTTGGTACACATAGCCTTAGGGTCCTCCTCTGTCTGTCTTTGATGACTGAACCTAGATTCTTTCTTTTAGCTTGCTGGAAGGACCTACCTGAATCTTTTGGCAGGGAGACCTAAAACCATTGGCTACTCCATCCTTCCTGTATAGTGTCTGTTTACCTTTGACAGTCCTCAGGGTAGTCAGAGCCAGTCAAGGAAGTCTCCACCAAGGCTGCTTTTCTCAGAAGTGGCCCATAGAGGTCACACAGAGGCATCAACAGCTCCTCCCTCCTGTGCTAGGCATTGTCCTTGGCTCTGAGCTTCAATCTCAGCTGTTCCAGGCACCTAAGCCAGACCCGGCACCCTTTCCATGAACTCCGGGTGAGCGCACTTTTCTGACTTGGGATCTATTGGTTCATCATTCTCTCTTTCACCACGCTTGCTAGGCTACCATCTTCTCCTGCTTGGATAGCACAGAGCAACTCCTAACCTGTCTTCTTACATGCTCCTGCTTTCCTCTGTTCTACCTTCCAGTCAGCAGCCAGTGTCTTTTCTCATTTTCATGCACATGCCTGTGTGTGTGTGTGTGTGTGTGTTTTACATGTGGAGGTACAACACACATTTTGAAATCATTCTTGATTGTTTTTCCACCGTATGTATTGAGTTAGTGTCTTTCACTCAAATGCAGAGCTCACTGATACGGCTAGCCTTGCTAGCCAGCTTGCTCTAAGGATCCCCTGTCTCTGACTTCTGAGGCTACCTGTGGGCTCCTGGCATTGACTCAGCATGGTTCTGGGATTCCAAACTCCAGTCCTCATATATTCATGGCAAATGCTTTAATCACTGAGCTACCTCCTGAACCTGGGATGATCTTTTTCAAAACTCCATTCTACGTGGGGTAACTGATGGCTTTTCATTTCCCACAGAATGAAGATCAGACTGGGTCAAGTACCAGACAAGGTTTTGCATTGTCTAGCTTATATCACAGTTCTCAATCTGCAGTTCTTAGAGCCCCAGGCTTGCCCAAGACTTGTCAGGGTATCTGTGAGGTGAAAGCTGTTATCATCAGCACAACACTAAGAGACTATTTCATGGTACTGATGCTGGCCCAGCCACTGTAAACAGTGTGATGAATAAAACCTGTGGCTAAGTGTCAGTTAAGACAGTGACAGCAGGATCAGAGGATGGCTCAGCAGGGAATGGCCCTGGCCACCAAGCCTAATGATGTGAGTTCAGTCTCTGTGGTGGAAGGAGAGAACACTCTTAAAGTTGTCCTCTGACCTCTACACTCACGGCACTTGTGTGCATGCACACACATACACAAATGCAGTATTATTGTTTAAAGATAGTAACCACAGACTGTACACAGTGTGGGTTTTGTGGTCATATGCCCTCTTACTGTGAGACTGGGATATTTCCTGCTGGGCTAGCAAGGCACAATTTAAAACAAAGAGACTGTCAGATTTACTCAAGACAGTCCTTGGTGGAACACTTTTTAAAAAATCAAAATAGGGAGCAATGTGTGCTCGCCCAGAGGTCCCGAGTTCAATTCCCAGCAACCACATGGTGGCTCACAACCATCTGTAATGGGATACCCTCTTCTGGCATGCAATATACATGCACATAGTATACATACATACATACATACATCTTTTTAAAAATGTTTTCAAAATAAAAATTTAAATCTCAGCCCTAACATACAGTTTCTGTTGGTGGCATTGGTAATATTGTGTATATGGCCAAGTGACAATGGCTAAGTTGCTTCTGTTGCTGGAAACACGATATTGTGTTTGTGCGAATTGTTAATGGCCATAATGGGAAGGACTCTCCTGAGAAGAAAACTGGCAGTCAATCTATTGTCTCAAAACAAAGAAGCAAGCTTCCCACTTAAAGGAAATCAGATTTGGAATCTTTAGGAAACTTGTACCTGCCACTGTGTGCTTGCCAACTTTCCAGTACTTAAAGAGCTTTTCTATTGAAGTCAGAGATCACATAGAGGACAGTGATGTCATGACAGTGTGTGCTGGAAGCACATGTGGAAGATCCCCACAAACCAGTGTCTTCCAAACATCCAAACCATGATATTGCCACACTCCTCGGGGTAGAGGTTGGTCCAAGGCAAGTGGTGGAGCCTCACCTCAAGTTCAGTTTGTCAACACCAATAGGTGCCTTGCCTATCACCCAAGAAGGCAGCCCTCGAGGAGATGCGGTGTAGGCCAGGTTTTCATCATATAGTCCTTTCCAAACATTAGAGCACTCTGAATGTAAAAATGGGAGGGAGGCTCTAACCATCCCCCAACCACACTCCTTCTCTGGTGTGTGTAAGGTGCATGCACATGTGTGCATGTGTGGAGATCAGAGATCAACTTCAGTACTGCTCCTCATGTCTTTAGAGGCAGGGTCTCTTGCTGATCCAGGCCTTGCCTTGGGCTAGATAGACTGAGCACTAAGCTACGGGCATCTGCCTCCCCCAGCCTCCCCAGCACTGGGATGGCAAGCTGCTCCATCTCTATCGTAGGCTATTTTAATGTGGGTTCTGGAGCTTGGATTCAAGTTCTCATGGTCACAGGGCAAACATTTCACCAACTGTGTTCACTCCAGCTTCTCCAAACATCTTTTTATAAAGTCATTAGATTGTGAATGTGAAAAAACCAATTCATCTTCTGCAATTTCTTACAAAAATGGGATTTTTCATGAACATGTTTGCTTTCATTACTGTCTTGCTGACTTATTGTTAGTAAAGAATTGTTGGAAGAATTTGTATGTTTTTAAGTGTTCTGTCTCACTTTATGTTATAGAAACTGATGAGTTGTGGGAGTATGAGGGACTTCCTAGTACACAGCCCTTGAGAGTCACTGGTCTAAGCTCTTTACATAAAGGTCTAGCATTCTAGCCTCCCCCATATCACTCTTAATATTCCCAAATGTCCCCTAATCCCTTCTTTATGTCCCACAGTCAATTTCCTTAGGCAGACTGCCCTGTGCTTCAAGGTTTCTTCGCATTCAGTTTCTCATGCCAAAAATGGATGCCTTAACCCCAGCCTTCCCCATCTGGGCCATCTCCAGCGCAGCTTGAGAAGGCTTCTCCTCACCAGCCAGCATCTACCAGTGCACTTTTGTTCCCCCCGCCTCATAGGCTCCAATGTTAATGTGTTTCCTAATGATCTCTACCTTCAGAGTGAAATTCTCATTATGTCCCTCCTTTATCACCTCCCTTCTGCACCTATCTTACAAGTGCCTCCTCTGCCGCCCGTTGTATCGTATTAATCACCACCTGTCTGAGAGAAGAGAGAGGAAAAGCTAACGGACATTTTTGGCATGAGAGCAGTCAGTTCTCAGTCTTTTCCTCGAGTAAGAGGGTCTCATACACCTCTTTACAAGCACTGGGATAATTTAGTCACTGTTGTCAGAGGGTTTTTTCCCTCCCAAGCCCAGGAAGAAAAGCATCTGGTGCTGTCATTAATGAGGCCAATTTCCCTGTCTCTTGTAGCTGGAAGCCCCTGAAGTGTGTGCTTGTTCTGCACGCTAGCCACTCCTCTCATTTTCTCTGTACATCATCTTGTTCTCTGAACTCCAGACCTTATGTAGACTCGGCCCTCGCCTAAGCTCGGGGTCAGTGGGAATCAGCTGCATCCTTTGATTTTCCTTGGCAAAGAAAAAAAAATGTGGGTTATCCAGATGTCTCAGCCTGCTGGGGTGCAGTAAAGGGCGTGATAGGGTTTTGGAACCGCTAAGAAAGCTTTATAAGAGATCAGGCTATCTGCGCCCTTGGTTGAAGAGGTCTGGTCATGAAGCATGTCCTGGTACAAATGATGCCAGAGCCTCTGCTCCTCTCTGGACCTGGTTTTCCCTCTGTCAGATGAGCAGGTTCCAGAAAGCCCAGTAAACTCCAGACTGCTCTTGGTGCAAAAGAGGGGCACCTCCAAAGAAAACACACCTGGGTCTTCTCTCCAAAGAACACAGTGTCTTAGATACCGCAGAGCATCTATGGAATGATATCCACTCTGCACATGTGCATATTCACTTACATACACATGTGTGTATGCATGAATACTCTAGACTGCCCGTCTTGTGCCACTCTTGCTGATCCTGGGATGTGGTGGTGGCAAATGAGGAAGGACGGTACCTGTCAACTCTAAAGAGTTCATAGGCTTGTGATGGAGCTACATAGCATGTGTAACTAGCCAGGCATCAAAGCATTGCTAGGAGGGTACTGTCCTGAAGGAGAGATGGGACACGGTGTCCTCATGCTTTAGGGTAGGAATTGGCGAGTGGTTGCCAATCAGGAATGGTGACAGTCTCCAGTTGAGGAACTTGAGGAAGCCTTTTGGAAAGGCATGATTTAGCCAAGGCTAGTGGCATATAACTGACATCCCAACACTCAGGGGGCTGAGGCAGGAAGGTTGTAAAATGTGGTATGTGTAGTGTAGGCTACACAGTGAGACCCTGTTTTATAGATAGGGGAGAGAGATGGGGGGGGCAGGAGATCTATTATCTAATCTAAACCATATAGCTCAATGACATACTGCAAGAATCCAGAGAGGAGAGAAATCAAAAAGCCCTCAACTCACTAAGGAAAGGTTTGAGGAGAAGGGGTAGGGGACAGAGAGGGGGTGGGGGAGAAATTCTTTTGTTGAGACTCTGGAGTCCCCTAGAATCATGCTGCTAACCCAGGCTGAGCAGGAGGTCTGAGGATGCAGCAGGTCCCTCCCACAGGGTCCTTGCAACGTTATTATCTGGATGCAAGCTCCCAACTTTCAACTATCCTGTCTCAAGTGGTCTGTGGGCATCTCAGGTCTGTGTGAAACAGCGATTTGAGCATTTCCTAGAGTCTGGAAGGCAGGGGGAGACAGTCGGGCTGAAGAAACTTAAGAACATATCACTCCCCTTCAAATAAGAAGCTCAGTGGAGCAGCTTGTTTTAATTTTTCAGCCCTGCGGCCTCTTTAGTAGTCTATCTGGGAGAGGTCTGCATACACACCAGGGTTTCAGTCTGGTGCCGTTAGCATGTGCTCTTTGCCCAGGGCACATTAGATCATTACCAAGCACTCACAGCATTTGACAAATGGGATAGCTGCCGCTCAGGCAATTTCCCAGTGAATGGCTGAGCCAGGTGGAGTGGGCAGATAGGCGGCCTGACTGAACAGGGGAAGCTAATACTAATCATTAGGTCTTTGAACCTTACCGTGTTCCCAATTAATGGGCGAATAAAGTGAAACGAGTAATTAGATGGATTCCAACCCACTAGCTGTGCTTCCCCGCTTGAGTGCCTCCCACCTCCTTACCTCTCCAGGCAGAGCAGCGACTCCGCTGCACAGATGAGCAGTGTGGGCTTAGGATACTCATAGCATTAAGAGCTGCTAGCCACTGAGAACATAAAAAGGGCACTTAGGATGAGCCAAGCTCGGTGCTAGGATGTTGGCATTTGAACAGGGATGGCATGCCTGCTCCAACTTAGAGACACAAAGGTCAGGATGAGGGAAGCATGAAGAGCCACCAGTACCACCTGGTTGGGTGGCTGGCCTGGGACAGAAGCCACCCTGGGGCTTTCCTCCTTCCCTAGCTGACTGACCCCAGGCCAGCTATTTCCTTGGTTTAGCAGACAACCTTCCCAGGCTCACTGATGTGAAATCAAATTTAAAGACTTTCACCAGCCAGCAAACGTTGCCATGTGATAGTGTGTGGGGCATGGTTTTAGTATTTATGTGGCTGAGAGGACATACCAGTTTACATCTGTGCTTTCTTCATTCAGAACGATCCCTTCTGGTGGTTCCCTCCAATTGTGTGAGCGAAGGAGGCCACACCTCAAACATTCAAAGCCTTTCCTTCTCCTGGAGGACTTTGTGTGTTTGGACCATAATCTATACAAATCCCAGAACCCTACGCTTCATTCCATTGGAACTGAGAGTGAGGGTCCCTTTATCTCACCGCCACCTCCAGCTAGCTCTACAGCCAGCCAGGCCTCCCCTGGGTCTCAGTCTCCTCAGAGAGCAAAGACTTCTATGACCTTCTGTGTATTAACTTCTTGTGCTTATTCCCCATAAATAAAATCCTATCAGATGATTGGTACACTTATCACTGATGAACAAGATTTAAGTTTGGTCACTTAAACTCGGAATTCTTTTTTTTTTTTATAAACATGCACGGTTTTATTTTCTGAACTTCAGGACTCACTGGGTTGATTTGGCTTCTTTATTATGATCATCTTGCCAAGGACTAATGATTCAGACCCAGTGTCCCACATAACCAGGGTGACCCAGTGACCCGTCTAGAGGCACCTCTTGTGATAGGGCAGAGCACACATCTTCAGCATTGCTGTCTCTCTTCCTCACTCAGGTGGCATAAGTTTGTCCTGGCCCTCATGCCTCTTTGTCATCTCTTAGTCCAGAGCCCAGTTTAGGCTACAAACAAGCATGAGTGCAGGGAACAAGAGAGCAGACACTTGCATCAGTGCCCATGATGGGCGTTACCAGTCTTACTTAGCATGCTGACCACCCCTGTGCCACAAGCTGCCCATGTCCCCAGCCCTCTTGGAATAACATATCAACTTTTCTGGAGATCCCCCATGGCTGCAAGGCCTCTGGACTCACTTCACATTTGAGGAGCCTGCTTCGCATAGTCGAAAGGTTCTACTTACTGTAAATAAAGGTAGTATCTGATAAGGAAAAGAGATTTTTTTTCACAAATGAGAAGAAATGCGACACTTTATGCTAATGTGACAAATGTATGTTGTCTGCACATAACATTTAATAA
Organism: Mastomys coucha; assembly: GCF_008632895.1. Lineage (NCBI taxonomy): Eukaryota > Metazoa > Chordata > Mammalia > Rodentia > Muridae > Mastomys > Mastomys coucha. The sequence continues at coordinate 23,833,004 of NW_022196897.1, read as the reverse complement.
GAGATTTAACACGAGACTTTATTTAAGAGACTTGGTTCTGTGTGTGGTACAGTATGTATATGGATGCACATGGTAGCCATAGGCTGACTTCAGATATCCTTCCTTGATCACTGTCCACCTTCCTTTTTGAGATAAGGTGTCTCAGTGAACCCAGAGCTCATAGATTTAGCTAGGTGGGCAGGGCAGTGGACTCAGGGACCCTTCTGTCCCCCTCCCTCGCAGCACTTGGTTACAGGTACATGTCATCATGGATGGTCACCATATTTGCATAGCAAGCACCTTACCAACTAAGCTATCAGGAGCCCATGTTTATGTTCTTGACTGTGGTCTCCTGGGAATGTTTACACATTTAAACCTGTTCTAGCATAGTCTAAATATATAAAAATTTTATGCTCCAATAAAACTATGTTTGTCAATTGTCAGGTTTTCCCAGGAGTACTTTCCCTTTTCAGGGAGGAGCTGACTGAGAAATTATTCAAATCAGATTTCTTGATTTATGGATTGCAGAGTTCACGTATTTTCTCCCCCACTCTGCTATTTCCCATCATCTACTGTGGTGCTTTAGGGTTGAGGCTCATGGGAAACCTCATCAGGGTCACATAGTAGTGAGGCCTAGGACATCCTTTTGGCAGAGAGCACTCATTTCATGAAGCTTCTCAACTGATGTCTTAAGAGCACCGGCCAAGCAGTGGTGGCACATGCCTTTAATCCCAGCACTTGGGAGGCAGAGGCAGGCAGATTTCTTAGTTCAAGGACAGCCTGGTCTACAGAGTGAGTTCCAGGACAGCCAGGGCTATACAGAGTAACCCTGTCTCGAAAAACAAAAAAACAAAAAAAAAGCAATGATGGTTTTAGGTCACGGGCCCCAAAGGAAGAGCCCCAAAGGAAGACCCATCCTCGGTCACAGTTACTGAAGTCACATCTTACCACCTGTAGCCTCCTGTGGTCTGTGTTGTGTTACTGTTAGATTCAGTGTGGGTCCCCCACTTTTTTGTATTTTCTTTATATCTACATCAATGGCAGCTCTAAACTCCCCATAAGCCTTATGCTGCAAGGAAATATCAGATGCGCCTGTAGTTGCCCCTGCAGTCCCTAAGCCCAGTCCCAACATAACTGCCAGGGTTAACCCCTAACTCCCTTTTGTGTCTTACTATGTCTCTAGCCTCAGGATCCCAGTAATTCAGTACATCTTCATAAGGGTGGTTCAGCAATCTAGGCACTAGCTGGACCAGAACACAAAAGTCATGATTGTTATTTAGAATCTCTAAACTTATACAGGTTGTAATCCCTGAAGCACAGGCCCACTAGCTGTCTAAGGGTGGGAGGAGGTACCCAGTTAGATTCTTTATCAGAGGGTGTGAATGTGAACTATTACACAGATGTTGATGGGTTTGTGGGATCTGACCCATACAAAGGCCTTTTGGGACACTCTCTTGCCCAATGCCCTTTCTCCTTGCAGTATGCACACTGGTCTTAGGCAAGGAATTCTCTTCTGTTGCCAGGTACTATCTTACTAGGCTCTCAAGCTTCCTAGCTTCTCTTCTTTCCTGTCTCTTATCTCTCTTCAGCTCTCTAGCCTCTTATTCCTTCTGACTCTTTTCTTCTTTTTGTCTCCAAACTTCTTGCCACTTGTCCCCACTTTGTTTACTAGACTCTTATCTTTAAAGACCTTCTTCTAAACATTCTATCCCTTCACCATGCCCTTTTACAGTCCTTCTGCAACATTCTTTTTTCTTTCTCCATTTTTCTGTTATAAAACACTTTCTCAGCTACCTGCACTAGTTCCCTTAACAACTTGTCTTGCATCTCTTCTAACTTTTGTAGTCTTTCAACTCCATCAGAAATCCAGGAATGATTGAATAATAGAAACTATATAGGAAGCCTAACATAGATTCCAAAAATATTGCCAATTGATAGAGACTGCTGGACACTTGGCCAGTCCTTACTTCAAACCATTGGAGCATTGATCTTCAGCCTTCTGGCCCATGAATGTCTGAAAACAGGAACATTAAGGACTTGTCTACTCTGTCTCGGCAGATATAAGCTGTCCTAGGCCTATAAGTGTGTTCTTTTTGGACAGTATTGTCTGCAGATGAAGAGGCAACTTTTGCCTAGTGGTTGTCTCGCCACAACTGGAGCAACTCCAATGATGCTCAATTTCTTCTTTGAGTCTGAGAATGGGGTATTGTCCAGAACAGACAAGTCTCTAACCAACTGAATAAATAATATCAAATGCCACATTCTGTGGATTTCTGATGTGTTTGAAAACCAACTATCTATGTAAAGTAATCTGGATTATTGCCTGTGAACTAATCTCACTTATTTTTTAATTAAAATCTCCCTAAACTCACAGGTCTAAACATCTCAGATCTGTCTATAATAGCACTAAAAGAAGGACTGGGTCTAAGCCCTGTCTACTAGGGAAACAAAATAATTACTTATAAGCCTACATACGACTCTTACTGAAACCAGAAATCTCTTGAGTGAATATAGAAAACTTCATCTTTTGGTCTTGATGTATGCACAAGAGAACTTTATTAGCTACACCTCTCAGACAATAAGAACATTATTGTGCACCTAATCTTAACAACAAATTCTCAATTTAAAAGCTCTTACTCATTTCTTGCATACCAGTTTAAGATATAAATGGTTTATAACACAAGCCTCAACTTTTACCAATTACTACTACAAACATAGGATACAAAACTCAAAACTAATAATATAAATGTTAAAGCAAACTTTCTGGGAATAAGCTGTATATCTGAAGAAATACTCAAATACCTAACCAAATTCTAGTCACACAATGCTTCCAGTTTAAATTATCTATGCACCAATCAAATCATTTTCAGTACACGGTAAATATTATCAGGAGGTCCTATTGCCAAAGATAACTTTGATTTTGTATTGAAATGAATTCTGTAACAAATAGGAACATGTGACTTTAACTCAATCATAAGGCTTTCTATTAAATGAGATTATAGCTATACAATTAAATCTGGCTACTTTTCCCTATTCTAAATATGACCGTTTTACATTTCCTAGAAACACAACCTATTAACAACCCTCTCCAGCCCCTAGGCCCAGGGAACTGGGCTGACAACTCTTCAGGACTTCTTCAAGCTGAATGGGGGCGTTGAGATATAAGGCGGGGAGGAAAAACAGAATTAGTCTTCTGATGTCTGTGTCTTAACTGGATCAGGCTGAAGTTCAGGACATCAGGAGTTCAAGCAGGCCAATTTAGCATGTCTGATGAAGGAATTCACCAAGGCTATATATTTCTGTAATATATATATATATAATATCTGAAAACAAAATTTTAGTATCATCAAGATGTATACCTTCCCCCCACCTCTGGAATCTAGTTTTCTAGAAGATGTAAATACTTCAAGCATCTTTTCCCCAAAACACTAAAACCAAACCTTTACTCATAAATACAAAGAGATCTATCTGGGAGGCATTTGGGTTCTCAGTGCCTCAAAGTCTCCAAATAAGAAAGTCTCCATTTCTGATTTAAAGGACAAGATAAAGTTCCTTATTTTGCAAATGCTAAGAGTGCACCAGCTGTTCCAGGTTTGCTTCTTAGGCTTGTATTCTCTAGGGACAAGGGTGTTGGCTATTTACTTTTTATTTCTAAGGCAAACTAATTCTTCTGTTTGGCTCTCTTGTTTAGAGCACCTCACTGCTCTTACTCTCATGGACCTAGCCTGTGTAATTTTGCCACAGCAAGGCGGCTCAGCTCAGAGCTGTTCTTTGCTCTAATTGGCTCGCTTGGGTCACATGACCCAGCTTTAGAGCACTAGAGTCCCCTTACCCAGGTGATCACCCAACCAAGGAAAAAAGGGAAAAAGAAATAATATATAGACTTTAACTCCCAGGGTAATGATTTTAAAGAGTGAATCTACCAGCAAACTCCATTTCTAGCCAGTCCTTCTCAGCCATTCTGGAGCCGATCACAGCACACTGCTGCCACTGTGCAACTCTGTCTGGGTGGCACAGGTTGCTGGTCAGGGGGCCACGCCCGGGTCTGCCCATGAGCCCCTCTGCAGGCTGATGCGCCCCGCAGCCAGTAGGCCCTGGCGAGTGGCAGCAGTTCCCCCATGCCACGGGGAGGGGGAAGAGAAGCTCGGAGAGTGCTTGGGGCTGCGGTCGTCCTGCTCGTTCATTCGCTTGCTCACTCCTCCTGGTGCTCTGCACATGCGGACAGGAGCTGGACCCATGGGATGGTCTGGCCGCTCACGCTCCTATTCTGCCTGCTCAGCTCCACCGACCCCTACACTCCCTCCCCTCTCCCTCTGCCGCTGCCACGGGCCCTGCAGCAGCCCCAGTGGAACCACCAAGCCACGCACAGCCCACGCCCCTCCCAAGGCCCAGCGGCAGCCATGGCCCCCAGCCTCCAGGAGCGCACGCCCCACCTGTTGCTACTGCCGAAGTGGCTGCCCAAGCTTTAACGTCCATCCATCAGTCAGGAGAGGGGGGTATAGGTCGTCAGTCTAAAGTCCAAATACATAGAACAAGATACCAAGAAACAGAGTTACCATACAGACAGCTCGACCTTGCCAGGTCCATGACACAGAGAAAGACAATTAGGCCTAGTTACAGACACCAGGTGCTCCTGTACACACAGATAATCAAAGCCAAATCACAGAGTTGCTCGACCATGCCTGCCACTCTGCCAAAATGAGCCAATTACCCCTGTACACAGCAGAGACCAGATACAGACAGACAGGGGCACCCCTACTACAAGTGCCCCAAACAGAAAACAAAAGAACCGGTAGTGGCCTTCTCACTGCCGCTACCCCTGAATGGAGTTGGCCCCTCCCAGATCCAGCTTCTGCCTGCGATGGTGAGGTACTGTCTACCTGCCTCGCAAAACCAAGAAACTGCTGCAGCTGCACAGATTACAGACACAGATGTAAGAAGTCAGACATAGACACAGAAACAACCGCGGTACCTGCTAAAGAGTGCTTTCTCCTGAGTGTGCGATCTCCTGAGCGTGCAATCCTCAGATCTCCAGTCACTGGTCCCACGAGAGGGGGACCCTTCCTGGCCAACGCACCATGATGTTAGATTCGGCGTGGGTCCCCCACTCTCGAAGAATCAGGAGGGAGATCGCTGCAAATTGCATGAGGTTTTTATTGCCAGTATACTGGGGTCGTCCTGCATTCAGAGCAAAGGCGACCCCCAGGAACAAAAGCACATGCTTTTTATACCTTCCCAGTACATAGGTTTACAGCATGAGTTGGTTATATCATTGGTGGAGCCCATTGTCTTTTGTTTCCATTGACTTCTGTGCCCCAGAAGAGAAGGAGATACCAATTGCACGTAGGAGGGGTGGGGGTGGGGGAGATCCACCCTCCCGGGGACGTTTCCTGGAACTGGGCATTTCTTGGGGATGGGTGTTTGCTCTGTAAACCTTTCTGAAGCTCTGTCTTTAGGCTAAATGGACATTCCTTGCTCCTTGGTATTTTTATGAGGTGTCCCTATTTGCTCAGTTCTTACATTACTATAGGATATCCCAGCCACCAGTCTGCACAGTCAACTATTCAGAATGTTCTTTGGACCTTTTTTCTGCCCAGCTAATTCTGTCAGTGCCTGTGCAGGACAACATCACCCAGCGTCTTCCCCATCCTTCAAAAAATGTCCCATTTCTTTGTATTCCTGTAGAATGTGATGTTTTGGGGTTTTTTTTTTGTTGTTGTTTTGTTTTGTTTTTTGTTTGTTTGTTTTATCAGTTTATATGTTTCTTTTTTCACCTTCCTGGGTGCAAAGAAAATTGACCTCATGCATCTCTAGATCTCTATATCTGAGAGTGCCTGACTCCATCTATAGTGAGAACTCTATCAAAGCTTTTTCTCAGATTTACTGGCTCAAAACACTGGATCATATAGTTCAGAGAGAGGCCGTTTACAGAGGATCGTGGTGCTAGTATTTGTTAAACAAAAATGGTAAGCATGTCTATCAAATCCCAGGGGGACATGGAAAGCTGGGAGAAGTGACTGTAATACAAGAACCATGGATCCATCCACTGTCCACACAGCTCAGCCTGTGCCCTGAGCCAGACCCACACCATAAGCCCTTCTTCAGTTACTTTTCACCACGGAGCTGCCAGGGGAGGCACTTGGTGGGCAAAGAGGCTGTCCTAGCCCTGTCTGACCATTAGCTCTGTCAACTTGAGACAATCTAGAACTTTCTGAGTGGGGAGACTCAGTGACGATTATCCAGATTAGGTTGGCCTATGGGCACATACTTTGAGTATGCTGACTGAGGCGGTAAGATGTGACTGCGGTGGGTAGTGTCATCCTCTAAGCAAGGGATCCCAAACTATGTAAGAGTAGAGAAATACACCTGAGTATAATGTGTGTGCACTCCTGCTCCTGATTATGGGTTCAGTGTGGACAGTTCCTTCAGTCTCTGCCACTGTGACTCCCTACCATAATGGACTGCAGTCTTGAACCATGAGCAGGAATAAACATCTCCCCCCCCTTACGTTTTTTGTTAGTATATTTTTATCACAGCAGTAGCCAATGAACCTAAAAACCTCCAAAGCAGTAAATGGTATTAGGAGGAAGACCCTTGGGAGGTGAGCATACCATGAGAGCAGAGCCTTACAAAGGGGAGGAGTGTCTCACAATGGGGATCCAGAGTCCCTGCTCTCCTGAGCAACCTGCAACCAGACTCTGTGGACTCCATGGGATTTCCAGGGGAATGAGGGAGATAGCAGTGTGTGTGGACTCATAGCAGCTCAGGCTGACTCTTCCTCGGAGCTGAGTCAGGAAGCTCACAGCTAGGCTTCTCTAAACTCAGGGTTCTTGCTTCGGCCTTGAGGAGAAAGAGCTACTGAGGCAGCACAGTGGCTGCCTGAGGGAGAGAAGAAATGAGCTCTGCTTGCGGAGAGAGGCTCAGCTTACAGCCATAACCTGCCCCCAACTCACAGGGAGATTGGCAGTAACCTCAGATCACCCCCACCCACTGCTTGTGCTACAGAGATGCTAAGAGCCCCATTTCAGAAGGCTGCATACCTTACCGGAGCACCTCAGGGAACAAAGGAATTAATGAACATGAATCAACCCTTAGTAAACCATGTGGTGTGGAACAAAAGGAGAGAGGAGCTGCTTTCTGGTTCTAAATGAATATGAGTACCAGCCATCAGCAAGCCCTGGAGGGAGCTGTGGTTCTCCTGCATGGGGATCCTTGTCTGCTGCATGGTATTATGAGCAGCACAGGGCAATGCCTCCCCAGGGATACTCCTGGCCCTGAGCCCCAAACCAAGGCTCCCTAGAAGCCAAGACTCTTTACATATAAAATCCCACGGCTACTTCCTGGCAGGCACATATGCCGAGGAACTTCAAAGTCCATGTCAGGATCCTCATCTAGCTCCAAAGATTCAAACGCCTTGAAAGAGGTGGGTAACCCTGGAGCCCTTACACAGGTAAACTGGGGTCTTTGTGAGAAGAACACAGCACCTGGGAGAGATTGATGGGACAGGATCTTTCACACAAAGTGAGAAAGAAAAAAAATGAATGCTTTATCTTCTAAAGAGCGGCCTGAGCCTTTCATCCTGAGATTAAGGCTCTCCCCCTCCTCCCCATTGCTGCTCTTGATCAAAGAGCTGCGTGGGTGTAGAACAGTGGGGGCCATCCATCCATCCATCCGTCCGTCCATCCATTCTTCTGTGCCATGAACCCGTCCAGGCTCTGGATTAGGCTCTATGAACAGCAAGATTCAAAGGTTGAGAACTGGCTGCAAGTGGGGGATTAAGAGTTGACACAAACGCCTGTGAGGGGAGCCTGGGAAGGAAGCCTTTCACCCTCAGAGTGTCCGAGGGCTTCCCTGAAGAAGAGACCCATATATGTAAAGACTAGGTATGTGTAAGAGAAAGAGAAGAAAGGGCATAGTACCCAGAACAGGAGACAGCTGAAGAAAGGTTGAGAGTCACCCACACGCATGATGGAGCTAGAGAATGGGGGTATGTGGCTAAGCACAACAGGAAGGCTGCCAAACCACAGGGGTCAGGCAAGCAGAGGATTCCATCATCTAGCCTGGGATCACCTGTAGCCTCTGAGGAGGGGTGGTAGTGCCCATGTGACAGCTTTGTCAGTCATCTTTGCTATCCCAGTCCCTGACTTCAGCACTGGGTGGGGGACACACACCCTTTCCATTTGTCACTCACCTCAGTCTTCCTGTCAGAAAAAGCCTGGAGGAAAATTGACCTGAGATCCTGCTGGCAGTATTAGAGGTCTATAAAAAGAGCCATTCAAAGGAGAAATGAAGAGTAAGGCAAGCAATGTGCCCCTTCCCTCTTGGAGCCGACCTGCTTTGTCTGTTGCCATGAGAGAAAATTCCCATAAGGCCATACAGTCAGATTCAAACAGGAAAGAAACAAAAATGAATATTTTTGCAATTCACCACATAGAACCCCCTGTACCCTAACCTGCTTGAGGACACTTTTGGGAGCTCCCATTCCCTTATGACAATTGGCTGAGACCCCCTTGTGAGAGACCTAGGATGTCTCTCACAAGCTGGAGGAAATCTCTGGAATAAATTTTGATTGATAAAAGTAGCTGGACTCGACAGTTTTCTTCAGGTTTAAAAAAAAAGAAGGATGGAAAAAAATCCCAAACAATCAAACGAAGCTTGTTATCCCCACAGGTGTTTCTGCAGGAAATTGCCTGGGTCTGGTTTTTCTCTCCTCTCTCTGGAAGTGCCCAATTTCACTCTGACCTCCCCATTTTTCTCCAGGGCTCCACAAGAGCTCTTCTACCCCCACCCCCACTACCCGGTCTCCATCCCTCTGCTTCATTTCTAGACTCTCACCCCAATGACACTGCAGAGGGCTTTCCGTGTTCTTCCTCAAGGCTCCCTCTTAACATCTCCTAAATCTTCACTTGCATTGTAATAAAATCAAACCAACCAGCAAGTGGCTGGCAGTAGCCGGGACTCCTGATCCGGAAGCAAAGCCCAACTGCACTCACCCGGTCACTGTGCAGGGTGATATGGCCTTGCGGTGCCTCAAGTTCAATGTTAGCACTGTACACTAAGTACCTAACTCTGGGGGTGAGGGAGAGTGGGAGAGCGACTTCAGCTGCTGTGTACCTTCACTAGCAACAAATGAATGTCAGTCTTTTGAATGAAAGCTCAAGTGTTTCCCCCTGGAGACCAGAGAGGTGGTGTGGAAGCTCAGGCTACACAGGCAGACACAGCATGCTTGGGACCTGGGTGGCCTTGTGAGCCCTTAGGAGCAGATTGAGACTGTATTTTGATAAAACCTCAGTTTCTACACCTATGACATGAAGCATATAATACCTTGGGCCTTTGGTGCCATCAAAATGTACCTGGAACAACAGTGTCCAGTTAAAGGGTTTTTTTTGTTTGTTTGTTTGTTTTTAAGATGGAGGCGCATGTAGACCAAGCTAGTTTTGAACTTGTTATATAGCTGAAGAAAACCTTGAATTTCTCATCCTCCTGCCTCTACTTCCTGAGGGCTGGGATTACACATGTATATCACCGTACCTGATTTATATGGTGCTAAGACTAGAACCCAAGACTTCACGCATGTTAAAGCAGCATCCTCGAAGCTGGGTGACACCCCAAGCCTGAGGACATCTTAGGAAACACTGATTTCACCTTTTGGGGGAAGAGTCCTTTTGTAGTTTGAGAATAAACTGGAAAAGTAGTTTGTTCTGCTTTAATTATGATGTCAATGCTAAAAAACAAAACAAAACCAGATTTTAGAAAATATAAAAGGTTTCTGCAAATGTTCACCTTTCCTACCTGTAAATGGGGCTTCAACATTATCTCAGAGTGCACAGGCTATTGCAATTCTGCTGGCCTTCGATGGCTTCATGTCATACATGTCATCCCACATCCCTCTACTGTGCTCCTTCTCAGCTTCAGTAACCGGAAAGCATCCTCAGGCTCTTTCAAACAGTGATTTACCCCACTGTCAGATGCTTCTGAAGGTCTCAGTCATGCTCTTCTCTAAGTAGAGCAGAGCTGTGGGGGAATCAGTTACGGAATCAAGAAGGTGGGTGGGTGGGTGTCTCCAAAGCTCCTGGTGCCACTGCTACCCTGCGCTTGCAAAGAGCTGTAGCTATTGGTTCCCATGGCTGCCACCTCAGGTCCTGGAGCATGGATGTCATGTGTAGAACTAGTTGTCGATCTAGTGTGTGTCAGCTAATGTAAAAATGTGTGGGTCTTTGACTGTTGTGAGGCTGCCCATGTTCCCGTGTGGCCTTTTAGGTTTGTTGCTTATATTTCGCTCTGTGGGATTTGGAACATAGATGTTTATTATATCCTTTGTCCATTAACTCTTAGGATTTGTGTGGGCACGGGTGTTTATGAGGCCAGAAAAGGATGCTGGGTGCCTGCTTTCACTCTCTGTATTATTCCTTGGAGCCAGGTTCTCTCACTGAGCCTAGAGCCAGGGTCTCTCACTGAGCCTGGAGTCAGGCTGCTGACCGCCGAGCAGCATCAATCCTCCTATCTCTGTCCACCAATTCCCCAGCACTGGGGTCACAGAAGCATGTTCAGCTGTGCCCATTTTTCACATGGGTGCAGAGGATTTGAACTGGGGTCCTCACACTTGTATATCAACCACTAGTTTCCATTGATCCATCTCTCCAGTCCCACACTTAGGGTTTTGAGGTTTGGTAAACATAATACAGCCAGGGAGAAAGAAGGGGTCTTTTTTTTTTAACTGACTGAGGCAGAGGAGTGCAGAACAACTGGAAAGTCAGTCAGGGTACTCCTCAGGACCCTTTAGCCCAAGGCCAGCTTGCTCCTAAGGTGGTTGCCAATCCAAAGCTGCCTAAAGTGGATTTCACAAAGTTGATAACCCCCATCCCCCAAGAATTCCCCGCAAGGACTCTAGTAAGGCATGTGGCATTGAGAATTCAATGTCGTGGATGGGACTAGAGAGAGACTTGGCTGTTAAGGGCACTCCATGTTCTTGTGAAGAACCTTAGCTCAGTTCCCAGCACCGTCTGGTGCTCACACCTCTGTAACTCTAGGCCAGGGATCCAGCGCCAGCTTCTGGGGTTCATGAGCACCAGCACACATACACACATAAGCAAAAATAAACTAAATCTTAAAGACAATGAATGCAGTGGCTTTGAAGGCAGTGAGCAGGCTCCAGGGCAGGGGTGGCCCGGACAAATGCACACAGACACACTACAATTGTGGCGGAAGCACATGCTTACATTACATCCTTTTAAAGACTTTCAGTGAAACCTAAGAGGAATCAAGTCCTGGGGGGCAGAAACACTAGCTGGAGGAACCTAAGGGTTACTAGTAGGTTCTTCCGTAGAGCTCCCCAGTTGTGCCTCCTGGGCAGGCTCAAGCTTGAAGGTTCAATTCCTCAAACTCCAGCAGCGACGCCCAGGCTGGCTGACTGCCAGATTTGCAAACCCGGAAGCTCTTACCTCTTTAACCCAGATGGCTCCCTGAACACCCTGTCAGCATCTTTTATACAGTTCTTAGCTCTTCCTCTCCCACCAGAGGAGGCCACCATAATCAGTTCAACCAGTCCAAGTTCAGACCACCTCTGCTTCATTTCCCACAGGCCTCCAATGGTCCCCTCTTAAGGGCTTCCATGCTTTTCCTGACCTGGCTTCTCTCTCCCCCTTATGCTCCCTAATCGAAGTGACTCAAAGCTTGTGGTTCCTAAAGTCGAAATTCTCAAGGTGCTGAAAAAAAAAGCACATAAATAAATCAGCAGGTGCCAGAGCTGCTCCTGAGGGAGACTTGGTAGCTGAGGGATGGGGATTACTGAAGTGTAATTTACACAACAGCTGTGTTTTTAAAGGGTGTGTAAATCTGTCCAGAAGTGATTGAAAGGCGAATGGGAGAGGGGGTGTTACTTAGAAAACCCCCATAGTGAGCTCTTTTGTAAAACAAATCTTAGCGAGCTCCCAGGTCTACGGTGTCAAGCCTCTGTGACCCTCCTCCTCCCTTCAATCTAAGCAGATTAACAAGTACCCTTTGGACTTCATCACACCTCTGTTTACCGCCTGGACTAAAAATAGTTCCTGGTACAGGAAAAGAAAAAAGGCATGAAATCCACATTTGTGGATTCAAGGAAAGAAGAAAGGGGCACACAGGAAATTAAACTTCACTCCCTCAAAGGCACAGCGTATCTTGAGTAACCTCTTCCCCTGTCTCCCACCAGCTGGAGCCTTCCTCCCCTATGAGCCTGTAAATACTCGAAGGCCTCACAACAAATTAGCCCCTCTTAATTTGTCCTCTGGTAAATCCTTCTGTTATCACAGATTACTGTTATTAATGAAAGGTCATTAGAGATGTGTGGGCAGATGTCACAGCAGTTGGGAAGCTTAAGGACACACTCAATGTCTGTGGGTCAGCAGGTGGCTTTCCTCCACTTCTTAGGCAGAGGGGACCACAGAAGTGAGGATGCCTTCTGTGTGAGGAACCCCTCTCCTGCTGAGGCAGGATAAGAGGACAGGGAAAATTATGAGGCACGGCCAAGGAAGGGACCCTTCATCCTGGAGTCTGGCTGAAGCCTCTCGTCAAGCATTCCAGAACGACCAGTAGCATTTTCTGAAGGCCTTCTTCCTCTGTGGTGGTAACGTGCAGAGATCTCACCAGATAGCAATTTACAGTAAGAGGACTCATCCTAGCAAGCCCAATGGCCCCTGCTTTATCTCCTTATATTGTAAGCCCTGTCCAGGGAACCTCTGGAGCCAGCTTCAAATCTCAGTTATTTGAGGGGGTGGGGTAGGAAAAGGAGTTTCTTAGCACCCCTTGAGATGTCACCCAAGAGCCATGAAAAGGACATTAGGTCAACTACTGGGGCAGTCAATTGTTGCTCTTTTTTTGAGAAACCTGTGCTCTCTGGCAAGTCTTAGTTCTCAAATGCTTCTCTTTCTTAACTCCTGTGCACACACACACATATATAAATCCATGTATTTTGTAAATTCCAACTCTACTTTATACTGGTTTGTTCTGAAATTCTTCTCTGCATCAGAGCCAAGAAGCTGGTTTGCCTGAGTCAAAGTCCCTAAAAGATTAAAGGAACCCCTGAGCTGCTGTGGGTGACAGCTGGGTCTCTGCCCTTGGCACCACTGACATCAGTGGTCATTTCTGGCATTCCTGTCACACGCCAGACTGAAACAGCCATGGCCACGCTGGATGGTGTACATTTTAGAGCCTCTGTCTTGTCTAGTGTCTGTGAATCAGAGCAGACTTGAAAGCTTCCAGTGGAAAATCCTGACCTGTTCATTTATTACCTTGGGCTTCTTTAGACTGAAGGTACAAACCCAGTTAGATGTCACTCCTTCAGAAAGAGATATCAATTCTACATTTGGTTTGCATGACTACCTAAAAAATAGTTAATTAATTAATGAATTAATTAATTCTAAATTTGTAAGACCAACACGCTGCCCGGTGATATCCACCCTGATTTCCTGGGAGGATACAGGCAGGGTTCACCAGCCTGACATCACGGGACAGAGGGAGCTTGTCCGAGCTTTGCTCTTGTGTGTCATTAAGCTACTGGCCTTTGCTCTGGGGCAGGGCCCCCAACAACAGGAGTCATGTAAGAAGCACCGATTTTAAACCCAGTTCTCCCTGTAGGGAACCTAAGCACAGTCCCTGGCACATAGAGCATCAAAGTGCCGCCTCTCTGGAGCCATCGTCATCACTGTCCTGGTGTGTGCCCATCTCCTCACTCCTCTCAGTTCTGAGAAGCCACACTCTGTGAGCAGTTGCTGTGCCTTCCGAGTTGTGGTATCTGGAGATCCGGGAGACCAACTCGACTCTTTCCTCTTTCCTTTGGCTTTTCCAGAAGCCTGGAGCCAGATTTGTGTGCCGCCTAACCCTAGCAACAGTGCATTCCTGCCACACATTGGCCTCTTGTGTACTCCAGCCATCCCCGCCTTACTCCTCCTTCTTCTCCTCCCCACTTCCTTTGTACTGCCCCTCCCCCATCCCTTATCACTTGTTCACCATCTGCTTTCTACCATCTACCGATGCTTTATTTATCATCTCTGTCACCTGTCATCTATCATACAGATCTCTGTGTAATACACTTCATGTTTTCTTACAAAGAAAATGTATGCTTCTCCTTTTTTAATCAATATTTTAAGGCATTTGAAATTCTCATTGTCATCTTTGAAGTTGCTCAGTGCTGATCTTGTTAGAAACTACAAAGATGGTGGACAGGTAATTCTGTAATTAAGTGAGCCCCCCTTTTCTCCATCTTTTAGCCCCGTCTTTGTAAATTATGCCAGTTTAATTGGATTTGCGTTTTGATTGGACAACCATTCACGGAGAAAGGCAGCCAAGTAATAGGTCCAGTCCACTGCTCAGCAGGCTGCTGCCACAGAGCAGCCAGACTGAGGACACGACGCCTGTACAACATTCTGAGTATCCCAAGGGTCTCCAGGTGTCCCCCAGTACACCTCGCTGCCTCCTCCTCGATGGCTACTGCTCTCCTGAGCCCTACCCCCATACACTATTTTCACCTGTTTTTTTGAGCTTTGTATGCAAACGCCTTTGTGCAGTGCTCAACACCTTCCCTGGTGTCTGGCCCCTCAGGCATATTTGGTGACGTCCATCATCACTGGGGAGTTTAGCAGCGTTCACTCGTTTTTTCCACTACGCGGAACTGAGTTCATCTTGAGTTGCCACATGCCAGCACTGACGACTTCAGTTTCTTTCAGTACCTACCTATTACTTTCTGTTGTTTGGGGCCAAGATAAAGAATAGAAGAAAAGCTTCTCTGTGGCCAGCCCCATCCCCGAGCTAAGCTGCTACAGAGTGTGTTCCAGGACACCCAGGCCTACACAGAGAAACCCCATCTTGACACACACAAAAAAAGAGAGACTTATATTAATTTTTATCCTTAATTGTGTCCATTTTCTAAGTGGTATGATCATTCTCTCTCTCTGATAGAGTAAGCAAGTACACACAACAAAAAGATGACCGTTGTGAGGACACTGACATACAGTCCAACTTCACTAAGCACAATGATGTCTCATGTCTGTTGATCTTCCTGGGTTTTAAAGGGAGCTGTGTTTATTGTGGTTAAAGTTAACTTGTGGCATGCCATGGAAAATACCTGCCTGACCAGATATGTGACTGACTCTTGTAACTGGGGAAAGAACATTTCTGGATGAGTTTAAATACTTTTGGCCACAGGTAATAGATTCAGCATAAAGTTATTAAGAGGACGGCCTCTCTCCTACAAAGTTGTGCAAAGCTAAAGTAGTCAGTGAACCCAGAGGGTTGATGGCATCATCTGACCTGTGAGTTCCTCCCGCCCTGCCATCCCTCCCATCCTTGGCACAGTGGCTTTGGTCTCAGTCACAGACTGGCTGCACTGCTGGCTGCAGATGTGGTATCCCTAGACTGTAGCATCTCAAGGCTGATGGGCCACTGACGAGTGTCTTCCCATGTATTAGTCAATTAAGTTAATATTAAAAATCCCCATGTGTAACATTATGTGAGGTCACCAAACCTCAGAAAGGAAAAAGGAACCACGTCCTCTCTCAGCTGACATGTACACGTGTAAATGTACGCAAATGGATGCAGAATAACACAGAAGGGGGATGGAGGAAGGGTGGTGATACTGAATGATAAGGAAGGGTGCAGTGCGAGCGAAGGACACACAAGTGTTGAAGGAAGGTATAAAGCAGTTGTGTTTCTAGTTTTAACTCTGTCATGGCAGTCTTGGTGTGTGGGGGGGGGCAGGGGTTGGGGTATATTGGATAAATGCACAAGACTGTAACTGATAGTGACCGTATGGAGCCCTGAATGAAGCTCTGTGGCTTCAGAATGGCCATTCTAACCCTAGACAAGTTCATCAAGATGTATAGTCTTTGGGTCTGGTAGACGCTAGTTGGAATGGTTGTCTTAATCTACCTGTGTGGCGTTTGGTTTTTGTTTTATAAGTTCTTTATGATAAAGTGATTTTTATTTAAGTAAAATAATTAGTATTTTTAAAAATACTATCCTTAAAGAGTGAAGATGGAGTCAGGGATAATAGTGGTGTACACTCGTAATCCCAGCACTTGGGAGGAGGGAGCGGAGGCATCATTCGATCAAGTACATCCTAGAGTACATGAGACCTTTTCTCATTTAAAAAATAAAAATAGCAAAGATACCTTAGTAGGTTTTCCAACACATCACACAACACAGATTTAGGTGACAGTCCCAACCATAAATTACTATTGCCAATAAGACTGGACTCATAGCAACCTGTTCCCGAGCAAGTCTGGGCCGGGGTCAGCCTCTCCCTAAAGCACTTCTCTTTGGAAAAGGAGCATGGAACCTGGATGAATCTGAGTTCTGCTAGGCAAAGGAAAGGGATCAGAGTGAGCTGCTGGCCATGTCTACAGCTGCTCCCTAACCTTAACGGGAAGTCATCCTCAGTCTCCAAGAAAGAGACAATGCTGGGGTAGTGGGTGGAGCGAAGTGAGTTTGTTTGAATAAAGTACTAAGAATTTTACCTGAAAATCTGGTTCTATAAGAAGTTTTCCAACCACCTGACTATCACAAGCTGCAAAGCAAACCCTAATGTGTTAGCCATCTGAGGGCTCTAATAAGAGCAGGGTCCCTTGGGGAGGAGGACCATACTTCTGTGCTCTTTCCCCAACTCTTCTAAGCTCGGCTTAGAGAACACCTGCTCTGAAAGCCTGGTCAGAATCCCAGAACCAATAGGAATTTTGTAACTACGCACAGCTAACTATGCTGTGCGTAGTTATCCACTGTATACCAAAGCTGCCTTCATTTACTGCTTTATTTGAAAATATTGTAAAAGTAGTAGGCTTCTCCTTCACCAATAATGCGAATGACTTATCCACTATAGTTGTTTTGTTTTGAGATGGCTCTCATGTTCCAGGCTGTTCTCTAACTTGCTCCTGCCCTAGAGCTTCAAAGACCCTGGCTCTCCTCACACTGGGATCACAAGTGTGTGGACTACTTGGTGTTATGTTGTGCCAGGGTTCAGACTCCGGCCACCTCAGCCAGGCAGGCTCTCCATCTTCTGAGCATCACATTAGCCCGACAGTTAATGTAAGTCGACCCAGCCCCCACTTCCCAATGAGAGCCCACTGTTCACTACTTGCTTGCTGCTTCCCAAGCCTTTTATTTTAGTTCTTAAACCTGCAAAGACAGGCAGGAACCCACTCTTTACTGAATGATATGTCTGTCGTTCTCAGACTTGAGCTTTATGTTCTCCGGGATAGCCCGGGCATGTCTCCACCTGAGCAGATCCAGAGCTGGCCTCTGCTGCTTCCCTGGCCTGTTTGCTATTCGAGTCTGGGGACTTCTCCTTCTCTTTATAACCACCCCCCTGATTGTGGGAATGTCAGTAAGTTCCACTTTCCCACGTTTTGTTCATGCTGCCAGGAAGACCCTGGTGCCCACCCACCTGCAGGCTGGATCCTCAGAAGTAAGATTGTTAGGTGAAAGAAAAGGTGATTTTAAATTTTGATTGCTACTGCCAAAATTTATGAGGGTGTTTGGGGCCAGCTGCTTCTTGTAGAAGATAACTAAATATGCATTCGGGCGCGCGCACACAAACACACTCACACACACTCGCACACACACACACTCACACACACATACACTCACACACACACACTCACACATACAGGAGCTAACATGAAGAAAGTTGCCAACATTTTATGTCTCCATGTAATGATAATTCCTAAATACCAATTATCACCAATTAAATGTAAAATTGGGACTTCCATGTGTCAAAATGTCTGCAATTTCACATGATTGAACTTAATATTGTCAGCATATTTTCATAAAGGAGTGGTCTCCATATGTTCACACCAGCTCGTGCTCATGCACACACACACACACCCCTTTTGTGTTTCTCACTTCACTGTGGTATGTGAACATTTACTCTCGTGTAGTGCAGCCTGTCCCGTGCCTCCGCCAGCAGCCTCTGCTCTGTGACTGAGAGGAGGGGATCATACAGGAAGATTGACGTGTTAGAGAAAGGATAAGTCACCATCGTAGAATAGTTGAAGAGACAAGCTAAGAAGAATTGATTTGGCTCATGGTCTCGGAGGTCTCAGTCAGTTGTTGGCTAGCTCCATTGCTTTTAGACCTATGACAAGACAGAAATGTTATGGAAGAAGGGTGAGGTGAGAGAGAAAGCTACTTACTTCATTGTGGCCACGAAGCAAAGAGACAGCCATTGCAATGTGAAATATAACTATAGAGAATGCTTAAATATACATGGCTGTGTTCCAATGAAACTTTATTTACAAAAGCACATGACAAAGTGGTTTGATCCATTATTATGGGAGAAAGAACAAGAACAGACTGCCTTCAGATCAATACTAGCTTTGGTGCTTAGAAGCTGCATCTCTGAGGCAAGCTACTTCAGCCTTTGGAGGATCTGTTTCCCAAAATGTAAAGCAGGATAATTGCTCCCTCCAGACCTGTGAGAGCTGGCTGAGAAGGTGCGCAAGCCGGAGCGTCTGGGAGTGCAGACATGGGTAGATAAGGGAGGGGTTTGGAAATAACTAGCTTTAATGCCAGACCTACACCCTGCACCCCAACTTCCTTTCCACAGCTCCATCCAGGGAATAACATGAAAGAGCAGGAAGCAGGATGCTGAACGAGTGGCAGACAAGATGCTCGGGACATTGCTTTGGTTTCAGCACAAGCACTGGGCAGAGACATGATGAGGTCCCTGGTCCTCCTTGCGTGGCCTTCGGGTGTCAGTTCAGCAGCATCCTGGTTTCATTGCATCCATCACTTGTAGCTTACAGCTTCCAGAAACACAGACCTAGACAGATGTTCAGTCTGCTGGGGATTAGAGATACCCTCTTCCATTAAGCATAAATTAACTTAATCACCAGGTATGAAAGATAAGCAACACAAACAGACAGCATTCCCTGAAGCTTTCATTAAAATTAAAATTCTATTTAAAATTTAGCTCGTATTTTCTAGGACTCAAACCCCTTCAAAGAGATAGTGTCTGCTCTATGTTTTCTCTGATAAGTAGCAGAGATGAGTGTGCAGGAGACAGTGGTAGACTGTGTGATTTGGCTTCACCTCCTGGTCCTCTCACCAAGGCAGGGATCTGGACAGTTTACAGAAACGATTCAGTCAGCCAGGTCTGATCCTTAAGCACTTCCACCACTTGTCAGACTGGTTCAGGAAAACAGAACTCAGAGGCAAGATTCCCAGAGTCTTACTGCTGGGACCCACATTGTGGTAAGCACAGTGAAAGACAAGAAAGAGGGAAAGCCACCGCCATAAATCATCAGGAGCCCTGGAAGGCAAGCTTCCCCTATTTCTGCTTGCTTGTCTGGGCTGAGCTGGATGAGTGCAGAATGGGTGACCGGTCAGAGTTCGATGTAGTCTTTATCAAATATTACCAGAGACACACTTGGAAGGAGTTTAGCCGAGTCTGCAAGGTACAGTAGGAAGACCATGGAAGGCAGAGACAGCTAGCCTCAAATCCTGGCTCTTTACTTTGTTTTCTGCCTATAATCTTGGGCAAATCTTATTAATTTCTCTGAACCTCAAATCCCTAGTTTACCAAATAAAGAAAATAACTTCTTGCCCATAACATCATCATGGGGGTCAGAGAGGCCTGGAACTTATCCCATCTAAGGCATTCACATAATTAAGAAAGTCACTGGATATCCACCATTTGTGGATCCAGAAGAGGTACTGCATACTAGATCTCAGTGACAGCAAGGCCTTGCTTGGCCTGTGGGTCAGAGAAAGATGTTCTGAGCAAAAGGGGCTCTGAAAGGCAGTGAGAACACGAGAACAATGTGGTGACTGGGATCTGGAGGATCATAAGCAGCAGGATATTGTCACCTGGTGAGGGGGGCCGGCAGAGAATCTGAAGGGTTGAACATCCCCTAGTGTGTGCAAGCATCCCTGGGGAACATGACCTGAAGTGTTCTGGATGATTCTTTGGTGAGTCTCAGAATCTGCTACCACATGTCCCTAGACCGGACAATGTCCCTTACAGAAGGGCTGAGCTGTAGAGCTGAGGGGAATCTAGGGGTAGAGTTGAAAACACAGGGTCCTACTGTCATACACCAATTAGGGCCTATCTTTTGATTTAAAAACCTGCTCCCCTACTCATTACAAAATATAGCCCCATGTAACTATTTCAGGATCTCCACCAAGTCTGGCACACACTCTTCAGAAATGCCAAGATGCTCGAGCCAGAGTTTTATTTGGTGGTTTGCCTTTTTCCTATTGTAAAGTTGCCTCGTTAATCAAAACAGTGGTTACATCCGAGACAATCAAAGATGTCTAGGCACTTTTCTATGTAACCTAAAACATGCTCATTTATAAGAGAAATAATTAGAATACGTATGAGGGAAGCATTATTTAAGAAAAGAGGGGTGGATAGAAAAGATGCTTTCTGCAAACATTTCTAACTATCTTGACAGCTCAGTGTGACTCTCTCCAGGAGCCCTAAGCCCTTTGTGGTCAGGACAACTGTGTCTAAAGAAAGTGCTGGAGCTGTCTCTCATCTGAAGGCACAATTATGGTACCACCACTTTCTTTCTTTCTCTCTTTCTTTTTTTTTTTTTTTTTTTTTTTT
>NW_022196897.1:23770671-23812425 GCF_008632895.1 Mastomys coucha | reverse complement strand
CCAAGTGCTGGGATTAAAGGCATGTGCCACCACTTTCCAAACTGCTACACTCAGCTGACAGGACACTGTGAAGGCTCTGGAAAGTTCTAAAGCCCTTACAACATACAGAGTGGCAGAATGTTACATAGCAGAAGTGTTTGGAAGGTTGCCGTAGATAAGCCCCAGTGAGAGCTAAATACCAGATGTACTCAACAACAGAAAGCCATGATACCAGAGACTTACCAAATTGCATTTTTCAGAATTGCAAATTGTGTTTGCAGAAACCAAATAGCTAAGTGTTGTCCTTCCCCCCCCCACCCCCACTGCTACCCCTGCCCCAGGACACCTGCTAGGATTGAGGTTCAGCATCTGCAAAGCAGAGACCATGTGGTTCTGATTTTGTATCTGAAATTTCTATTGTGTAGGCAATGTAGCCAGCCCCCTCAGAGGCTTTGCTTGCACATAGAAAGAACCCTGTCTGTATTGCTTACCACTCAGAGTCTCTCTTAGGAAGTCTCATTGACTGTTGGGCCAGCAGCAAAGGCCTCTTCCTCTTTTCTCTACTGTCCCAGGCACCAATGCAGTCATTACAAAGCAATCCCCAACTGGCTTGTTGAGCCATATAAATGGGTATGATCACACAAACCAGGTATGGTCATATACCCCTGGGATCTCACACTGGAAGATGAGGCAAGACCTAGAGCTTAGTGTTTAGAACCATCTCAGGCTGTACTTTAGACCTACCTCTAAGCCTGCCACACCGGGAGCATCCCTTATACAGAACTTGTGTCTTGGATGATCCAGAAGGGATGGTCCAGAGGACCTGGGCCGAACTCTTCAGCTCTATTCCTCT
The DNA here is from genome assembly GCF_008632895.1 of Mastomys coucha. Lineage (NCBI taxonomy): Eukaryota > Metazoa > Chordata > Mammalia > Rodentia > Muridae > Mastomys > Mastomys coucha. The sequence goes on along the minus strand of NW_022196897.1, from coordinate 23,811,593 downwards.
TGTTTCCTATGGTTCTGAGAAAGTTCCTTCTCCACATTGAGATTCTTTTTTTTCTTTTTAGACCTCAAAAGGCAGTTGGGCATAAGCAATTTCTGTAGCACCTTCCAACATTAAACTACAGAGACATGAGCACTTTCAGTTTGGTTAAGACTGGCTCTTAGCATCATGGTGAGCCTTTGATGTTAGAAAGCCTTGAGAGCCTTTGGGTTTTCTGTTTTTAAATGATCTTGTGTGTAAGTGTCAAAGCATCTTCACTTCCTAAGTTTACTCATTCCATGAGTTTGTTACTCTCTCCTTCTCCTCCTTTCCCTCCCATTCTTCCTCCCTTCCTCCCTTCCCTACCCACTTCTTTCAGAGTCTTCCCGTGCAATCCAGGCTGGGCTCCATCCCACCCTTAACACCCATCTTCTCAGCACTGGGAGGGCAGGTGTACACCACCACACACCTATCTTGGGACTCTTTTGTCTGAATGATGATTCTGCAACCCGGTTTGGGACTTCTCTCCGTTGGTCGGTGTCTTTGAAGAGCGTGACTTTTCCGGGAGGTTATTTTCTATTTACTTCTGTTTTCTGGCTAGCAGCTGTTTTTTCCTCCTCTGCAAATCATGGGCCTGTGACATCCCGTCCCCTCCCTTCTGATTTTCAGTGTATCTGAAAGCACACTTATTAGAGGTTTGATGAAGTGAGAACATGTGGGACTTGAGAAAGGCTCGTGGCGGACCTTGTTTCCCATGTAGACCTTAGCCTTAGTGGGTGAGCCTCCATGTCTAGACTCTGTCTGGCTCCTGTTTCTTCACACTGTTCCACACAGAAGGGGAGGTTCTTGTCATCTGAGCTCTGAAACAAGCTATGCCTGTGCTTCTGTGGGGTTTACAGTGTCTACCAGGACCCTCCTCTCTGTCCCCGTTGCTCGTTGCTCTTCCACATGCCTTGGACTCCATCCCTATCACCTGAACTTCTGAAACACACCTTTCCTCCTGCACCCATCTCAGTTCCCTTTTACAGGGCCCTTTGCCTGGAGTCTGTGCATTCCTGTCTTCCCACCTGCCTGGCACGTGCTCTCTCCTCTGGGAAACTTTTCCATAATACTTCCTGTGAGCCATGAGTCCTCACCATCTCTGTGACCCCTCTGGCTTATACTTGTGTCCTGTCAAATGATCTGTCTGGCAACACTGCCTTCAGGTCTGAAGTCTTCTGTGGCCATCGTTGTCTGACCTACTTTGTCTTTACCCAAATCAATGTCTGGAACCTCTGTTCCCCATTATAATTGGAAGAATAAATGAATGAATGAATGAATGAATGAATGCTATGAGTTGAATCATGTTGTCTCTGCCTCCAAACTTAGATTTAATCCTAACTTCATGCAACTTAGATTGTGGTCTTATTTGGAGATAGGGCTTTTATTGGGATAACTGAGTTAAAATAAAGTCCTTCAAGTGGATTCTAATGTAGCTTCCTTGTCATGACCAGTGTGCTTATAAGGAAAGAAAATGGGCACACAGAGACTCATCAAAAAAAGACAACGGGATGACATGTAGACACAAAACAGCTGAGGTGGCTGGCTTACAACACAGCTCCTAGAAGATGGGTAGCATGGCTGCCTGCCACTCATAACACACATTCTTACTAGTCAAAGAAAGTAACTGGATGGAGAAGCAAATGATGAGATAAGAAGAGAAAGCTACCACAGAATGGTAAAAGGACATTACTAGTTACTTTAGTCTTTAATGAATCCCCAGTGATTTTGGGATAGGAAGAGGGATCCCCAACCATTGCTTATGCGACATCGGCATGTGGTGGGGTCTTTCATAAGAACTAATTATTCTGTGTGGTGGGCCAGGCCCACCGAGTTTACTAATCTGGATATAAAAGCCTGAATAAGATCTGAGAGGACACTGCATAGAGACCTCCTACTCTCTGACTCACGTCCCCTGCTCACACACGTTATAAGACAGAAAGGAGGTGTGTCTTAGTTTGTGTTTCACTGCTATGAGGAGATACCATGACCAAGGCAACTCTTATAAGGACAACACTTAACTGGGGCTGGCTTGCATGTCCAGGGGTTCAGTCCATTATCCCTGGTTGAATGCATGGCAGCATACAGGAAGACATGGTGCTGAAGAAGGAGCTGAGAGTTCCACATCTTGATTGGAAGGCAGCCAGGTGGAGAGACTCTTCTGTATGTAGCCAGGAGGGGACTCCCTTCCATACTGGGCGGAGCACTACGAGCCCTCAAAGCCCACCTACACAGTGACACACTTCCTCCAACAAGGCCACCCCTCCTAATAGTGCCACTTCCCATAAGTCAAGCATATTCAAACCACCACAAGGTCTGATGTTATGCTGTACTCCTGGGAGTTCACTACTCAATGCTTTTCCTTGGTGAATCTCTTCCATTTTGTGTATGTGCATGTTTTACATGTTTTACATTCACATGTGTGGGAGTGTATTTCCACCTATCCACTGAGGCAGAATCTCTCAGTTAAAACCAATGCTCACCATTGTGGCTAAACTAGATACTCAGCTTGCCATGTGGATCTTCAGTCCTCACCCCCCAGTGCCAGGATTTCAGACTAGCTGCCTCATGCCCACCTGGTATTTATGTGGGCTCTGGGAATCCAGACTCAAGTCTTCATGCTTATGCTACAGGTCTTTGACCCCGGGTCATCTCCTAAGCCCCTTCTAATGAATCTTTGCCCTTAGGTCTTAGCTATTTTCCCCCAATTATATGTAGCACATTTTCAAGTGCTCACTTAGAAGTCATGCCTTTTCTACAGCAAGACACTACATATGTGAGAGTCCCCAGGGAAATCTGCAGTAAGATTTAGCAGATTTCAAATGTCTAGATCATGTATTCTCGGAAGGTTGCTACCAAATGGAAATAGCTGCAGGAGACTGGCATCTGCCTGAGAAAATTTGAGACTGGCAGCTGCCTGAGAAAAAATCCTGCATGTTTTCTAGCTAATAGAAGGAGGGTGGTGACCTCCGACTGGTGAGGAAGATCCCCTTTACCCTATCTCCTGTGGTCTGTATACAGATACTCACTGGACTGTCTGTGTGTTATTGGGATGTTCTAAACCCCAGGAAGGTAGAGGGTGAGGTGCATCCTACCACGCGTCACCACACCTGAACCCAGAAGACATTCCAGAAGGATCTCTGAAGTGACAGACACAAGCAGAGGTTCGAGGACAACTTCCACCATTGGAAGGATCAAACTCAGGTCAATAGTCCTGGAGGCAACCACCCTTACCCACCCACCCCCGCCCCCAGCATCCCACCAACCAAGCCTGGCCATTTTAAACGTTCTTCTTTGTCACTGTTGTTCTGGGAGCAGCCTCTGGGCTGCTGTAGGGTCTCCTCCTCCTGGCTGCCACACTAGATTCCCAAAGTACCAACTTTGGGCTCACATTGTCAAACTGGCAAGCTTTCCCCACACATCTGTGGTCGCCAGTTAGGCATTGACGGTTGTGCTGTGTCAAAGAACCTTAGAGTTGTACCCTCCACAAGCTCCCAGCCTGGAGAGACATTTGAACAAAGAACTGAAATTTGACAAAGAACAAAGTAAGTGTTAAACGAGGCCTAGGCAATGAGCTATGGGATGGAGAGTGATTAATTCTGCCTGCACAGATTGAGGAAGGATCACGGAGAATATAGACATTTTTTAAAAATTTATTGCATAAATGGAATTCTGAGCAGCCAAAGTCTTGAGTTCACTTCTACAATAAGAAACTCAAAAATAGAGCCCCCATCTCCGGGTCTGACTGCTCAGTCTGCTGACTCACCTTGAAGTTCATAGCTTTGAGAGAAGAGTCTCCAAAAATAATTAGAGATACAAATCTCACTGACTTTCTTATTATTAGGAAGTGATTGGGGTCATTCAGAAATATTGCTTAATCGCATGACTTTCAGTTTCACATGCTTCTGTGTGAGATAGTCTTAATTCTTAATGTTGAAATTAAGAGCAAACTGTGCCACCCTATTTTATTGTGATCACAGTCTTCAACTCCATGGTGAACAAAGGATTGTAGGTGGGAGCCTGTGAGTTCATCTCTCAGCAACATACAGGCCCTGGATGGAGCCAGATAATATATCTAGGGCCTAAGAGACCTGCTGACTTAGAAATTTCACTTCTGGGAGTTTGTTTTAAAGATATAATCCCCAAGTAGGAGAATAATAGTATAAAGCATAAGTAAGTTTATCCGAGTATGAAAAGTTGGAAGCAGTCTTAGTACATGACAGCTTAAGGTACATTCTTCCTTGCAGGGATGTCTAAAATGCTTATAGTAGAATGTTAAATGTGAGGCAAACTGCAAGCTGGTATGTATTATATACTGTGGTTTTTAACTGTGTGAAGATATAGTCACAGAAGACTCTAAGAGGTATGGTATTAAAAACACAGATAGGAGGCCTTTCATAATGCAGCTCAGGTCTCTGGGTGCAGCACAGGCCAGCAGGAAGTGAACTTCAAGGGTCTGAGGATCATGGAACCAAAGGTTGCCATTGTCTTTAAATGTAAAATCCCATGACAAACCATGGATCTCTCTGAGTCCAGATCTGTGGAGCACAATACAGGAGAAGGGGTAGACACAGAAGGCCAGGCTTTGGTCAACTCTGGTGGACAGATGTGAGTGGCCTCATGATTGCAGGGGCTCAAGTTGTTCACAACTGGACTCAGAAAGAAGTTACAGGGACTCAAACCCAGTGCCTGCATAGAAAAGGGAAGCATAGAGTTGACAGGACCCAGACAGATGGGTAGAGATTGTAGTCAGGGTATTCATGTAGGAAACAATTTCAAGCAGACGTCAAGGACAAAGACCACTGTGATGGAACTGCCCAAGCCCTGTGAGCATGCTGTTGGCACAAATATGCATTGGCTGCATTTGGGGATTTCTGTTAGGTTCCAGGACTCAAGGCTTGAGGCAGAAGGATAACAGCAGTTCTAAGGAGACTGTGGTTCTTGTTGCTGGGCTAGAAACAGCTCAGGGCTTGGCCAGGGCTGAGTAGATTGGTAGAGGCTGCAGGCATCTTTGGGGCCCAGTCTAAGAGGAGTATCTGGTGTAACACTAGATGGACAGTGTATTACATACATGACAGCGTGGAAAAGACAACCAATGTAATATTCACTGGGCTAACATTGGTGTGGAACTATTGTTTGCTGTTCGTATTGTCTCCAAAGACTGGATGCTCTTCTCCAAGAAAGGCCAGAGAGGGGAGAGGAAGGCAGTTGAGGTTTCCTGGACAGACTCCATCCCCATGTGAAGCTGAATCGGTGTTTATATTTAACCCATATCATGGTTGACATCCCCACACTGGCTGGAAAAACCCACAGGCCCCACTCAACAGAATGATAGGATAGATGTCATTGTGTTCAACGTGCACAGGGAAAAATACAGCCCAGGAGTTTGTCTGAACGCTTTCCATTCACCTAATCCTCTCCACTTTGCCAGCAAAGCTGTTTTTCGTGATGGATTCATGAAGTATAGTACAGCATGTCTGGACAGCCTGGGGACTGCCCACACCCACCACTGTGTGCGCCTAGATGGGGAGGGGGAGGGGGAGGGAGAGGAATGCCTGTGTCTGTGCACAGTGACTGCTTAACAGCACTTTGTGAAAAGAATGTCTAAATTTGGTAAGTGTAACAGTAGCATGCACTGCATGTTCTTCTGTAGGCATGACCCTGTGGGTTGGACAGAGGGCCTCGGGTATGCCAGACACAATCTCTGCCACTAAGCTGGAGCCAATCCCTTTAAAAACTAAAAGCGGGGGAGGGGAAGAGGGGGGAGGGGATTGAAATAGGATCTTGTTACATTACATCACTTGGAGCCAAGGTAGGCTTTGACCCTTCAGCTGCCTCCTGCCTCACCTACCCAAGTTGCTGTGCCACTTATATACACATGTGAATATTTGTATTTTACACAGTCTCAGTTACATCTCACAATGACCCTGCAGAGGAGAAATTATCCCCGATTTAAAAATTAAACAAACAGAGGTTCTGAAGAGCCACGTGACTTACATGCAATTGCATAGCACCTAAGGGGTAGTATTGGGATTTAACTGTTTGGGCTCCAATGTGGGTACTGTTTTCTTTTCCTTTGAAGTATATAATCTTTTAAAGAAATGTATTTATTCTTTCAGAATTTTATATGTATATATAATTATATATGTGAATACATATATTCATAGTACATACAAATTCTTTCACTGAAGTCCTTTCCATTAATTCTCTATTTCCTATCCCACCAAATTCCTCCTTCTTCCTTTTTACTTTTATGACTTTGTGTGTGTATGCATGCATGTGCTTAAGCCTCTGAGTTTAATTAGGGCTGCCTACATGAGCGTGGCTGGGGCAATGTACCAGTGGCTATAGCACCATGGCTTTCTCCCTTCCCCTGCGATCCTCAGCTATCAGTAGCTCCTCTGTGAGGGGTGGGGCTTTACGAGCCCTTCCCACTTCTTCCTTGATAGAACACAGATGGTTCCGAGCTTATGCAAGTGGGTGCTGTTTCCACTGGTGCTTTCAGACACTGCCATCACAATGGCAGCTCTCCAACATCCATAGCTGGGACTGATGATGATGTAACAAAGCACCTCAGCATGCACACAGAACTGCCGTCATCTGACCTCCCAGGGGAAAGCACGGTACAGAAGGAGCAGAAGCACTGGGCTCTGGGTCCTACTCTCTGCTTGTTATAGGATGTTGGCAGGTGATATCCTTAGCTCTTGGTTTCCTTATCTATAACATAAGATGATGACCACTTAACCTCATAGGGATAAGCAGCTTCAAGATGGCATGTGAGAAGCACGGTTTCATGTCCAGGAAACTGTGCACTGCCTCCCATTATTAACGCCCTTGTATTTGATCGTGTCTCTGCGCTTCTGCTGAGGGCACTATAGCTCCATAGCTCCAGAAGCCCCAAGAAAGCTTTTTTTTTTTTTTTTTTTTTTTTTTTTTTTAGTATAGAATAGAGTTTATTTAGGACATGGGGAAGGGGAGTTAAGAGGGTAGTAATGACAGAGAAAGGCAGAAAGAGGGAGAGGGTAGAGAAGTAGAGGCCAGCCATGAACACATGGAGAGAGCAGGAAGGGAAGAAACCAAGAGGTCAAGAGGGAAACAAGAGAACAAGAGCCCAAGAAAGCTTTTAGGACCCAGAGTCAGGTAGACTTTTATCCAAATACCATCTCTACAGAGGCACAAGAGCACATATGTGCATTCTTGTCACTTAGAATGGCTTTTAGAAAGAATAACAATGGGATTAGCATCTATTACCATATCAGGTTCCCAGGGAATTAACCTCAGAGACTTATTTTGACTCTCAGCCTCAGAACCATTAGTCTATGATTGACTTGACCTGATAAGGAAGCACACTTTGGTGGGAGGTATATGGCAAGCAAGACCACTTACCTCTCAGCTTGGAAGCTAAAGGGGAAGAGAAGTGGGCCAGGGTTCCAGAGTTGTTCTGAGCACCATCAACTGACCTAAAGACTAAGGCCTACCCCTTAAAGCTCCTCCTACTCCCAACAGCACCAACCTGGCCTCCAGGCCCTTACCACATGGACCTTTGGGTACACAGTAGGGTTCAACTGGGAACCATATTAATCCAGGGAAATGTGCTCACTATAGCAGTGCAGGAAAACCCCTTCCCAAGAACCAGTCAAGAGAACACATTCATACAGAAGGGGAGGTTTTGGACCAAGACTACTTACTTTTTGGTGGTGGGATGAGAAAGAAATATGCTTCACGTATTATCTGTTTATCCATAATTTCATTTTCCTTTCAGAGACTGTTTTTATACAGAGCAAAAAAAAAAAAAAAAAAAAAAAAAAAAAAGGCAATGAGTGTAATATTTTGTTGAACCACACACTAGATCTTATGTTTCTAAGAATATAGCCAAGTACACATTTGATGGACTCCTCCTGGTACTGGATAATGTTTTAAATAATTTCTTTTTAAAATGTTTTTATTTATATTGGTGTTCTGCCTCCACGTATGTGCATGTGAAGGCTTGGGTCCCCTGGAACTGAAATTATAGACAGTTGTGAGCTGCCATGTGGGTACTGGGGTTTGAACCTGCATCCTTTGGAAGGGCAGCCAGTGCTTTTAGCTGCTGAGCCATTTTCCTAGCCCTCTTAAATAATTGTTTAATGTGAAGATGATCTGGAAGACAAGTAAGAGAAAAGAAAACACGCCAATGGTCTGAACGAGCAGGCACAGTACCAGGTGTGGACCCTGGGCTGCCCCTTTGGGTATTACCTCTGCCAGCCCGGAGCTTGGGCCTGATGTTTGCAGAAGGGAGATGTGATCTAGAACATAAACGGGGAAGGAGTTAGGCCAGAGATGCCCATGGATTCCTGATGGGTCGGAGCCTTCGTGGGACCTGGAGAAGACGCACTCATGGTGCACAGTGGATGAATACCTGGGCATGTTCTGCTCCTGGAACAAGAAGTAATGGCTACCTCCTTTGGGAACAGAATTCACATTATATGCGCAGCTTGAGAAGCAGGACATTCACAGATTGGTCACTGGTATTTCCAGCAATATGACTGATGGGACCACCTCGATGTGGAACTCAGGCAGTCTAACCCAGTGGCACTCCAGGGAAGGCAGATTCGGAATGGAAAGGAAAGGGTTACTTAAACCCTCAGGAGAGCAAGGCAAGTGAGGAAGACTAAGGGGAAATGACAAAGCTGAGAACCAGTGCACAGTGGCTATGAAAATTAAAATTATTGCATACAGACCACTGAATAAATACACTTAATGTCTTTAAAGAAACAAGAAAATAAAATCAGGTTAGCAAGCTTATAAAAAAAAAAAGTAAAATGAACGAACAACAACAAAAAAATACTTAGATAAGTCAGATTTTATAAAAAAAGCAATCAGACCTTTAGAAATAAAAGCTAGTATTATTAAGATAGAAGTTCAGGGCACAGACAAAGTAGCTTATTAGACCAAGTGAGAAGAAATCAAAGAGCATGTTGCAGAGGTCACTAAGAATCTCATGAAAACAGTGAGTGGGAAAGCAAGGAAGCCACGGGGCAAAGAACACTGCAGAAGACTTCAGAAGAAGTAAGGGTGAATCTTCCAGTGAAACTTAGGAACAAATGGCAAAATGATCAGAAAGCCCACAGAATCCCAAGAAATATAAATAAAATGAACTGGGGAGAGTAACTCAGCCTGCCTGCTGAGGCAGGAGGATTTCTGTGAATTGGGGGCCGCTTTGGTGTAAGTAGTGAGTTCCAATTGAGCATGAGCTACAATGTAAGACCCTGTCTCAAAGTTAATTAACTGATTAAATTAACTCTCCACAGGTAGAAACATCAGAAACAATAAGGTATCAAAATACCAAAGACACAGAAGGACAATGCACATGACAGAGGAGGGAGAATTAGGCAGCCAGGTCATTTGAACCGTGACGACAGAATCCAGCAGGAATACCTTCAAATGCTCAGAGGAATGAAATAGAATTATATTTCCCATGACCTTGTCTTAATGAAGACTCTTGGAAACTCAGAAAAACAGATGCCTTCACTGAGAGCAAGAGGCCCTGCTTAGACACTGACTTCGGGGTCACTGTGCTGCAAAGAGCTTAATAAGCACTGGCTATTCTGGAATCAACTCCCACATGCCAAGTGCATGAGCATGGGCCCTTCAAAGCACCCATTGGCTTCTGTTTCTCACTCTATTACATGGGCAAATATTGTCTCTATTTATTCTATAGACAGCTTGTATCTAAGGTGCACTTTACCCTAAAGCAGCTGGGGATAAGCCATGGAAAACAAGCGAGCATGCTGCAATCCTCCGTGATATCTTCTTCAGTTCCTGCCTTGGCCTCTCTGGGTGGTGGAGCATAACCTGTGCATCAGATAAACCTTTCCTCCCCCAAGCTGAATCTCATCAGTGTTTTAACACAACAGCAAAAAGCAAACTAAAACCACCTCCTGAAGAGTGGCTGATCCCCATCAGCCTCAGTCACCTTTGCTGTGTCCACCTGGACAGCCATGTACCAGACCCCACACTGTCCTTGCAAGGTCGCAGAGCACAGCCTCCTGACCACCAGCCCCCACCCCATTCTCTGGCCACCCTCTCTGCCTCTCCGTGTCTCCAAGCATTTCTTGCTCAGGATGATGAGGATGGTGTTAACAGAGTATGGGAAGGAGGAAGGAGGGCAAGGGAGGCTGGTGAAGAGCAGAAGCTAGAAAGGCTAGTCGGGGCTTATTGCAGAAATGATGGAGTCTTGAGGTCTGATGATGAGGCTGAGCACCTGGAGGGAGGAGAGAAATGAGCCAGTGCTGACCTGCAGAGAGGAGCAAAGCAGAGTAGGGAGAGCTGGGCTCTGGCTTCAAGGGCAGCACAAAGAGATGCTGAACTTCCCTGGGCGTGCCTCACAGAGCTAGCATATATGTAAAAGCGAAGTAGAAACTCAGGATTTATTATTATTGTTGTTGTTGTTGTTATTGTTATTATTTTAGGAAACTACCCTAAGCATACAGCCTGTGAGCAGTGATGAGGCATGCCTGGACTCTCAAGGGAGCCTCTGCTGTGTCTATACCACATCCCTCGATATTCAGGCTCTATTAAAAAGTCCACCCGCTTCTAGATTGCCAGGTCACATTCAATTAATACGGCCAGGACAAAGCTGCTGAGTGGGCACTGAGTTGACATTTACTTCAAAAAAACTCCTTTTCTAAGGAGTCGGAAAGAAGAGCCCTAGAGCCTGGTGAGACTGGCTGCAACCCACAGCTACAGCCTCTGAGCCTTTCCACACGTTCCTTTGGTTCATCGGGGGCAACCACCCCCCTTGGGACCCTCCCATCCCAGTACAGTGTAAAGAAGGCTCCTCTAACACTGAATTTGGATGCTTCTTCCTGTTGCGGAGCAAAGGGGATTCTTTGCAGTTGCCCTATCTTCCCCAGACCACCCACTTAAAGTACTTGCAAGCCTCCCTCTGCAGGCATTTGCCCTTCCACACTGGGACATGTGTGAGTCACTGCTGTTTGGAACAGTTAGGCAGAGGGACTGGGAAGGGGAGAGGAAAAGGAAAACATTGGGGAAGGGAAGGGGATTGAGGCTTCAGGAAAGCACAGAGAGGACAGGGTGGGCTGTGGAGCTGCCCTCATGGGGTCAGAAGGAAGGGACACATGTGTCACACTGGTGGCACAGGAAATACCTTTACATCTTAAGCACTGGCCTAACCTGGATCCCTGCTTCCTTTGTATTCCCAGCATTCTCTGCTTTCCCAGCATTCTCTGCTTCCCCCGCATTCCCAGCAGCATTTCCAGAGTCCCAGAGGTCTCAGGGACAGAATTCAACAACCCTTCTTTTATCTACTTAGAGGTAACTGAAGCTTTAGACTGTGGAACAGTACACTCACACAAAAATACACACAGACACACAAACATACATCCACATACATAAACACATTCACACACAAACACATGCATATGTACACACACATACCCATACAAATATGCCCATAGCCAAATATGTTCACATATATATAGGCATACACATATACATGCAAATACATGTGCCCATAGACTCCTACACAAACACACAAACACAGTGAGCTTTTGGAGGAACGCTATCTTCAGAGAAATAAACACATTCCAGCCCCTTCTTCTGACAGCCTTTACTGTCGGAAAGAGCCTCAGAGCATCGAGGGAGCAAGCGTGCCAGCTCATGGCTGCTAAACTTAAGAAATGGAGGTAAAGAGAAGTGACAGCTTGACTTCGCCCTTTGTCTTTATGATTGCATTTCCATGAACATAGGACTTTAGTTAAAAGCAAAACCTTTAAACAGTTTGCCCCTGTTGTTGGCCCTCCCCATCCTGACTGTAACTTTTCTCCCACCTGTATCCTCACGTGGAGCCGTTTGTGGAGATCTGATCTTGAGAGGGGTTTGTTTATTTCTGGTTTTAGTGTGTGAGTTTTCCCTGCTTCCTCTCTGACTGCACCTTAGCTTATGAAACAGCTCTTCTGAGACCCTTTCTGCCCCACTGTGAGCCCATTAGGAAGGAACACTGTGATGTTTATTTTGTAGCCCCTTATATGACAGCACTTGTCACATAAGCCACCTCACCAATTTTTCTGTCTGTGTATTAAAGGCACTGAGTGCCTTTGGTTCTGTTCAAACATTTGGCAGGAAGTGGACTCTGGATCCTGACCACTCCCACCCCAGCCTCTCTGGGCATGCATGCAGATTGGGCCCCCATGGATGACCTCTGAGCCACTCCACAGGATCTCTGTAGAACTTACCTTAACAGTTTCATGCAAAGCAGTCTGCAGAAAAAGAGTTCCTTGTGCTTTCTGATTTCAGCTTTCCTGATATCTTTATGGACAGAAAACACAGAATTCCTCCAGTTTCTGACAGAATGTCTTCTTGGAAGCGTAAGGGTTCCTCACTTTCCATAGTCAGGTACTGACTAGTCAAGTGCACATAGTGGGGCTACTGGTCTTTTTACTGCCATTGCTTGCCTCATCAGGGTGTGGAACAGGAAATACAGCAAAAGGCAATGAAAGCCATCCCCACATAAGCCATGGGCAGTGGCACAATCCCTGTAATCCCAGCACTTAGGAGGCTAGGCTGGGCTACATATCAAGACTGTACCTCCAGACAAACAAATCCCCAATTCACCCTTGGTGTGGGCAGAGGTCGCAAATGTGGAAGAAAAGGAAAGGCTTGGATAAGAATCCCTATTTACCCATTTTCCTGACTTGTGACTTTGGATCCTCAGGCTCATCATTTACCCTAAATCTGCATCTCTCTCTCTCTCTCTCTCTCTCTCTCTCTCTCTCTCTCTCTCTCTCTCTCTCACACACACACACACACACACACACACACACACACACACACACACACACACACACAAGGAAGAATGGAACAGGAAGGCTGGGAAGCCAGCAGCATGCTAACAATTCCTCCATTATTTACCATGAGCCAAATGCTGAATATTTTGTCCCTTTGTTTCTTCTTTTTGTGATTTTTTTGATATTTTTTCCTTGAGCACATATTGACTTTATAATTAGGAAGATAGAAATTAAGCCTGAAAGAATAAAATAGAGGGAAAAATGCACATTAAGAAGCAGGCATAAGTTGGCACTGTGTAAATGGTAGCTATTTTTACTAATTAGTCATTATGCCTAATAATAATAATTAGGAGTAATGATTTCCTCTGGGAATGAACTTGTGCATTCGACGGTTGGAGGTTGTAGAAGACTCATGGCTCCCTTGCCAAGAGATAGGAACCAGACTCCTTTTCCAATCAGGCCATCCCTTACCTGCCTTCCTGACTCTCCCAGAAACCCAGCTCCCAGCTCAGCTTCATCCTGTCGTTGGCTCCGCCCATCCACCCACATAAGTCTACAGTGTGTACAGAGCTCTTGTGCCCACACAGAGGACCATAACTTCTAAGGAGGCAAAGGTGTCCCTCCTCCATGGAGCATAGCAGAGACCGAGGCAGATTGCTGTCACCCCTCTGCTGATGATTTTTTTCTAGAGGACAGTGAAAGCAAGAGAGTTGGGGGTCTCAGCTGCTTCCTCTGTGTGGGAGGTACCCCACTAGACCTCAAACATCTAAAACCACCTGGATGCTGCTGACTGGAAAGAACTCAGGCTCCAGTGAGTTCTCCTCAGTGATTCCATTGGCCAGGATGAGAATTTAGACTAAAACTTCAGACTTCTTTAGGTCCTCACTAGACAGAAGAGAGATTCTATATTAAGGAGTGAAATTCCTCAAAAGCTTTGTGGTATGAACAAGTCAGTCAGCATTTCTGAGCCTGTGTTTTCAGGCATAAAAGAAAAACAAGCAATGGGCACAGCTGGATCCCAAGGTCCTCGGATGTTCGAAACATTATGCCGTGATGATTATAAATAGAGTGGACTCTGGGAAAAGAGTGGACTTAGATGTTTTCTGAGCTCCAAGGGCAAGCTGCCAAAAGTGTGATGGATAAGACAAGAAAGGACAGGAACTCTCTCTGGGGCTGTCACTGATCGCTCCAGCTCCCAGAGGAGACAAATGATGGGAAGACTTCTAGGTGGCTTCTAAAAGGAGAGGAAGCAGTTCTCAGACCTCATAATCCCAAGATTCCCCTCCCTAATCCCTTGCACTTGAGTGCTGACCCAGCATCTTACTTACTGTTCTTACTAAATTGGGTGCTTGCTTTCAGTCTCAGACTGCTAGTCCATGTGATGGTCATGCACACAGAGCTGCATCTGCACAGGGGCTTATGAGTGCTCCTATGTGTGGAATCTCAGGAGCAGGTAGGCACAGGACACCATCAGCCCCTGCTTTGGGAACTGGTATCCTCTACAGAGGGTGTGGAGGTGAAAGGACAGGAGATGGATGAGAAATGACATGAAAGTGTAGAAGTGAAGCAGTCAGCCTGTGCCCCCAGGTTCAGCATCTCGGAGTGGAAACGCTAGGGAATGCTGTGTCTGTACTGACCATGTGAAGACATTTTGCTTGTGCAAAATGCATGTGCAGCAATTCCCAAAACAATACAGTGTATCAGTTCTCTCTCTAGCATCAGCATTCCATTAGGTATTGGGGATCTGAAGAGGACCCCATATGTGCAGGAGGATGGAGCAGGTTCTCTGCAAATATCACTCCATTTTCCATAAGGAACTTGGAAGATTCAGGCTTGAGGCTCCCCACCGCTGGTTCTGGACCACATCCCCATGAGTCCCAAGGAATGAGAGTACATTGTTGAAAACAAAGCAAGGAGAAGTCCCTGGAGTGCTAAGGATACTGGGAGCCAGCAGGGTGCTCAGGGGACATCCGTCTAAGAAGGAGTCAACTGATAAGAACGATGGAGAGATTGAGGGGTAGGGTAAAGCCAGAAGTGACAGGGTGGGCTGTGTTCTTGGATGTGATTGGAAGGATCTTTTGGAAGGGGGTGTGTACAGTGACCAGACTGACAAAGGTGTCATGAGAGTTCAGGTGTCTTCGTGGTGACAAATGGTGGGGGGTCATGTCATGGGAACCTAAGAAGACAGGAGAGAGCCAGGGAGAGGACTTACCTAGCCATCTCATATTATGAGGGCAGGGGGATAATTGGTTCTTCTAGTATCTAGCCACCAGGTGAGTAGAGGTACCCCCCTCCAACACATACACACACACACACACACACACACACACACACACACACACACATCTACACGTACACGCACATGCACACACACGCACAATAGAGGCTTGGGTTCAGGAAAGAAACTGACCAATTTACCCAGGTATACATATGTTCTCAAAAACATTCTTTATCTTAAATAGACAGTGATGGGCCAGTGTAACCTCCATTACCGTGGAATGTCCATCAGTCTCCAAGCAGAAGGACATTCTGACACACGCTGCACATAGAGAACCCCAAGGACACTGTGCTAAGTGAAATACAGCAAATACTGAATCGCCTCTGGATGGAAGTCCCAAGAAGGTGGAACAGGGGCTGCAGGGAGGGGAAGTGGGGACTTGGAAAAAGGAAAGGCTCCGGAGGTCGGTGGTGCTGATGGCTACACAGCAAAGAATTTCTCTGACATCACCAAATTTGGCAAAATTTAATTTAAATGATTCAAAAGGGACATTCTCTGTCATATGGAGTGCATCAAATGTTAATTTACTTGTTGGGGTCCTGGGGATTAAAGCCAGGAGCTCACTCACCTTCTGCAAAACACCCTGTTGCTTAGCTGCACTCCCAGGCCTTGGTTTACAAATTCAAAAAACAAACAAGCAAACAAAAAGCTCCTTCTTTAAAAAACAATGCAAATTAAATTTTCATCTGTGTATTTTGTGTGTGGTGGTGGTGGGGTGTTATGTGTAAATTGTTTCTGTCCTTTCACCATGTGGATCCTGGGACTAGAACTCAGGTTGTCAGGCTTGGCGGCAAGCACCTTTATCTGCTGAGAAAAATTAAAAGTTTTCTAAGCAATTTTCTCAGAGTCAGGCATTCGGAGTATCCCTCAAAGCTGCTTTCACACACCTTGACTTTTACTCTGGGCTCTGTCTCTCTCTCTAGCTGGGTGTGGGGCACCTGGAAAATTCACCTTGCCTCCCTAAGCCTGTTTGTCCACAACTGTAGAGTCATGGGGCTGGGGAGAAGATTGAAGACATCCACACTTAGATGCCTAGGACAGAGCAAACCCTTTGCTATTATTGGTCAGTTAATTTGCTATTCTCATGCCAGCATAGCTGGGTTTAGGGAGACGCAGCCTGCTCCAGTGCTCATGAGCTGTGTGACCTTGGGCTTACCTTTAATTTTCCCATACCTTAGTTCCCACCCTTAGAGAGGGACTAGTAATCCCTACCTGGCAGGGTTGATGTAGGACTTGGTAGGACCATGTACAAAGCCCCCAAGGTAGGGCCTGCAGGCCATGGCCTCTGGCATTAGTTGTTATTGTGTGAGCACAGAGTCACAGACAAGCAGGAAGAAAATTAGCATGACAACGAGACATGGCATCTCTGGCTGTTGTCAACTCTGACATGGTGTCTCTGGCTGTTGTCAACTCATGGCATCTCTGGCTGTTGTATATTCCGTTTCCACATCTACTTCATGTTATAGGCAGAAAAGGTTTGGAGCAGATCTGCAGAGTCCTGAAATTATCCCTCTGTGCTCCAGGAGTGTGTTCGTGTCTGAAATATGTATATATTTGCAAAGAGACAGGCACATATCAGGCCTAAGAAATGGCCACTGTCCTAGGCTGAGCCCCTTGCTCCATCTTGAGGGTTAGAGATGGCCTCAAACCAGATGCTGTCTGCAAAGAGCTGATTGTATAGCCCATGGAAGAGCTGAGGATGCTGTCACAGCCCTGGAACCTATATGCCAAGCCACCTTGGACAAGACAAGCTCCTTCTCCAAAGTTCAGTCATTGTCTGCATGCAGAACAAGAGTGTTGACTGTGAAAGTCCCTGTGCCCAGAGCCTTTGTCCCCCTCTTGGAGAGCAGACTTCAGGATGTCAAATGTTATACGCATGTCCCTCTGCACCATTAACAGTTGGCCTTGGGACCGGGCGGTGGTGGCGCACGCCTTTAATCCCAGCACTTGGGAGGCAGAGGCAGGTGGATTTCTGAGTTCGAGGCCAGCCTGGTCTACAGAGTGAGTTCCAGGACAGCCAGGGCTACACAGAGAAACCCTGTCTCGAAAAAAAAAAAGCAAAACAAAACAAAAAACAAACAAACAAACAAAAAAAACCAGTTGACCTTGGGATCTTACCTGTCAGCCAGGATAGGCTTGACACCCCCTTCCCCATGCATTTGGGGATCACAGCCTCAGATTGCCCAGGAAGAGAAAGGTACAGGGTCCAGGTAGAACACAGGATACTGAGAACTGGAGAGGGAAATGAGAATGGAGATACAGGGCAGTGGTCTCCTGGTGACACAACTGGAGAGGGGCTGATGGCTCACAGCTACAACAGCCGCAAGTCATTAGGGGACCTGGGTAGCAGAAAACAGGACCCCATTCCGGGCCCCCTGATTCCTGAGAAGTTGAGGTCTGACTCCCAAAGGGCATGGCTGCTGTGCTACAAGTAAACTGCCCTGGGAAGATAACAGATGCTGGGCCAGACCCAGTGCCCAAGGCACGGAGAACCCCCTCTTCTCACGCCCTGTCCTATCCCTGGGAGTCTCTGCTCCTGGGCCCAGGTCACTCCTCTACATCTCAGACCACAATGATAGCAATCAGCTCTCTCTTATTTACATCTTCCTTCTGGTCTTCTGTCTCATGCCAAGGCATGATCTGCCAGTCTCACGTGGGACACTCTACTTTATTCAGTCTTATCTCAAGCTGGAATTGAATGAAATCCAGCAAAGCTCCGTTCGGATCCTGGGGATCATCGGGGCGTGTGCACTGGCATAGCGTAGCCTAGTCAAATGCTCAGTAACCAACCAAAGTCGATTAGCACTGGCAGAGAAATTGCAGGTTATCATTCAGCCATGCCTGCCATCCATATGCATGAAGCCCACAGACCTGACTCCCTGGTGGAATCAGGCACAGCCGTTAGAGGACACTGCTAACAGTGTTCCCTCAACTTCATTCTGATAAGCCACAGTCAGTGTTTTCTCAGGTCTCAGGTCTCAGGTCTGTAGCAACAAAGGGAACTTCCTAGGCTGTCTACGTGTCCTCAATGCTTGCAATTTTAATGGGCTCCAGCCACTTAAGAAATGGGTCACTTGTAGAAACATCATGGCTGTGTATAGAAAAACAGTTTTCTCTAGACCTGTCCTGAGACGACCAGCTTGTTCTGAGAACATATGTTTTGTGAAACCCACTGTGACAGGCTCATCATCTCAGGCTGGAGATGGGCCAGCACTTAGTCACCAGCCTTGCAAGGACACAAACACCTATGGGCTGTCCGCTTGTCCCTGGCAGCTGGGCTCACAGGGGTTGTGCCACCCTCTGGTGCTCAGGATCTGAAGTTAAACAGTTTACCAGTCTGGGAATGGAGGTAGCAGCGACAGCAGCGACGATGGTGACAGCAGCTAGCAGGTGTGCCTTGGGGAAATGTTTCTGGAATAGGTCTGTGCACCTGACTTTCATGCAGGGCTCACTGTACACCAGGCCCTGTTGGAGCTGTTTCTACATTATTGCAGAATAACTCTCTATGACCATCCATTTCAGAGAGGAGAATATTGAGGCCTGCCGGTCACTTCTAAGAGCTGCCTCAACCAGTCACCGACAGACAGGGTTGGGGGTAAGTCACAAGGTCACAGAAATGGATCTCCCTCTGGTTCTGGACCCAGTATGCAAACCATGAGGCCACAGCTCTTCTGATCATAGAGAGAAGCAACTTTGGGTGTCTCTGATTTGTTTCTTGGTAATATCACCCCAGTCCTGTCCATGTTCTGTCACCATTATGCCAACCTGTACATTGGGACACCTGTCACTAGATTTAGGGGCCTCTAAATCCAGATGATCTCAAAGCTTTTAACTTGATTTTTTTTTTTCTGCAAAGACAGTCCTGATAAGGGATTGGACAGTCGTGGTCTTGGGGCTTAGAACCTGGAAATGTCTGGAAGCAGGGGGCACAATTCAGCCCACTGCAGTCCTGTAGCCCTTAACAAGTAGTTTCTTCAAGGTCATCTTGCCAAGGTCATATAGCAAGATATGGTGTCTCTATAGCTGGTCAACATGACTATGGGTTATTTGGCTCTAAATGGAACAGGTGTGTCATACCCCTCAAGGCTACAACATTATTGAGGAGTAGGGCAGAAAGATTGTAAGAGGTGGAGGTGGGGGGTGACTACAGCGAAATAGTGTTTACTGGCTACAATGGGGCAGTCACATATCTGAACTTCAGTGATGCAGCCCCTGGGAGGCCACCCATGCTCCCAGTAGATAGGCCCACACCCATGTGCACATTGATAGCACTGAGTGGACTCAGAGGTTTATAAAATGACCAAGGGAAACTCGGAGAAAATAGCTGGATGAGAGTGGGAAGGAATAATAGGGGAGGAGTTATAGGAGAGGGGAGGAGGGAGAGGGGAAGGAATGGAAGTAGATTTGAGTACAATGACATGATATGCATAAGTGAGATTCTCAAACAAAAAAGAGGAGGAAGAGGAGCAAGAGAGGGAGGAGGGGGAGGAATAAAAGCATCCCACATTGTGCAGTAGAATCCAAGTTGGCTGAACTCTCCATGAAGCCCCAGTCAGATACTGACTCATCTCATCAGATACACGAGGCTGGCTCTAGTGTCATGGTGCCAACATATAGACAGGAGAAAGGAGGCCAACCACTCTGCTCTTAACATACCCATGCTGAAGCCAGGAATGTTGGTGCACATGTACAACACCAGCTCTCAAGAGGCAAAGGATTGTAAATGGAAGCCCAGCCTGGCTGTGTAGTAGGGAGATCTGCCCCAACTGAGTCCTGGAGTCAAGCAGATCTGTACTCATTCTTGACTGCCTTCAGGCAAATTGTGTCACCCTGTTCTCTTAGGCAGTGTCTCATCTGAAAGATTGGAATCCTAGGAAGAAGACACGTGACCTCCAAGGGTTATGGTAAATGTGCTCTGGGTGCAAGCGTTTCACTCAGGCAGAGCCGAAGCATCCTGGCCTCACAGCCCCGACCACCTCATTCAGTGCTTCTCAGTGCTTCTGGGACTCTCCAGACTCAGGGCCTCCAAATGGAAGAGGGTGCAGGTGCCTTTGAAGCTGTTCCTCAGAGACCAGGTGAGGACAAGGAAGGCTTGGCTAGCCACTCAAGAGGAGCTGCCAAAAAGAAAAAAGAAAAAGAAAAAGAAAATATGGAGCTACAGGTTCTGGGAAACAAATTGTGTTCAACTTGGAACACTGGACTCAATGGGATGCAGGTGGGACATCTGGGCAGATTTGTCTGGCAGGTGTTAGGCTTAGAAGGTGACTTCTAAAAGCTACATGAAGCCAAAGACTGAGAGGAAGAAAATTAAACCTGTTTAGGCAGATTCCTGTGCTGTCTACAGCAATGGGGCAGAGAGCAGGCTTGAAAGGTGAAAACAGGCTAGCTACATACTTATTGTTTTATCAGGGATGGGAAGCTGTGCTCTGAGCCTGGGGCAGAGAGCATCAATTGGCCCAGGGTCCTCAAATTATGCTGAGTAAGGCAGGAGAGACCCAGGGAAGGTATACAAGCCTCTCTCTCTCTCTCTCTCTCTCTCTCTCTCTCTCTCTCTCTCTCTTCTCTCTCTCTCTCTTTCTCTCTCTCTCTGATACTCACTCTCTAGTAAAGACCCTGATAACAGATTCTGAATCTTCCATAATCACCCGGGAGTCTTTCTGCACATAAAAGCTATAACTCCCCCTCCTGACAAAAGGTGTACCTTTGCTGACTTTGTTTTGACAGTATGTCTCATGTGGACATCATGGAGTTCCCATGGATAGGAAGTTATCCCTGAACTACCACTTTCCACACATCCCACCCTACAGCATGTGGGCATGTATGTTTGGCAGGGTGTAGGTAGGTTGCTAGTTGTTGCCATGACAACCAAGAAAGAGGCGAGCTCTGACTCCAGTGCCTGCTTGTTAGTAATGAAACCACATGGTGAAGACTTGTCCCCTGACCTTCAGGAATGAGGTCCACACCATATTCCTGTTGGCATGGAAACCTTTTACTACTCACTGAATCTATTCCAGTAAATATTAATTTTTTGAAAGAATGGGTGGTCGGAAGATGTCAAGGGGCCTGGAGAGGTAGCTTCATTGCTAAAGTGTTCCCTACACAAGCGTGAAGACCTGAGTTCAAGCACCAGGGCTTACATAAACAGTTGAGTTCACTGATATGTGCCTATGGTTTCTATGCCAGGGAGGTAGAGATAGGTGAGTCCCCACCTAATCAGTCAAGGTCAATGAGAGATCTTGTCTCAGAAAAAAAAAATGTGGGAAGGGCTAGAGAGATGGCTCAGCAGTAAGAGCACTGGTTGCTCTTCCAGAGGACTTGGGTTGGATTCCCAGCCGTACATGGAGGCTCACTACTGTATTTAACTGTAGTCTCAGGGGATCTGACAACCTCTTCTAGCTTCCTCAGGCACTGTACACAGATGTACTGGCAGGCAAAACACCCATGCACATAAAATTTAAAAGTGTTTAGAAAAAAGGAAAAGAAAAAGGTAGCTAGCCAGCTCCTGCAGATTGAACTCACACACAATGAAACAGTCAAGTTACAGCCTTTGCAAATCAGCCACTTGAAGAAGTGTGTGCAGTGTGTGCAGTGTGTGTGCAGCATGTGTGTGCAGTGTGCACAGCATGTACAGCGTGTGCAGCATTGCAGCATGTGAAGTGTGTGCAGTGTGTGTGCAGCGTGTGCAGCGTGTACAGCGTGTGCAGTGTGTGTGCAGCATGTGCAGTGTGTGCAGCGTGTGCAGCGTGTGTGCAGTGTGTGCAGCGTGTGCAGTGTGTGTGCAGCGTGTGCAGTGTGTGCAGCGTGTGCAGCGTGTGTGCAGTGTGTGCAGCATGTGCAGTGTGTGTGCAGTGTGCACAGCATGTACAGCGTGTGCAGAATGTGCAATATGTGCAGTGTGTGCAGCATGTGCAGCGTGTGCAGTGTGTGCAGTGTGTGTGCAGCGTGTGCAGTGTGTGTAGCATGTGCAGCGTGTGCAGTGTGTGTGCAGCATGTGCAGTGTGTACAGCGTGTGCAGTGTGTGTGCAATGTGTGCAGCATGTGCAGTGTGTGCAGCATGTGAAGCATGTGAAGTGTGTGTGCAGTGTGTGCAGTGTTGCAGTGTGTGCAGCGTGTGCAGCGTGTGCAGTGTGTGCAGTATGTGCAGTGTGTGTGTGGGAGGGAACAACTTCTAGACCCGAGTCTCTGTATCTTCACATTCTTATGTAAGCTATCTTGTATTGAAGATATGTCTGGCATTCTCCCAGGTTCTCTAATTTGATATTCCACTCAGAACGAATGAAACCCCATCAGCTTGGCACTGTCACACTTAGCAGATGAGAAAACTGATGCCTGGAGAGGCTAAGGCCCTTCCTGAAGTCACTCAGTTGGTGAATGACAGGCAAACCTACTTTATCCCGGTGATGCCTACAGCTCTTAACCATCTACCGCCTTGCTGTAACCTTGGACTTGAACTCAATGTAGTCTCTCTAGAGCCTCTAAATCCATCGGGGAGACATCATCTAAAAACTGTACCACTATAACTAAACATTCAGTACTTCTGTGAGAAATACCACAGCACACTGTCTAGATGTCTGCTCAGGGAATTGAATGGTGACAAGAGAAATTAAATACTTTAATAGATTCTGACAACAACTATATGTTAGGGGAATTCAAGATCACATAAAGTAAAAAGTCAGGCTAATATGCATGCCTAATTTACTAGCTGATTTTAAAAACAACAACTAATTTTGTTAGGGCCAGAGTTCTTTAAGCAAAATGAGATTGTAGAGTGGAGGAGGAGGTCAACTTTCCTGGAGAAGGTGGTCTTGAACTGACCTTATGTCCCTCACTTCAGAGTGGGTACTTGATAAATATATATCCAGTGGCGCATGGAAGCCCATGCCTGCAATCTTGGAAGGTTGAGTTCAAGGCTATCTTAAGCTACATAACAAAACTATGTTTACCTATCTATCTACAAACCTGTATTTCTTTCTATCATTAGTGCACACTCACATGTGCACATGCATCTGTATTCCAGCGTGTGCACACACACACATCCTATGAGTGACAGCAGTTTTCCACACACCATGCTTCAGCCAGGATGCCAGCCCCTTGCTTTTTTGCTCCCACTAAGCCACTCCACAGCTCTGGGAACCTATCTGTACTGTCCATCACTAAAGGGAAACTGAGTGTCAGCAATAACACAAATCCTGAGGCCCAGTCAGTACCAGACAGATCCAGAATGAGTCTTACTGTCATGAGTTATTCCCATAGCCTTGCTCTCAAGGGAGCTGAGCACTTCCCTGAAGAGGACATCCAGCAAACGTCACGCCATTCCTCCCATTATTTGAGCTCAAGAGCACATTGCACGTCCAGTCATTCACCAGCAGGCCTTCCTCACAACATATGTGAGATGTAAGAGACAAGGGGAACACAAATTAGTTCATTTCCAACCGTCTTTGAGGAGAAATGGCCATGATGCAAGTTCTGAAGATGATACATTCCATCAGGAAGTACCATGGGAAATGCAGGAATCATACTTCTAAAAGGTAGGGAAAGAGGTTGTAGCTGGCCTCTAAGATGAGCTGTAAGGGACCACCAGGATCAGAACCTCCCTAGGGATGAAAGTTACACAGGGCATCAGCCTCCCAGACCCAGGAGCCTGCATCCATCCCTGGGCACGAGGTGTGGATCTGGAGGCCACAGGATTGCCAGTTAGCATATAGTGGAATTGCTGGTCTGCTGCAGCGAGACCAATACAAACACGGGCACAAGCCGTCCTTGCCTGAGAATGGCTCATCCCACAAGGTCTCCCTCACACAGGACTCTACTGAGTAGTGGCTCACCAGGAAAATGGGGTGCAAATGCTGTGAGCCCCATGTCATTGAGGAAAAGCAATCTGGGATTCAACATCTGTCCTTCAGGGTTGAGGCAGTGTGCTGCTACTGTGAGGTTGAGAGATGCTTCAGGCAAGTCTGCCAGTGAACAGAGCTGACTGGGAGTCTGTCGAGCCACTCTCTGGCCTGGTAGAGTCCTGTGAAATCACTGAATCAGGACTCCTGGAATACACAGCAGTCAAAAGAGATCTAAGACCTCTGCAGACAATGAACTGGGCTTGGGTGACATTGGATGCCAAAAAGAAAGCAGTCTCAGCAGAGTGTCATCTACACATAGCTGTCCCCGTCTACCCCGCCCTCATGCAGCCTGGGCTTTGATGCAGAACTGTGCTTAAATACTACAATGTTTTGTGTTTCAGCCTTGCGCTGAGTGTGTAATTACAAGGATCCCTTCATTAACAGAGCTGCACAGTGAAAGCTCAAGTCGGCCTTTTCTGCTAATTCTGGAGGTGGCGAAGCCGGCTAATACAACCGCTGATTACAATTGTCACACAGTCTCTCAGAAGCCGCTAGGAAGTTCCTGTTCTCCTGGAATGCGAGCAGGAGCTTGCAGTGACAGAGAGGAAAGGGAGGAAGGGTTCATTCTGGCACTCAGAGCAGAGTACGGCATAGAGTTCCAGTCCCTGCCCCCTCGCTGAGGCAGGGTCGCCATATACAAACTCGTGTTAGTCATTGTGTCTAGTTAATTCGAGTGTTAGGAGAACTCGCTCACACTGCAAGATATGTGTACAGTGAGGCTGTGCAGAGGCCATAGGGTTAGTCATAGACTGAGCCTCTACAAGGCCTGCCCTTCTGGAATTTTTCAGGGAAAAAACAAAAACAACAACAACAAAAAAAAACAGGTACTCCATGGACAGAAAAAAACAATAATTTAAGTATGATAAGTTCTTTGAAGAAAAAAAATTAAGTATACTGTTTTTTGCATCCTGCAGGTCAGAGAATAAGTTCTCAGTGAATCTCATGACAATAATGATGACGATCACATTAATATTGACAATGGCGGGAATGGAGATGATTGTGGTGATGATGATGGTGGTGATGATAATTGTAAAGAAGATGATGATAATGATGGTAGTGGTGATGAAAATGGCTGATCATGATGATGGTGGCAATGATGGTAATGATGATAAAATGATGATAGTGATGGTAAATTATGATCATGATGCTGGTGATGAATATAAAGATGACAGTGGTGATGATGGTCATGGTAAATTATGATCATGATGATCAATGGTGATAAATATGAAGGTGATGGTAAAGATGATGTAATGACGCTAATGATGAAGATGATGTGATGAGGAATAAGGTAATGGTAATGGAGAAGATGATGATGGTGATGATGATGATGACAGTAGTGATGATGGTGATGATGATGAAGATGGTTATGGTGATAACGAAGATGACAGTGTTGGCAGTGATCAAGGACATGACTATGAGTCAGGCACAGTGGCAGAAGCTTTAATCCTGGCAATTGGGAGGCAGAGGTAGGTGGATCACTGAATTAGAAGAGGCCTAATCTATAGACTGAGATTCAGGACAACCAGTGCAATACAGAGGAACCCTGTCTCAAAAAAACAAAACAGACTATGACAACAGGAAAGAGTATGTTGATGTACAAGTCAGAAAGGTTATGGATGAAGGAATGATCATTTTTTCCCCAAAAGTTGTGGAAAGAGTTATAGAAAAGCTGGAACACATGAGTGACTGTGGAACACATTTGCCAAGGGAGGGAACATAGGTGTGGAAGAGGAGGCAGGCAGTGAGCAGACAACATGAGGCCCAGCGTGCCTCAGGACAGGGCACCAGTCAAGGCAAGCTCAGACTCTGAGGAACTTTCTCTGGGTTCCAGAGAAGAGTGAAGCCTGGGAGGCGCCACCTTCCCCCGAAGCCAAAGAGCCAGACTTCATTTGGAATTCTGGCCATCAAGGTGTTCGAGCTCAGTTGGATGTATCCTCCACCCCTTAGTTGATTTAAAGACGCTGAACAAGAGATCGTGGAGACTGGGCCTTGCCTCTGCATCTCACTAGATGTCTCCCCTCAAGCAAAGACTTGGCCTCTTCCCTAAGTTATTACAGAAACAAAATGAGGCAAATCATTGCTGGTGTCCTCTAACTCCTGTGTTTCTGTGCTGAGTATGGGGTGTGGGCAGAGTAATGTTTCTGTCAGGATGGAACTTTCATGATGGCAATAATCCTGAACCAAAACTGAACCATAAGGTAAGGAGTGCTCAGCCATTTGTTGAGGCCCCATGGAGCACGGCCTAGGCTAGGATAAGAGGACAGGTTTTAACTGATCTAAGCAGCCTGGGAGACATGAGACTCTGCCAGCGGCTGTGTCCAGTTACATGATGTGGGGGATGGAGGAGGGGACCAAATCCCCCTGGAATCTCCCTGGTGACCATCTGCCTCTCCAGGGTTGACTGGTGACTAGATGGGGAGTTTTTTGAGATGAAGAAACAGCAGGTAATGGTGACTGAAGTAGCAGACCAGTATAGAGGCACTGCTAAGTGTGTGATCCATTCTTTCTGATTACTGTTCCTGGCATCAGGCCTGTGGTGAAGCTGTACGCTGTGGCTGGAGAGGCTACTACATCCCTTCTCAGAAGAAAGTGATGATGATGATGATGATGATGATGATGATGATGATGATGATGATACTATTCTATCTTACATAAGGATTTAAGGTTACATGACTTGCCTAAGGTCACACGGCTTCACACAGCAGAGCTGATGCAAATGTTCTTTGATTTACCAGTCTCCACAACTGTACCCTAAACCATCCAGGTCGCCAGGCCCCATGTCCCTCCAGAGAGGAAGCACAGTAGCAGGGCTCCCTGAGCACTGTACACAGAACATTTCATCTATTGACCATGCTGCAATATAGTCAGAAAAAGGGGACAACAGGGAAGGCACATGACATGGAGAGCACTCTGCCAACAAAGACACTCATGGGAAGCTGATAGAAAATGAGCTGTCAGATCCTTCATCTGGAAACTGAAAACGAGAGGGCTGGGCCCAGCGACCCCTAAAGGGCTCTCCCGCTCTAAAAGACTTGCCTTCAGGTCTGGGGAAGCGGCCATAATACTGTGTCCTCGAGTTTGTCCTTCTGCCAATTCATTGTCTGGCCAAGCGAGAAAACACTCAGGCAGCCTGCTCAGGGCATGGCTCCGTGGAGCATCCCACAGCAGGGACAGAGATGGGGCGGTTGCCTCTGGCTTCCTCGCTGCTTTGCATTCCACAAACATCCTGTGTCATGAGTTACAAGAGCCCTGGATGGAAAAGTAACATGCTGATCTGCTTGGCAAACAAAATGGAGCAACTACATCCAGCTGAGCAATTGACGCTCCCAGAAGTCACACTTAAGTCACAGAGAAGCTGATAGTTTATCTTGGTGCCTCACAGAAAGATTGAGTGTCTAACCAGTAGCCCCATTTTGGCTAGCATAGGCTGTGCCCACCCTCGTCCCTTTAAGCCTTTCTTACCCCATGAGAGATTCTCTCCACAAATATTAGGGAGGAGAAGAATTGAGCCAAGCAAAAACAAGCTGAGAAAATGAGGGGAACGTGCCAGTTGTGAACCCAAACAGCTCTAGGCTCACATTTAATAACTGAGAGACTTTTGCAAAGGAGTTGGCTTTTCTGAACACATTTCCCTCTTATCTAAAATGGAGCCTAAAATATCATGGTTTCTGTCATATGGAATATAGTTTTACACACATGTATACACATGTATACATATATACATACACACACATACACACACACACATATATGTATAGATAAATATATGTGTGTGTGTGTGTGTGTGTTTATACACATACAGAGAGAGAGAGAGAGAGACCTGCATATTTTTCTATCCTGGCTCCGCCATGAATTGGTTTGTCTTCCTGTGTCTTGGTTTCCCTTTCTCTAAAGTAGGAATGTAACAATGTAACATCCACTTTGTAAAATTTTATGTAGAATACCTTCTTTAAACCTGCTGAATTACTAGCCACCAGTAATGGCATCCTCGGCGTTGCTGGAGAGGCTACATCCTGCCTCAGAAGAAAGTGATGAAGTAAGGTGGGGGCTGGGGGTGGCCAAGCATGGGTTCGGGGCAGGAACAGACAGATAGGAGCATGCTCAGCCTGGCTCTGGCTCTGAAGCAGACTTGAATGTATCAAGCAGAGGCTTCCCTAAACTCTGTCCTCATCTCTTGGGAAGGCCTGCCTGGTCTGCCTGATTCATCTGTAGTCTGTGCCTTTCATCAAATTGCATCATATCACCCATCAAGCAAATGGGGCTCTGTCATGGCAGAGACTTGTCAAGTGACAGAGCTGGGCTATCTGATAGTTACATTTATTTTTAGCAACTTCATCCTGAGACACTTTAAATTAGCTGCGGTCCTAATTTAAGGCACTCACTGTGGTGCGTGGTTAGCATTTCTTCATTGAGCAATGGTGTAGTATGTATGCATTTGAAATCTAGTGATGGAGAGGCCATGTCAAACAGCAGGGAAAGAGGCCTGCTTACATCCCTCTGTCCTGTAAGACCCCCATGCCCCAGGGCATCCTGTCTGGCCACAGCTTTATCAGGAGCATGTGACCTGGCTGTTCTCTGCCTCCTTATCCTTGTTTTCAAACAGCGTCTGCCTAAGTAGTCCCCTGCAGTAGCTCCCTGGTTCCATGTTTATCCAGTGGTCCTGGTTTATATAGACTTCATCTTCTGCTGTCTAGATAGAGTCTCAGACTCTGCCCTGAGTCTGAACCTCCCAGAGTATTGGTCCAGCCCATGCAAAGCTTCTATGGCAGGGCTAGCATCCATGAATGTGCATTTCCACCAATTTCCAGGAGACATGGATGCAGCAAATCCAAGGACCCCACTTTCAGGATGGCTGATGTATCAGGGGTATCCAATTCATGGCCTAAGGGCTTGGTGCAGCCCAGAATGGCTATGGATGTGGCCCAACACAAAACTGTAAATTTACTTAAGACATCATGAAGTTATTTTCATCTTTCAATAATTCTGTGAGTCTCAAGCATGAACTTTGTAGACATGTTTTGTAACATCATGTCACAAAAGTCACAAAGTGACAAAAATTAAACATACATATGTAGTCAAAACCTAGATAGGCCATGAGCTGAACGCCTTAGATTTAATGTGTGCCCTAAGGCAATTCCTCCTTATCCCATGTGGCTCAGAGAAGCCAAAAGGTTGGACTCCCTGGAATCCTAGCTATTCTGGGATTTTTCTAATATTTTTTTCTATCAATAATTTGTGCTAATAGTTGGATGCCTTAATTGTGGCCAGTTCTGATCCTGTCTCCCTTGCATTAAAATCTCCCAAGTTCTCCTGCACTCCTAAATCCAACAAATGTCTCTAGAAGTCAGAACCCACATTGCCTAAGGAGTCATGGCATAACTTGACTGGACCCAACATTACAGTGTGGTTCAATTCATGTACAGACCACTCTCCCCCTGTCCCCATTCAGTCACATGCCTCTGGGTAGCAGGAACTCTGTCCACCCCACCTGTACATCTGGGGCACCTGGGATATACCAGTGTGTATGAAATCCCTCAGAAATGGGAAATGATTGAAGGTGTGCTTAACAAGAGATGGAAATTATTTCTCTAGAGAGAATTTAAGCAACTCCTGTGAAGCTAGGATTTGATCTTGCCAGATATATTTCCCCATTTTTTGTTAACCTCCAGCACTGTGTATGGCTTATACAGAAAGAGGAAAGTCTCCGGTTTGATTTAAATCAAGTAAGCATATGGGCTGTATAGTGAACTCAGCTTGGGCCTGGGGGAGGCAGCCCCACAGTCAATGCTAATCCCTCAGCTGATCTAGTGACTTGGGCAAGTGTCACCTGGCTGCCCTGTGTGTGTGTGTGTGTGTGTGTGTGTGTGTGTGTGTGTGTGTGTTGGGGTGGGGGTTGGTTCTCACCTGCTTCAGAGACCTGTTATCGGAAACAAATGGGATTACTGAGGTAAATTAGTTAGCTCAATTATTGACATGTAGAAGGCTCCCCAATGGTTGGTAGTGATTTTTTTGTAGTGAGGTCTCCAGACAAAATAGAGATGGGTGGTTTCTCACTAGAGTTTTAATGAAAACGAATTCTACTTTGAAAAATGATAAGAGATAAAACATTCCAGGATTCTTTCTCCTGTTTTAATGAATCGAGGATATACCAAATTCATAATTTTTTTCCAGAAACGATCCCAAAGGACTAGTAAGCTTGATTTATGTTTTCTTTACCAGTCACTTTTATTCCAAATGCCTCACATTTCCATTAAAATGCTATTAAATAAAAACAGAATTTTACGGTACCTGTGATGGCTTGGGTCTCGGTGTGATAATTGCAATTATCTCCAGCAAAGACACCATTGCTCATCCTTTTATTTCCTCTTGTACTTCAGCTGCATCTTTAGTGTGTCCCAGGTGAGGAAACCCACTCCCCTCGGAAGCTGCAGCTCCGGGTCTGGGAAGGGACATAAGTTGGCAGCCATCCTGAGGCACACAACGCCTTGCAGTGCTGGTGAAAGGCACATGCTGGGCAGTGCAAGAGGTGTCTCTGGAAGGGGACATCCTGGTCCTCTGGAGTCACATGGGGCAGACCTGTCTAGCCTGAGCATGCTAGAAGGAGGTGGTGAGGTCCCCACCGCCATGGCAGGTCACACAAAGGCTTCCACCTGGCCAGGTGCTGCTTTGAACAGCCTGCTGCCCCGTAAGTCCAATCCTGTCTACCTGGGCTAAGATTTCTTCTCTGAAATGACATTGTTGTGAAATGTTCTGGAACTAGATGGCAGCCGTGGTGATAAAGCCTCACGAAAGCCTCCTAACCACCACTCACCTGTACACTTTAAAATGGTTTCAGTAGCAGCTTCTATGTCTGCTTCACACAAGAACAACAAAAAATATCCCTGGATGGAATGATCTCCAAAGCCACTCACAGCTAACACAGCGTGGCATCTGGCGCTTGGGAGAGGTGGCACATCACCCAGGGCTCTGCTACGCAGACCGCAAGTCATGTGACCACTAAATCTTTAACCAAGGAGGAACTGTTAACCACAGTATAGTTTCGCTTAATACAGACTATGTGTATATCCCTGAGAAACATGCTTGGGGTGTGCAAAAAGAGTTTAAGCTATGTATCCTGACACCCTAACTCAAAATACAGACAACCTTCCATCATTAGTGTCTGCCTTTAAACTGTGGGATTAGGAACCATTTTGACTCCTTTATACTTCTCTCCAAAGGTCTACAAAAAAAGCTTTAAATACTTTTATTATCTAAAACACAAAGTTCCCTTCCAGATGACGCTATGGCTCAGTTGGCAGGGAGTCTGGCAAGCGTGTAGAAGTCCCTGAGTTTGATCCCAGATGTGCTAATGCATGCCTGTAATCCCAGCAGTGGGGAGGTGGAGGCGGGAGGATCTGAAGTTCAAGCCCACCCTCAGCTTCTTTTACATAAGACTTTGCTTTTTTAAATAAATAAATAAAAGTCAATGGATTTTTTTTTAAATCTTTTAAAAATTAAACAATAGTATTCAGAATTCTGTGGCTCCTGTGTGAACCATAATAAAGGTATACTAAGACATAGAGAATGCTAGAGAACTGGTTTATAATCCTGATTTACCCGGAAGGTTAGCGTTATGCTGTGTTCAGCCTCAGTCTCCCCATCGGGAACAAGGCTGCAGTCACAGGCTCCTCCTCAGAGGTTCATGGAAAGCAAAGGAGACTCCCTCGGGGCAGCAGGGCTTGTCCATCTGTCCAGCGGCCACACAACACACCTCCCAACCTTCCCCTTAACAAACTTCCTAAGCTCTTCTAATGTCAGCCACAGACCTTACTCAGTAATTTAAGAGCTGATTTCTGGTAAGAGTGTCCGTGTGCACCCCTCC
Organism: Mastomys coucha; assembly: GCF_008632895.1. NCBI lineage: Eukaryota > Metazoa > Chordata > Mammalia > Rodentia > Muridae > Mastomys > Mastomys coucha. The sequence goes on along the minus strand of NW_022196897.1, from coordinate 23,779,757 downwards.
CCCATCATTTCTCTTTCTCCCACTGTCTCAGAGAAAACACTTCATTTCATGTGAAAAATCACCACCGAGCTTTTATTTACTGTCTGAAGTTCAAGGTGACAGTGACAAAGCTGTTTCTGCTGAAGGGAAACCGCACATCTCAGCAATATCCGAGTCTCCCGAGGACTCAGGTCTGCATGTGCAGGAGGGAGAATGTTGGAACCCAGACCCTCCATGCCATTGGCCTAGAAAGAGATTTTTTCTTCACTATATCCTGGTTCTGTTCCCCTGCCTGTCCTTGCTTTGAGTCCAGAGTTAGGATCCACTTGAAAGGCACTGTGCCGGGCCTTCTGGAACTTTCTACTCATGACTTTCTGGAGATTGGCTCCTTGGACTGGTATGAGATTAGAAAGAGCTTTCCAACAAGATGGTTGTCTCCCAATCTCCTTTCCCATTTCCAGGTACTTAGTGGGATTCAAAGCATCATGGCTTTGACACTCTTCATGTCAGTTTATGTCATTATTAAAAGCAAACTCTCAAAGTGTTTTAGTCAGGGTTCTACTCCTGTGAAGAGACACCATGACCACGGTAGCTCTTATAAAGGAAAACATTTAGTTGTGGCTGGCTTACAGTTCCGAGTTTTAGTCCATTATCATCATGATGGGAAGCATGGTGGTGTGCAGGCAGACTAGAGAGGTAGCCGAGAGTTCTACATCTGGATCTGCGGGCAGCAGGGAGAGAGAGAGAGAGAGAGAGAGAGAGAGAGAGAGAGAGAGAGAGAGAGAGACTGGGCCTGTCTTGGGCTTCTGAAACCTCAAAGCCTACTCCCATTGACACACCTCTTCCAACAAGGCTACATCTGCTCCAACAAGGCCACACCTCCTAACTGTACCAATTCCCTATGGGCTTATGTCGGCCATTTTCATTCAATCCACCCCACAGTGCAACAAATTCAATGAAAATTGCCTCACCACTCCCCATTCCCTGAACCTAGGAATCTAACACACACCACATCCAGGAATTGACTCATGCCTTCAGTGAACTTGTAGAACTCTGAGGGGCTGTCCTGTGAACCACGACAGTATGTAGGGAACAGAGGGATGTGTCCAAGGAGCAGAATAGAATGAGAAAGAATATCGGTGGTGTGATCAAGGAGACATCAGAAGTAGACAGAGCCTAGCAGCCTGAAATAAGCACTGAACTTCCCTGGATCAGGTCTTCATGGGATTTACTGACCATGCCTAGTGTATTTAAGGTTTGGTCACAGAAGGTGGCAGATGGTTATCTTAGTCCTAGTTCTGGGTGGGATGGGAGCCAGGAAAGAGTAGAGAGAGAGGCAGTGAGTGAGAGAGGGAGCTGGGAACTCAAGAGCAGTGACCCTTGGGTTCTAGGCCCAACCGATAGCAAGGTAGAGGGGTAGCATCCAAATCCTGGAAGGGCCTACCCAGTAAGGAACTAGAAACAAGGAAGCCTGGGAAGAAAGAAGGAGTGCCAGGATGAAGCCCTTGTGAAGAGGCCAGCCTCTGAGGCTAAATCAGAGAGGAAGCAGCCCAACAAGGTATGCTGTTTGCCGTGGGGCTGCACAAGGGGGCTCATGCCCATGATCCCAGCACTTGAGAGAAAGCAACAGAAGAATTGCAACTTCTAGGACAGCCTGGGCTACATGGTAAGTTTGGGGCCAGCCAGAGCTACACAGTGAGACCTTGTCTCAAAATTGAAATTAAATAAAATGAAAGCCACTCAGGTGCCCGCATGGAGGATGAGGAGGACAAAGCCAGAAATGTGGTGTGGTGGTCTGAATAAAAATGGTCCCATAGGGGTACTGTTAAGAAGTGTGGCCTTGCTGGGTGTGTCACTGCGGGGAGGCAAGGGGGCTTGGAAGGCTGGTAAAAGTCTGCAGCTGCTCATTTTCTTGATTATCAGAATAACTTCAGAATAATACACACAGACTAAGGAGTCACAAAACTCTCATCCTGTTTCTGTATGAGCTCCAAATAAGCAGTTAAGACAGAAAGGCATCTGTGTCCGTGGGGCCGGGGAATGGACGTGTCTTCCCAAGTTGTTCACTGAACTGTGCCTTTGGCTCCTTGCCAAAACATCTCAATGAGATCTTTCTATTTCTTAATTATTCAATTACTACCCATAAGTAGGAGTTTGAAATCAGACCCAGGCTGCTGACAATGGAGTATTCCCTTAAATCATGAGCAGAGCGGAGGAGGTCGCCCATCTTGGAAGCCAGGCTGGCAGAATGGAGGAAGCCAGTGTTTCCAGTCCTAGGTCTGCACTAGGTTCAAGCCTTGGCTTCGCTCTGCAGAAGCTGTATGAGCCTTGACAGGCCACTTCTCAGAAGCCAGTTTTCTAGCATGTAAATGCCAGTCCCCAGTCTGGCAGTGGTGGCGCACGCCTTTAATCTCGGCACTTGGGAGGCAGAGGCAGGGGATTTCTGAGTTCGGGGCCAGCCTGGTCTACAGAGTGAGTTCCAGGACAGCCAGGGCTACACAGAGAAACTCTGTCTTGAACCCCCCCCCCAAAAAAAAGGCAGTCCCCTGGGGGATTGTACACCCCAAGGGAAGGAAGCCATTGGAGGAAGGGAGTAGTCATAAGTGCCTTGTGTATTTCAGGTCTCAGCAGACGGAAAAATCTTTCACTTCAAAGGAAGATCTGAACTGTGAGCTGACCGGTGGTGACTCCGAGCCTAACCCTGAAGCCCACCTGCCCTCCATTTGCCTCAAGCAGGTGTTCCCCAAGTATGCCAAGCAGTTCAACTACCTGCGCCTTGTAGACAGGATGGCCAATTTGTTTATCCGATTCCTGGGAATCAAGGGGACAATGAAGTTGGGACCAACTGGCTTTCGGACCTTCATAAGGTTAGTGAGACCAGCTTCCTCCAGCTTGAGTTTTAGACAGGGTGGAGCCCAGTCACTCCTCTGGATGATCATGTGTCATGTGGCCCAGGACTGCTCTTGGGAGACTACAATATTGAATCAGTACCCTGTTTGAGGTTATATTCATCTCAGGACTGGCACTGATCCTATAGACCTGAAAGTCTTTATCCGTGTGTGTGTGTGTGTGTGTGTGTGTGTGTGTGTGTGTGTGTGTGATCCCGGCATATTGAAGACTCATGTCAAATGAGTTGATAAACATTATGACCATGACATTTAAGCCATAGGTTTGTTGTTAAAAACAAGCAGTTGTGGGGCTGAGGGGGATGACTCAATAGGAGATGACTCTTGATGCACAAGCATGAGGACCCGAGTTCACATCCCCAGGGCCCACATAACAGCCAGACATGGCAGCATGCATTAGTAATTCCAGCACCAGGGATGGGGAACAGGGCAAGACAGGAGCTTGCTAATAAGCTAACCTAGCAAGAGTACAAAATTCCTGGTTCAGTGAAGAGCCTATCTCGAAAATAAGGCAGAGCACAGTAGAGGGAAACACTCGAAATCATCCTCTAGGCTCCATATACACGTGCATAGGTGTCTGCGCCCATTCCCACACACCCATACACACCAAAATAAAGTGTCAGCTGCCATATTAGTCATTCTTATTGTTTTTGTTATAACACAATACCTGAAGTTGGATAACTTTATAAAGAAAGGGGATTATATAACTGATAGTAGTTTTAGTTAGCAGCTTAAACTCAGTCAAGTAGCCCCATTAGCTAGATCTTCGGTAAGAGTCTAATAGCAGATAGTATCACAGGGAAGCATGTGCAGGAGAAAGAGAGCATGCCCAGAGCGGTTGGATGCCAGAAAGCAGGTAAGAGTCAGGCTCATTCTGATAACAATTCAGCTTCCCACAAGAACCAGTGTCCTCCCAGGGCACATGCCCAGTGACCTAAAGATCTTCTACAAGCTCGGCCTCCTAAAGATGCTACCCCTGAGCAGCATGAGGTCCATGCTTCCAACATATGACCTAAAGTCCCTTGAGAGGAAAGCCTAAATCAGATTGGCCTGTAGGCAAGTCGGTGGAGGATTATCTTGACTATTAATCTGTGCAGGAAAGTCTGGCACACAGTACAGACACCATCCCCAGGTAGGTCGGTGGTCCTAGGCTGTATTGAAAAGCTAGCTGAGCCGGAACCTGTGAACAAGCCAGTAAGAGAGCCAGCAAGCAGCCTTTCTCCATGCTTTCTGCATCAAGCTCTTCCTCGAGTTCCTGTTCTGACTTCCCTAAAGATGGAAGTGACCTGGAGGTATAAGAGGAAATCTTACCTGAACTGCTTTTGGTCAGAGGATTTTATTGGAAACTAGAACAGGTGACACCCTCAAACCCTGTTCTACCACAGCAGTTACCCTGAGCCAGGTCCTTAAACACCTAGTAGTAATTGCTCTTGGACTCCAGCCAGCCTTGTGCTTCTTAGTGAGTGTTTTCCCAGTAGGAACAACCTGGCTGTGTCTGAGTTCACAAAGGCATATCACTCCACAGTGAGTTTCTGGAGTAAAAACTTCAATAATTAACCTGATAAATTATATAGTGCATTTGTCCTGGTTTTAAAATAGCATGTTTATAATGCATGCTGTATAAAACTTGCCTGAATTTTAAAGGTAAGACATAAAATAAGGAAGGGGGTTTTGCTATAACCTAAAAGGTAACCATTCACCTCTCAGCATTGTCTTTCATGGATCATTCAATTTGCCTCCACCCTTTGGAACACTGTGGGGCAACACAGGAGAGCTCACCAGCCATAAAAACCCAGTGGCCTGTATCCTATAGACCTGGGGGGAGCCTTTATCCTATAGTGTGTATGTGTGTGTGTGTGTGTGTGTGTGTGTGTGTGTGTGTGTGTGTGTGTGTGTATGTTGTGTATAGGATTAATCAGGACCACAGAGAAACATCTAGTATATGGTAAATGATTGATGAATGTTAGTTTCTTTCTACAGTGATTAAAGAATGATATAAAAATGTATATATTCTATAAACCCTCTGCCTCTCTCTGTCTCTGTCTCTCTGTCTCTGTCTTTCTCGCTGTCTCTCTCTCTCTCTCTCTCTCTCTCTCTCTCTCTCTCTCTCTCTCTCACACACACACACACACACACACACACACACATACACACAGATCCAGGGCCTGCACAGGCTCTTGTACAAACCTGACAGCCATGCCAAACCACTGACCCTAGATCGCTTCAACAAGCATGATCTGACTCCAGCAGGGAATTGCTCATTTGCAGTTCTCTGTGGCATTGCCACCTCAAAAGGAAAACTCTCTGACAGGCCTCAGCATTGCTGTCACTTCTTGTTCTTGGTTTAAACATCCTTATCCTACATCTCAAAGCCACACTCCTCACAGTTTGCTTCACTAAGGCAAATAATTAGACGCAGTGAGTTGGAAGCCATGTTTTGCCCAAGGTTTCTCCAGACAGAGTTTATGGAGACTGCCACCAGTCATCTGGTGTTCTTGGTAAGATGGCAAACCCAAGTCTTGGCAGCATATTATTCCCAAGTTAACATACCTGAAGTCCTGGCGGTAGGGTGCTTGAGAAGAGCATTGCATTAGTTTTCAAAGGTGGGAGTTTGGGGGAAGGGATGACGCAGGGTTGGGGTCTAATAGTCCTGGCTTTGCAACAAAGAGTATATATTGTTCGTTGGCTGTGTGGCTTTGGAATACACCCCGTTAGTCTCTAAGTCCCAGTTCCTTTATGTGTCTCACCTCATTTCTGCTTACTCCATGCTAAGCCTGTTCTGATGGCTTCAGGGTTACCTTATGGTCACAAGATGGTTGCTCAAAATCTAGCCACTGTGGTTGAGCCCTAGACTGGAAGAAGGGAGAGAGAGTAGTAGCACAGGTCTCTACCAGGTGGACTAGAGTCCTGGAAAAATTCCCTGGATGCTAGATGCAATGATTTCTGCCTCCATCTTGCTGCCTACCTCTAGTTACTTGGGAACCAGGAAATCAACTTTATATTTTATCTATTCATCCATTCATTTTGTGTGTGTGAGTTTAGATGCACATACACCATAGCGTACCTGTGAGGTCAGAGGACAGCTCTCAGGAGTCGGTTCTTTCCTTCTATTGTGTGGATCCTAGAGATTGAATTCATGTTGTCTGGCTTGGTGACAAGCATCTTTATCTTTTGAACCTTCTTGCTGGCCTCTAGACGTTGTGTGTGTGTGTGTGTGTGTGTGTCTGTGTGTCTGTGTGTGTTTCTTTTAAAATGTATAAATACTGCTGTCTCATCACAGTGAAAAAGAGAAGGCAAATAGCTAGGCATTCTCTACCTCTTGGTGATTCCTATTTGAGCTGTGGAGCACAGAGGACCCTAATCTGAGGGCTTGCGGAAGCACATAAGGATAGAAGTGAGGTGGGCAAGCTGGTGTGCTTCATTTGGATGGCATGTCCATGGCTTGGACTTCCCAGAGCAAAGCAAGAACATTCTAGGCCTGCCCAGCTTCTGCACCATGGCACAGAAGTCTCCATTGAAAAGGGAGCAAAAGTGCTAGGGACTGAAGCGCTAGCTGAGCTTCATGTGGGAACTGTCAGACTGTGTGAGGACACAGATCCTGGGACATCTGCCCCACACCCACCTCTTCCCAAGAAGCTCCCTAGGATGTTCAAAGACACGCTGAAGAAGCCCTCCCCTCCCCGGGACTCCTCAACTAACAGCACATGGGAAACAGACTCTTGGGTACCAACCTCTGGCAAAGTCTAAGGCTGTGACCAAGAGCTCCCTGGCTGGAGCTATGAACAGAGCCCAGAGCTGGAAATAAGAACAATAGTGGAATCCACGGTGGCCTCGTGGAAGAGGCAAGGTTTGCCCTACTACTAGCTGTCATTGGATGAGCTGTAAACAAACACACCACCAAGGCAGCAGGGAGAGCCAGCAGAGGTTTTCATGGCTCAAGCTGAGAGGTGAAAGGAAGGTGTGTGATTCAGGCTGTGTTGGACCTGAGGCTCTGTGAACTGGGTGAGGATCTGGGAAGCTTCCTGGCCACTCCCGGGGGAATTTCACTCAATCAGAAGACAAGGAGGAGATTTGGAGACACCGGGCGGGCAGGTGGCTCCAGTCACAGCTGCTTCTGATGCAGACAGGATGAATAAAAGGAACGGTTTCCTATCCCCTCCCCCACCTCCAAACACACTGCGGGCTTTGATGGCAACTGGTTAGAGATGCTGTCTCAGAAAACCATCACTAGTACACTTAATGTCACCAGAGCTTTGGGCCTCTCCAAAAGAAGCTATGCACATTTATTTTTATGTAAAACCTCAATATTGGAAGAATGGATCTAACCATGTGTGGATCCCATCAAAGCAGGAATGCCCCATAGAGGCCTCCAGTGAGTGACACTTGGTTTGAGAGTCCAGGACACACCCTTAAGAAGAGCTCCACATTTCACACAATCCTGAAGAGAAAACAGAATTAAGAATGTTTCTAATAAAACCTCCCAGGTCAGAATGGGCTAATGGAAAAATATCCTCGCAAAGCTACCTGGGATACAGGCTTTGTGATTCTCTCCATCTTCAGCAAGCAGCATTTGCATGAGAAACCGATTTTTCCAAGGTTAGGGACTGTTAGGTTCTGCAGCCGCCACTTCCCATCTGTGGCCAGCCAGGCCATCAGTGAGCTGCAGCAGAATGTGACAGGAAAAGAGCATCTTCAGGTGGCTAAGAGGCAGCTCCAAGCAGATGGACCCAGACGACGAGGTTACCCAGTAAACGCCTGCCCTACTCAAGGATGCTGGAGGAAGTGGAGAAACACTGCACTAGGTAACAGACGCTTCCTTTAAAGGCGTCCCAAGAAACCCCAATGGCAACTTACTAGCAAAATATGATAATTCTCTGCTTTCCAATTTATCTGGGTATGTTCAGTCTTGCAGATTAAATTTCACCACCTGCTAACGATTGTTCTCTATCTTTCTCCTTTCCACTTTGGTTTAAATGTTACTTCATGATGAATTAATAATATTTATGCCATATGCCGAATTGAACCAAGTGCCCTTCACAGGAGCACTTTGAAGCAGACATATTCCCAGCACGATGCACGCTTCTTTCACAGCTCCCACACAGACGCCTGAAGTTGAACTCGCCTTCTGAATCTGCTCCCCACTCTCTGTCTCTCCACATTCCTTGAAGAGAAGAAGGGAAGAAAATAATAAATGGTCGCCTGGATTTATTTTCGGTGTCCATCTCTCAGAACTTGCAGCATAGATCAGCAGTTTTCAGAGCAAATTATGTTAATGCCCGACCGGCATCTTCTACTGTTCTCTTCCTCCAAGAATGAGAAATAACGAACTGTCATTCTCTTGTCTAGACACTCTAAGCCGCCTTACAAGAGTGTCATTTTCTCGGGAGCTGTGTAGTAGTCACACATATCATCGCCGTGAATTGAGCTCCTCCTTTTATTATTTTTTTATTGTTGGAAAATTTATTTTATAATAATTGCCAGGGTGTGGAGGCTTCTATTTCTCCGGGAAATAAAAACTGTCTAGTTGATGCTTCAGCTTGGCAGCCTTCTTTGAGAGAAATGTGTCCGTATTAGTCTCCCACCAATAGATCACACTAGCTGGGGGCAGGGAGACATTAGATGTAATTCACGGAGGACACGTTTTCCATGGCACCCTGCATTTTCCACTGGATGCTGCTGGGGATTCAACAGTTGGCCCAGCTAGGCTCATTCCCGGGAAACTGCAGCCCCTGCACTATGAGACCACGCTTTGAAACCCTGCTCCAACACTCACTGCTTCTGATCCCATGTCTTCTTTTGAACTAAAGGACATCTTCTTCCCTTTCCCTTTCCCCACTTCCCCTTTATTGTATGGAGATATTAATGTGCTTCATAATGGAGAGCAGTGGGGGGTTTCTCTCTGAGAGGCATGGTCTGTTAGAATGTTCTAGAATAGAAGTATAAGAAGACAGCTTTCCCCTCTCATTAACTCCTTGGTGACGTTGAAGCTGTCCCTCTGTGGCCACTCCTTCCCAGAAGACTCCTGCGCTTCTTCTCTAGCCTTGAGAACCATGGATGGTTTAAAACACAGACACCTCATTCCCTGATTCCCAAATGCTTAGATATTTGCCTCCCCCCACTTTTGTAATAAATAAGTATGGCTGTTTGAATACCCTTTACCTCATAGAAACCTCTCTGGGGGTGGGACACCTGCTCTTTTTT
>NW_022196897.1:23749809-23770661 GCF_008632895.1 Mastomys coucha | reverse complement strand
TTTTTCTCTACAGAGAAGGATGAACATAAAAGAAATTCTATAAATAGGATTTTGTGGAGTGGAAAAAGTTGGTCCCTAAATTTCCCATGAGATATCAGCACTTAGGGGGAAATGGGATGATCACTTCAAATCCTGCTCTACTCAAGCTCCTAATGAGCTTGAATGATTTGTGATTCTCTCCCATCATGTGTACTCAGATTCCTTCCATTCTGGAAAAAAGAAAAAGAAGGAAAAAGAAAAAGAAGCTGATTCCCTATGACTGGGGAAGGCTTTCATTGTCATCCGCTTCTCCATGTGTGCCGGGCGTGGAGCATCACCACCAAGGCGTTGTCTGGTGGGTAGCCTCTGTCCAACCAAACAAACGAGAACTTGTGTGATGTCCCCAAGAACATGCGGCAAAGCCAAGGTCCCAAACCTTTATCTTTTTCCTAGAAAATGTCTAGCTTCTCACATGCCCTAGTTCTCAGAGTTCTCTCCACTAAAGAAATCACCCTTCCACCCAGTCATTGGAGCCTAAGGGGAAATTGCGCTCCATGGTGGGGACGACCTGGCTATCACACTCCATGTCCAGCACATAACCCCCTGAGAGCTGAGCCATCCTGTCACTGGACCCTGAATACTGCTACCCACCACGGCAGAGGCTAGGCCATTGAAACCCCTCATTCTAGAGACTCTACTTGAGCTCATTGAGAATGTTTGGTAACCAGAGGACAGCCCTGGGAGACCCTGGCTGCAGGAGGCCCTGCTTATCTCACAGAAGCCTTCCGTCCCAAAACTCCACAGCAGGCATCCAAGCCTGTACTGAGACTTTGTATCTTGGTCCTAGGCTCTTCTCGGGACCCTCTGCTGGGTCGTAGTTCCTCCACCTGCTCTTCTGTCTCCAAGGGGAGATGGAGTACAGACTGTGGCCTGTGATCTTGGGCAAGTGCTGAGTCTCTGTGCCTCATCCCCCCCACACACACTGAGATGGGACCGGGGATCCCTCCCTCACATACACTTCTAAGGAATCTGAGACCTTGGGGGCAAGAAAGGACCTTGCGGTTGAATAGTGACCAAGAAATACCCACAGAATCCAAATTCTCTTAAAGCATTTCCCATCTGCTGCAGCTAATACAGACCGGACCGTCCCTTCTCTGCTCTGACTGAAGACATCGTAATCAACTGCATTTGGCAGTATTGCTGGGGAAGGATGGGTTACCTTGGAAAGGGGATAAATGGAGAATTCTCCCTGGCAAATTACGGCTTCTGCTAAAGGTTTGACACTTCTATTTTCTTCCTGTCAGGAAAAAAAAAAAAAAAAAAAAAAAACTATATGCCAGTGGTCAGTTCAGTTTCCGCTTTTATCCTTTGGTAACCCATGGAGCAACCCAGGCAGCACTCCATCCTTCCTTCCGGGAAGCAGGGAGTCCTGAAGACGCAGGTATGGCCACTCGGAGAAGGCATTGGCTTAATGAAGCTTTGGGACTTAGCAGCATACATTGACAGTGTGACTCAAGAGACCTGAGCACTGTCCCTAGCAGAACCCAATAGAGATAGCCATCTTGGTGACAGGTGACATGAAAAGCTCTGCATCCGCTGACATGTTGTTACTGAGGTTCAATAACTGTGCGATGATGTGCTTTGAAGTCTGCTGTGGGAGCTTGTGACTGAAATACGGAGCAGGAAGTGAATGGATGATCTGGAAAACGCAGACGGGTGGGAAGAAGGCAGGGAAGGGAGGGGCAAGCAAGTATGCCAGGACAGAGAAGCAATGTCCTCATTCGGACACCATGTTGGATTTGGAGAGAGGCCTCTGGGCGGCAATCATGCTTGCCAATCAAAACTTCACCCATCCGGCACCTATGGAAACTTTCACACAGGGAACAATGACAAATGGGACATCAGAGAAGCACTTCATCATCAGCTGGGGTCATGGATGAGATACACCAGAACTGTCCAAAGAGCGTTAGATAAAGCCAGGACACCCCGGCAGCTGGCCCATAGTTCAGTCTTCAGGATACCTAGGTAAATCCTGCCTCCCAGAACAGTCATATCCAGGAGGGGGTTTAGGGGAGGCATACAGGCCAATGGCTGCCCTAGGCTCTTTTCTTTTGACCTAGGTTTCATTACCTCAAAGGGGTGATGAAGTTTGCTCTTGTGGCCTGAGAGGAAATGGAAAGTGAGATGCAATGAGGACTCAGGAGTTCCATGGAACTCTATGTACCAGGCATCACATGCATCCTCAGCAGCCATGTGGACAGGTATCAGCTTCATTTTAGAGATCAGGAAACAAAAGTGTGCAGAGGTTTAAGAAAACGACCCACAACCAAGCATCTAGCTGCTGTTCATCCACCCACTTTTCCAGACCAAATAAGTCAGTGGAGGGGAGGGGCTCCAAAGGCCACCTTTGTGGCTTAGACAGGGAGGACCATTGCTGACATCAGACTTCCCGCACCTAAGCAAAAAGAACATCAGAAGAATCCACCCTCCTCATGGCTTCAGACAGTCAGGAGCAAGCATGAAGCACGGTGTGGAAGGGCCACTCCAGTGAAGTGGGCCCAGCCTGTGTTTTCTATTCTGCAACTCTGGGCCTGTGTGTGGGTGATTCAGGACTTAAATAAAACTATCAGGTGACAAGGTAGAAGAGTGAAGTAAAGAGACATGTGGGGTCTCAAGGATTCATCTGGTGAGATCCAGGAAGAAAGGCTTCAACAGCAGTGATGGCTTCGTCTGCTTCAGTGGCAGGAGAGGGCAGAGCTCATACCCTGGATATAATCCATAAGAAGATGAAGACACATACGTCGGAGTATTTCTTGGCTCTGCGGTTCCTGAGGGTAGGGTGTGGCTTCACTGGTAGAATACCTACCTAGCGTGGATGAGGTCTCGGCTTCCATTCCCAGCACCACTTACAAAAAGCAGATGTTCAGATCCAAAGCTGCAGGGCCTCCATGACACAGGGCAGCAAAAGGTTATCTGAGAGGAGTCCAGTGAGGATCCAGTATTGATGATGTAGCAGAGGCCAGGAGGCCGCGAACCAGACTGAGTCATTGCAGTGAACATTTGCAAGCAAAGCCGCTTGGGCAGAAGGTACACAGTGTGACACACCGTGACACACCACAGTTTCCATGGCAGCGTGACACGCCACAGCTTCCATGGCAAGATGATCTGTTTGTTTGTTTGTTTGTTTTTGCTTTGGAAGAAAATTGCAAGGGCAGAGAGCAAATGTGAAGGGATAGTAGAGATAAGTGGAACTAGGGTACATGTAAAATTCACAAAGATTCAATAAAAAGATAAAAAAGAGATAAATGAACAAAAACAAAAAAAAAACAAACATCATCATCATCAACAACAACAAATAGGTGTAATCCCAGTACTCAGGAGGTGGAGGCAAGAGGATCATCCTCAGTCATACTGTGAGTTTGAGGCTAACCTGGGCTTTTTGAGACTCTATTATAAAAACCAAAATTAAAATAAGAAAAAAGGGAAAAAAGAGAAAGTCTGATTTCTATTTGGGAGTGGGCAGGGTCTTCCAGGCTGTATGAGGTCCAGCTGACACAAGAAAACCCTAAAGCCCTTGAGGGCAGAAAGGGAAGTGGTCCTGCCCAGGCCTGTTCTCAGTGGTAATACGAATGGCTATCTCTATAGCCTTGTTCTCTACAGCCTACTCATTAGCTCCAGGCTAAAGCCCCGGCCTCTATCTCCAGTTCCCATCTGAAACCTTCTCCCCACCATTCCTCTACTGACCTCCAGGAATTCCAGGGGTTGGATGGCGTGAGCAAGGACAAGTTCCCCCCGTTAGAGCAGCAAGCAGCTGGAGTGGCTTAAACAATGGAGGCTGACTTCCCAGTCTGCAGGCTGGGAGGTCAGAGCTGAAGTGCTGGCACATAGGTGCCTGCTAAGGGCTACTCCGGCTTGCTCCAGGGCTACTTTCCCTGTGGTCAGAGCAGGGAGGCATGCAAGCTCTCCTCCCCTTACTGACTCTGTACAGGGCACTAACTGATCTGCTAGGGCTCCACCCGTATGACCTCTGCTCCAAAGACCATGCCTGTGGATTTCCAGGGGTGCACGAACGTTCAGTCTGCATCAGCCTGAGGAAAAAGAGAGCCAACATTCCCAGGTCCCCAGCGTGGAGTAACACTCTTTCTTCCCTCTCACGGCAGGAACTGCAAGCTGAGTAGCAGCAGCCTGTCCATGGCAGCCGTGGACATCCTCTACATCGACATCACGAGGAGGTGGAACTCGGTGGCCCTGGACCAGCGCGACACAGGTACCCGGCGGCATGGGGAGGGGTCTGTGCATCTTCTGTCTTCCGTCTTCCATTCTTTCACATTACGGAGGGGAGGAGAGAAAGGAATGGAGTGGAATGTAAACCATGAGGCATTGTCTGCTACCAAGGCTAGGCAACCCCTCCCCAAACTCCAGTCCCACCCCTAGCCTCCCCTTAATCACTGCTGGAAGTAGGCTGCTGTTCATCTGTTCATTTGTGGCCCCACATATGTTTGCTGAGCACACAGCAGCCAGGCCTTGGGTGGACTAGAGAGCTCAGCTCTTGCCCGGAAGGAGCTCTGTGGAGTTGAGACCCATGTGAGACGTGATGCTGATGTAGCAGGGGTTGGGGATGAACTAGGATGGGATGTTCTTCCTCCCAGGAGGACAAAGGACCTCTTGACAAATAACTGTTTGGATAAACCAGTGTCAAGGGTGAGGATGGACCTGGTCGGGAGTGTGGGTTTGTTTATACATGAACACGTGAAAAGGCCATTGAGCCCAGGCTACCCCCAACCAGTTCCAAAGGAGAAGACTAAAGTGGGTGAGGAGCTCCAGTTGTGATAGACTCTGACGGCGCACCAAAGGCTGTAACTGTGAGAGCCCGTGCTTTGTTCTTGCTGCTTTGATTCTTCCGCTAGGAGAATCTGCCTTTGAGTGGACGAGTTTCCTTTTTCTGCTCTGTCCCGCATCCTCCGAGCAGTGTAGTAAGCATAGCTGACTTTTGTACAGGTCATCACAAAGCTGCAAAGTGTCTCTCATTCAGTGTCCCTGTGGCCCAGCACAGAGGCATTAGGGGCCTCATTTCACAGTGACCAACACTCCAGTGACAAAGGTTTCAAGGTGACTGTGAACAGTGTATACACGGGCACCATCCTCTCCTGCCCTCTGCCGTGCTACCACACACACACACACACACACACACACACACACTCCCATATGCACACGCACAAGCACACACACGTGCACGTGAGCAAGTCACCCCTTCTGGGGTTGGATGGAGAGGACCTGAAGTCAGAAGCTGAGGGATCTGGATGAGAACTGGGTTTACCATCTCCTGCCACCATCACCTCAAAGCCATCTCACCTCCAACCCTGGGGCTTCCCAGCTGTAAAACTAATGCATGTGTTCTCCGGATGGCCCTGAGGGCTCATATGCCAGTGGCTACTAATGCATTTGGGGTCCTTACTGACCATTCAGGGAGGTTAATCCTGTCAGCGGATTCTTTCTGTCTTGCTGCTGAAGAGACCCTCAGGAGAGGCTATGTGACCATCCCACACCCCATGTGGGCTAGAAATGCCAGCCACAAGGGTGCAGCCAGCCCATCCTGCGGAGTGCTGACTCAGAAATCCACTTGCTGTTCATGTTTGATGTTGATGCTTCCTGACACCACTTGTTGGCCATTGTCTCCATGCCGAGCACTGCTGCATGCTTTGCATGTGTGACACCAGCTGCAATTCTGGAGACAGGTCTGATTGTGTCCATTGTACAGAGGAGAAAACTGAGGCTGAGAGGCAATGAATGGTAGACTAATACTCAACCATCAGTGCACCCGGATTTCCTGTCTGGGTCAATTCCTCCTATCCATTATTGTGGCAGGGGTGGGGGTAGGGTCAGGGGGTGGTAAGATGGCTGGTCGACCTACTGCTCCCCTTAGTTCAAAAGCAAAAGTCAGGAATGCCAGCAATCATTGAATCAACCAGGTGAGCCTACTTCTGCTGGTGGGGCCTTCCAGCCTCCCTGTCACGAGGGGAGGAGGGCACACCTGCAGGGCATGTAGGCAGGTTAATTATCATTTGGAGGACTGAGTGAGCCCATGTGGCAGTTGAGCTGCGTCGTCACATTTTGCTGACACCCTCAGAAAGGGAAGAAGAGCTTGTTCATCAAGCCTAAAGCTGGGTGTTGTTGCAAGATTCTGTGGAGGGGGCCAGATGAGTGGGTGGGGGTGGCAATGGAATTATTAAATATTGAAATTGATCAGGAGTCGCAGCAGGAAGCTATTTATCATGTTCTATTGCTTCCAACCAGCATTACCATCTGGTCCATTGTTCGTAGCTTTGCATGTTTTGTTTGCTTCTAAAATGGCTCTCTGTAAGTGGAAAGGGGAGGGAGGGTGTCCACAATATCAGCTCTACAAAGTGCTTCTGGGGTCTGCCAGGGTCTCTCTACTTTGCCGAGCAAGCCAATTAAGTGAGAAGTATTCTTATATTCAGCAGAAGGGAAGCTGGCGCTGGGATCCCCCCAAACTTCTGCATCTGTCTGTGCCCAAAACAGTAACTAGAGGTCAAGTGCAATGTTCAAAGTCGGCTCCGTGAGCGTGTGTATTGTGGTTTCTTCTTGTAGCTTTGCAGATGAGGATCCTGAGGTTCCAAGAGCAAAAGGGACTTCAGTTTCACAGCCAATGAGTGGCAAAGGCAAGATTTTAACTTGGGCCTTGGCTACCCGAAGTACTTTCTGTTCCCTGTATGACTGGGGAGTGGACAGGGCTTGTGTCGGGAGTCAGAGGTGATGTGGAGGCAGGGAGGTGTACTAACAATAACACTGCATGCTTCTAAGAGCTGGAAGAGAGGACTGTGCGGTCCTCACAGCAGAGAAATGACATGTTAGCATGACAAATATGCTAGTCACCTGAATATGGTGCCATGTGTGCTCACATGTACTGAACATCACACTGTGTTCCATAGACATGTGTAAATATTATACATCAAGGTCACTTCCTTTTGAAAAGTCACCTCATCCAGCACAGAACCTACTGGAGGGACACCAGAGTGTGTGAGCTGGGGGGGGGGGTGTCCTTCCAAGCTCCCATCTCCTTATTTTCCTGTTTCCATTGTTACTGCAAAGCAATGGCAGGGGCTGGGGGCCTAGGAAGTAGGTTGGGCAAAAAGCCAGGAGTGGAAGCTACTCTGTCCTGGTGGAGATGGAAGTCCCGTTATCTCCCACCTGCTGCCAGCCAGGCCGTTATTACCTCCTTCTCAAGGCTGCCCAGCACCCCCAACTCTGAGCAAGGAAGGACAGCTAAAGCCAGCTGCCTTACAAGGATCAACAGGCTTTTAGAGAGCTGCAGAAATACCAGAGAGTAAGTGAGTCCTTCTGTCTGTCTGTCCTTCCTCCTTCCCTCCTTCCCTCAGTTCCTTTCCTTTCCCCTCCCCTCTCCCTCTTTCCTCCTTCCCTCTCTCTTTCCCATCTGTCCCTCTCTTCAGATTCTTCTCCTTCTCTTTCTGTTGTGAAGCCAAGGAATCTTCAGGCCTCCATTCCAGTTCTGTGCTGGTCAGTGTAGGTCTGTATGACCAAGGCCTCTCTGTGTCTGTGTGTCCCTGCATCCATATCTCTGTGGTTCTGTGTGTGCCTGTGTCTATGTGTCCTAGCTAGTATTTAATATATTGACAAACTGAAGCCACACACTCAAAATGGAGAATTGTGAGAGGGAGAAGCACAGCCCGTGGGAGCCTCGGCCTCCCTGATGGGGTCAGCGTGATACGCCAGCCAGCCCAGTTCAACAGGGTCGCCCTCCACCCCAGCACCTGCAGCGTCCAAGTCCTGTCAGACCCTCCCTTTCCCCAAAGCCCACCCAGACTCAGTGAGAGCGTGCTCAGGCCATGTTTCTGTCACTTGAAGCCGTGGGAGCAAAGGTCACCTACATCTGGCGACCTTGCTACTGACATGAGGAGAAAAGTAGTGCTGGAAATATGGCTTGGAGAAAAGCCAAAAATAGAAAGAAAAAGCACTCTCTGTGAGGAGACGTGATAACCCTCCAGCCACCCTCTCCCTGCCAGGCCTGTGGTGAGAGGAAGTGGCCTCTGCCATGTCTGTGCCCAGCCTGCTCTCAGACACTGAGCCACCTCTGCCATGTCTGTGCCCAGCCTGCTCTCAGACACTGAGCCACCTCTGCCATGTCTGTGCCCAGCCTGCTCTCAGACACTGAGCCACCTCTGCCATGTCTGTGCCCAGCCTGCTCTCAGACACTGAGCCACCTCTGCCATGTCTGTGCCCAGCCTGCTCTCAGACACTGAGCCACCTCTGCCATGTCTGTGCCCAGCCTGCTCTGCTCTGGCCTTCGTAACAGGTATCAGCACCTGCGTGCAGGTGTGTGTTGTGTATCATGTGTGTGTTGTGTATTGTGTGTGTGTGTTGGATAGTGTGTGTGTGTTGTGTATTGTGTGTGTGTTGGATAGTGTGTGTGTTAGATAGTGTGTGTTGGATATTGTGTGTGTGTTGTGTATTGTGTGTGTTGTGTATTGTATGTGTGTTATGTATTGACTGTGTAGTGTGTGTGTGTGTGTGTGTGTGTGTGTGTGTGTGTATGTGTGTGTGTGTGTGTGTGTATGAGCGTCCGTGTGTTATTGTGTGTTGGGTGGCAGCTGGGGTACCCTGTGTTTACATAAATATGGAGAACAAAGGAGAACCTCAGCTGTCATTCTTCAAGTTGCACCTGCCTTGATTTTCTGGAGTAGGTTAGAGTAAGCTGGCCATTGAGCCACAGCTATCTGCAATCTCTTCCCTGTCACTGGTATCACAGGTATATGCCACCACCTGGTAGGTTTATTTGTTTGTTTGCTTGCTTGAGATGCATCCTGCAGGATCAAACTCAAAAATTTCCTGCTTACAAAGCAGACATTTTACCAACTATCACTCCAGCCCCTGTAACAAGGTATTTTTAGTAGTGGAATAAACATCCGGAAGACTCTTCACCCAAAACAAAAGCTAAACCTTCACAGTAACAACGTCAGACATGTGGCTCCCCACCTTGGCCAGCTCCCCTCCTCTCCCCACCAAGGAGTCTGCACCCTGGATTCTCCTCCATAAATATTCTCTCTGAATGTCAAAGTCTGCTCAGGGGCTTGGTGGAACCTAGCAGTGTTCGGCTCACACTCTCCAGCTTGCCAGTGTAATTGTCTTTTTTTTTTCTCCCCAAATGAAGGATTATAATTTCCAAGCTTAGAATTTCCAGCAGAATACAAAAGCCTCAATGAGGACATTATCAGCAAGGCTGGGATGCCGCAGCCTTCTCCTCAGCCAGAACCAAGTGAGGAAGCACCTATGGATGGAGATGCAGTGATTTCACATCAATTGCACTCACAATTCCAGAGTCCAATGGCATCTCTGTGGTGAGAGATGAGGGCAGCATGCAGATCCGGCAATAAAATGTGTCCTCAGCAGAGCCGCAGTTCACCTGCATGGGAGCACTAGGTTCCAGCAGCTGGGCATCCACCCTCTAACACAATCTGTTTCCTGTTTAAGAAGGTACTATGTGGGCTGGAGAGATGGCTTAACAGTTAAGAGCACTGACTGCTCTTCCAGAGGTCCTGAGTTCAATTCCCAGCAACCACATGGTGGCTCACAACCATCTGTAATGGGAGCTGATGCCCTCTTCTGGTATGACTGGAGACAGCAACAGTGTACTCATATACATGAAAGAAAGAAGAAAGAAAAAGAAAGAAGGTACTATGCCAGGCCTAGCAGCACACACCTGCATCCCAGCCTGTCGTAAACAGGGAGACCCAGTCTCTATAAAATATAATACATACATACATACATACATACATACATACATACATACCAGCAAAGGCAGTGTTGAAGGTTCTCCCTGGGACTTAGAGGGGGAAATCTAAGAATGCATAGTTTTAATATCTGATGTATGCTAGGGACCTTTTTATCAAATACACAATTTTTCACCCCCATTCTGAGTCCCTGAGTATGCCCCTCAGGCAGCCCTGGGTGTGAGTGGCTATCTTTTTCCTTTTTTAGACTTATTCATTGCTGTTATCATAAAAAGAGAAGGAGCTATAAGAATATATTCTATCCGGGTGTGTGGGGGAGGGGGATGCCTCGGTGGGCCCATGCCCTGAGGGACCAGCCACATGATGGTATAGCATAGAATAGAGTTTATTCAGGGCATGGGGAGGGGAGTTAAGAGAGTAGTAGAGGCAGAGAAAGGCAGAGAGAAGGAGAGAGTAGAAGCTTGGAGGTGGGCCATGACCACGTGGAGAGAGGGGCGAAAGGAGGGGGAACAAGGGGGCAAGAGGCGAGAGAGAGGCAAGAGTGTAAAAGAGAGAAGAGGGGGCAAATAGCCCCTTTTATAGGGCCAGGCCTACCTGGCCGTTGCCAGGTATCTGTGGGGTGGAGTCCAGACAGAATACCAACATTCATTTTATATTATGTGTACAAATGTCTTGCCTGTATATAGGTATGTACACCATGTGTGTGCCTAGTTTCTGCAGAGGTCAGAAGAGGGAATTGGATCCCCTAAAGCTGGAGCAAGTTACAGATGGTTGTGAGCTGCATGCTGGCAGTCTCACCCAGGTCCTCTGCAAGAGTAGCAAATGCTCTTAATCTTTAAGCCATCTCTTCAGCCTTTGAGTGACAATCTACTCAAAGCCACTGGGCTCTAGAGTCAGAATGGGAGATTCTCCCCCACTCCCCCGGGCTTGATAACTTGCCAGCTAGGTGGCCTGGAGCAAGCTGCCTGACTTTCTCCCAGACCCTTGTCCCACATCTGTGAAGTGAGCAGGATCCTGGTGCCTGCATCACAAACACACACACACACACACACACACACAAACAAACAAAAAACAAAAACAAAAAACAAAACAAACAAACAAACAAACAAACAAAAAGTTATGGAGTAAAGCTGCCAACCGGGTCTGCCTCTGTGCTCAGAAAACTAGCTGGCTGCCGTTCTGATGTACCATGGCCCTCAGGAACCCTTTCCAAGGTGCCTGCTCCTTTTAGGTCTCTGAGGTAAGACAAGTCAGAAGAATGGCTTCCCTAGAGTAGTCTTCTCAGAAGGGTGGGACACAGCTGCAAGGGACTTTTTCAATGCCCGACCAGAGTCCAGGCCTCTCACCTTCCGTGCCCTCACACTTCCTTCCATTCAGACAAGGAAGTCAGTCAAGGACCTGCCTGGCTCCCTTCGGGCATTCCACTTCTGGGGAGGAGGAGTATTCCCTCACCCCAGGCAGAATGCCAGCCACCTCTGAGTTCTTCACCAGGGTCCTTGCCTCTCCCAGAGATCTCCTCCTGTCATGCACAAAGCCAGGGTCCACCTCTCAGTGCCAGGTTAGGTAGGCCAGGATCCCTCTTATCTGCTCCTTCCATAGCCGGCGAGTGTCCTTTGAGCAGTACCCGCTGTCAGGTTCTTCTGTCCTACCGAGGCCTACGGCTGTGCTTGGCGCATGGTTGATGCTCCACACACATGCGTGGCATGGACCAGACCCTGCCAGCCAGCCCATCCTGTGGGTGTCTGCAGCTCCCTGCTGTCTCTCACCAAATTTCCTCAGTCGACTTATGCAAATCATGTAACGCCTGTACTTTCTTCAGCTGGAATACGCTCCTACTGAAATGTATTTAGTTGATGATGTACTGAAATATTTAAAAGTATTTTTACTTGGCATGTTTTGCAAGACCTCCCTTATGCATATACATGGCTGTCCCACCCCTAGGCCAGAATCACGAAGCACTGCCTGGAGGTGTCCTAGGGCCGACCACTCTCTTCAGCCTTGAAGTTACCTCAAAGTCAGATGGCCCTCTCTGGATAGATGTCCAACACACTCAAAAAAAAAAAAAAGCTAAGTTATTCTTAATAAAAGCAAGTGAGGCAGGAGAATGCCAGCCTGCCTTCCCCCTGACTCAGATGTGGGTCTACAGGACAAAGGCTGCCCTGTGAGATGCCCACCAGCTGGCATGGCCGTGGAGTCTGTCGGCGAGCTCTGAGAGGAGTCACCTCTCCTCTGGAACCTCAGCAGCCTCTGGCATCAGCAGGGCCTTTGGCATCTACCGGGGATGGTGGTATCAAGATTTATAAGGAGGCATGGATTCGATGTTTCCTTCCTCTTCTCAGCCAACCGGCATCACTCCCTATACAGGTGTGCTGTGCAGACAAGAAGATGGATTCCAAGCTGGTAGCATCAGCAGGCTGCCCCATTCCCAGGAGGCGCCATCTTATTACTATTCCAGAGGAGGAAACTGAACTTCCAAGAGGTTGAGAGTAAAGAGAAGGCTCTCAAGGACAGAGACCACTCACATGGGCCATGGAGAACAGAGACCACCTACATGAGCCATCAAGGATGACAAGGAAGCAGCCTGAATTTAGTTCCCAGACCCTGGAAGGCATGAGCACCGGCCCCACTCTGCCTCCCCTCATGTTCCCAGTGCAGGAGCTGGGAGAGCAGTGTCTGGTGTGACAGTATGGTTCCTGGTCTTGGCAGAGGCCGCTGGTGACAATGACAGACATGTAGAAAAGCACTCAACTATGAGGGCTCCTTTCCAAGCACCTCCTCATCTGTCACTTGCCAGTCCCAGAGGAACCACTGGAATGTTTGCATTGGTGTTACTGTGACAGAAAAAAAAAATGTTCTCTGGTATGTGCCCCACTGTGCTGTGGGCTGGGCTTCCTCTTTTCTGTTTGAAGCTGGAGAAGAAGGGCCAGCTAGCTGAGGAGCTACCTCCACAGACCCAGCTCATCTGCAGCAGCACTTAGACCCACTAGGTCTAACCAAAGACTCTGCCATGGGCCACGTCCTAACCTGACCACAGGTGATCTGCCCAGATGTGCCAGAGCTACATTTATCAAGCACCTAACACGAGCCAGGCTCGGCAAGCACAGAGCAGACTGTACAGAGACTCCCTGCCCTCTCCTCATACACAGGCCCCCAAATACTGCCACTGATGAACAAGCATTATCCTATTAATTCCATTATTCTATAATGATAAAGTTCATGCACTACATTATGGTTTACTCTCTTGATTATACATTCTATGAATTATTTTTTTTTAATTCTTTTTATTATTTTTTTAATTCTTCATTTTTATATTTCATATGTATCGGTCTTTTACCTGCTTATATGTCTGTGTATCACATGTGAGCCTGAGCCCTATGGAGGCCAGAAGAGGATATCAGACCTAAATGGTGGTGAGCAGTAAACGGGTGCTACGAATCAAACCCAGGTCCTCTGGAAGAGCAGTGGTGCTCTTAGCTGCTGCACCACCTCTATCCAGCCCACATTCTATGAGTTTTTTTTTTTCTTTTTTCTTTTTTGGTTTTTTAAGACAGGGTTTCTATGTATAGCCCTGGCTGTCCTGGAACTCACTCTGTAGACCAGGCTGGCCTTGAACTCAGAAATCCACCTGTCTCTGCCTCCCAAGTGCTGGGATTAAAGGTGTGCGCCACCACTGCCCGGCTACATTCTATGAGTTTTAACAACTGCATGAGGACCTGAACTATCAGCCCTGCATTGCTCAAGAGGGCTATGCTCATCCAAGCCTCTCTGTGCCCTATTTACCATTTCCCGTCTCTCTCTCTCTCTCTCTCTCTCTCTCTCTTTCTATCTCTCTCTCTCTCTCACCCACACCCCCCCCACACACACACACACACACACACACACTCCCGGAACCCTTAGCAACCACTCTGAGCTTTTGATTGTATATAATTCTGCTTTTTCCAGAATGTCGTGACTGTTGGAATTATAGTGTGCCTAGCCTGCTCAGACTAGCTTCTTCCACCAGCAGTATACCTTTAAGATCCTCTATGCCTTTTTATTCCTTGATAGTTCATTATTTGAATCTCTGAATAGCCATCCATTAAATGGGCATAATCACGATTTGTGAATGTATTTACTTTGTAAAGGGTATCTTGATTGCTTCACTTTTTAGTAGCGAGGGATGAATTAACTATAAATATGCATGCGCAGGTTTTGTGTGGACATAAGTTTTTTACATGGATAGACAAATACCCATCAATGTAGCTGTTAGACCATATGGTCATGATGATTAATTTTAGCTGTCAACTGACTAGTCTAAGGAACACCTAGAAAGCTGCTAAAGCATCGATTATAGATGTGCCTGTGAGATGTTTCCAGAGGAGACTAGCATATGAGTCAGTGGACTAAGGGGGGAAGGTCTACCCTTGATGGGAGCAGGTCCCACCCAATCAATTGGGGACCCAGGAAGAATAAAAAAATGGAGGGTGGGAGCTAGTAGGATGACTCACCAAATAAAGTCCTAACGACCTGAATTCAACCTCAGGGACAAGGTAGAAGGAGAAAACTTACTCCTCCAAGTTGTCCTCTGTTTTCTACACTCACATGATAGCATACATGACAGATGAGAACATTAGACAGAAGCAGGCATCAGATCCCATTACAGATGATTGTGAGCTACCATATGGTTTCAGGGAATTGAACTCAGGACCCCTGGATAAGCAGCCAGGGCTCTTAACCACTGAGCCGTTTCTCCAGTCCAAGTGTAACCTTTTAAAGGCAGGGAAGCTCTCTCACTTTGGACCGTACCCTCTCTTAGACATCAGCACTGCAGTCTCCCAGGATCTTGGGCTCCTGACCTTAGTCCACTGGTTTGCTCCACATGTTCTCAGACCCTTGGCTTTACAGTGAGAGTTTACCATCATATTTTTGGTTCAGAGGCCTCCACACATAAAGTGAGCCACACTACCTGCCACCAGATGTGGAGTGTCTTTACCTCCATAGTTGTATGATCAAAATCCCTGATAAGTTCCCGCTTACCTGTCTAGATTAATCTATTATCTGTTATCTATCTGTCTGTCCATCTGTCCATCTGAGTACCTTCCTCCCTCCTGCCTGTTGGTCCTAGCTCTCTGGAAAATCTTGACAAATGCATATGATACTGCTAAGTTTTAGTCTTATAGAAATCGGTCTGTCTTCCAAAGTGGCAGTACCATTTTGTGTTCCCAACTGTTATTCGACATCATTGTCAACACAATTATTATTATGGAATAATCAGATATTAAAGAAAAACAGTCTTTTCTTCTGTTTAACCCTCTTTGTGGATATGCAGTGGTACACACCTCACTGTTTTAATTTGAAATTCAGTATACATTTTAATATTAAGCATATTTTCAAATGCTTCTTTGCCTTTTGTATACATTTTTAGGTGGGGGCATCACTTCAGATCTTTGGTCCTTTCTTAAAATTTGAATTATTTTCTTATTGTTGAGTTTTGAGAGCTCTCTGCATGTTGTATGACACAAGTTTTTCATTACATATGTATTTTAAAAATATTTTTCCAGTCTATAATTTGTCTCGTAACTTTGCTTTTTTAATCCTCTCCCATATTGTATTTGAACGTGCCGTCTCGTACATGTTAGGCAAATGCTCATCCACTGATCTGGACTCCCAACCCCATTTTAAAAATAACATCTTTGTCAAAGCAGAAGTTTTTAATTTTAATAAAGTACAACTTTTCTTGTTTCATTATTTCTTTAATAGATTTTGCTCTTGGAGTTGTAGCAAAAAATTCAGAGCAAAGCCACCTAGATTTTTTTCATTTCTTTATGAATGTGTTGGTATTTGAAAATGGAGTTACTAGTTAAATATGCCTCTTACACTAGGCTAGCATAGTGTCACACACTTATGGTCCACTCTCATTAAAATGAGAGGAGGAGGGAGAATAGGAGGAGGGAAGAAAGAAGAGGAGGGGGAGAAATAGGAGGAGGAAGGGGGAAGAGGAGAAAGAAGTAGAGTAAATGTCCATATAAAATGTTCTGCTTGAAACCAAAGGCAACAGATTTCAAGATTTCTTTCTTTTTTAACTTTTATTGCATTATGATGAGAAAAGTTACATGATTTCAATTTATCTGAATGTTAATATTTAAAAACATATTTTAAGTAAATAGAATTAAATCACATTCTTGTTTTCCTATTGTACCCCAACTCCTCCCAGAGACCCCCCCTTCAATACCTACAATATCTTTTTTGTCATATTCCTTAAAATTTATAATATATTATAACAATAAAAATAAGTATTATAAAAGTTGTTTGATATAAAACAACAATCAATTTAACAGTCTTATATAGATGCTCGTCTACAGCAATAGTGAGAATACATTTTTCTCAATATAAATTTTAAATAACTCCAAACATATTAACTGTATATTTCAAAATAATACATCACTACTAGTATTTTCTTAAAAGAACATAAATATATAAAGTCTTTTTGGTTTTTTGTTTTGCTTTGTTTTGTATTTAGTAGAGTTTAAAATCTTGGTTCTTACTGTGGTACAAGCCCAAAATAGGAACAATTTTTAGACATTAGATTTCATTGTAATAAGGCTGTACTTCAATGACCCTCACATCACCAAAGGATTTTATCTCCATTGTAGCTAAGCTGAGAGTTGACAGTTCTGCTGCGCCAAGGGATGAATTGTAGGTATTTGGATACAGACTTCCTGTTATGGTCAAAGCTATTTGACTTGAGTGAGTGACTTTATTCTCAGGCCACAGAGAACAGGTTGCATTCATTTAAGAAATGGTGTAGGTATTAAGACAGTCTATCCATAAAATCATTCACCAACTGTTTCAATGAACAATGGTTCTGCTTGGAGGGTGGCACAGACATTAGGTACAGGTAAGAATCTGGTTCATTAGCTGTGATAATTTGGAAAAGCATTCATCTCAGAGAAAGAGTAACTTATAAAGTCCTCTTCTTCAAACTTGATACAAGAGTTTCAAACGTCAAGCAAAGCATTCAGTCTCACTCTTTGTTGTTCTCTTACGAGCCAACTCCCTAGTTAATCGTCTATGTTTCTTTTGGGTATATAAATACTTTTGAAATATATAAGCTGTTCTGAAAACTATAGTATAGTCTAAAAACATGAAATAAATAATACTACTAATAGAGAGGCTGAGATAGAAGAAGCAAGATTTCAAGACCCTTATTTTGTACACAGCCAGACACTGTCACGAACAAACAAGCTGAAAGTGTATATAGATTGTACAATATTGGATCTATTTCTCCAATTACCAATTAGAGAGACTATTGGATGACAATCAACAAATTTCTAATTCCTCATATTTTTGGATTTCAATCGCTTAGGATATGTTGGTAATATTAATTTTCATATTAAGATATGAAGAAAAGGTAATTGTCACTTCCTGTTGTTTTTGTTGTAAGAGATGGAATTAGATTTGTGTGAATTTGTTGAAAGATTACTTCCTTACTTCTTCTAGGGTGTAGTTTTGCTCCTTATGTTGATGTTTTCCATCTATTATCCTTTGTAGGCCTGGATTTGTGGAAAGATATTGTGTCAATTTTGTTTTGTCATTGAATATTTTGTTTTCTCCATCTATGGTAATTGAGAGTTTTGCTGGGTATAGTAAGTAACCTGGGCTGGCATTTGTGTTCTTGTAGGGTCTGTATGACATTTGCCCAGGACACCAGCCCAGAGAGAACGGAAGGAACCAGAGCCACTGGGCTGGTGGAGTTCCTGTGTGCCTAGTCCCACTGGTCCGTTTCTCCTGATGTTGGGACAGATGTTGGGTCCTCCTCACCTCTGATCCTGGACGTTTCAGAGCTCCTGGGAGTGGAGCTTCCTCTGGGTGTTAAGGGACTGGCTGCAGAGCTTGCGCCCAAGGTCTGCTCAGTACACCAGCCCAGAGAGACCGGCTCAAGATTTCAAAAGAAAAGAAAGATCAGAGGCAATCAATAGAAAACAGTTGTAACCATGACAGATATTAATCCAATTATATCAGCCATGAGTCTAAATGTGAAAGCTTCAAATTGTGGGTCCGAGGCTATCTGTTCCACCACTGGGCACGGCCTCCTGGGGAGTCAAAACGCAGGGAGTTTGACTGCATTTAACCTATGCCACTCTTGGACATCCAAGCTGAAAAAAAGGGTAGGGGGCCCACAAGCTGGGGACAGCATCTAGCCTGGAGCTGAGGTGGGGAACGGAGAGCTCCAGCTTGTCCCAACAGTGATAGCCTGGCTGAAGTAGGCTTGGTGTCGGTTGTGACTGGGATCACAGAGAGGCCTACAGGAGAATTAAGCTGCAGCTCTGTAGACAATTGCCTTCTCCATGGCTCCCCACAGCAGATCTTGATGAATGAGGCAGTCCATGGTTTAAACTGTTTATTGGTTGTTCATGGCGGAAAATGGATGCATAATCCACTTCTCAGGGTAAGCCTGAGATTAAATACCTTTGCAGGGAGGGATGTCTGGGAGCAAAAGTTTATTGGCTAAGCCTTCTGGGCCTCTAGGTACCTCATTAGCACGGAGAACTCTGCTTTGGGCATATGTGATCACAGGACACGTTTCTTTTATGTGAGAAGCATGGCATGTGTTCCAAGTCAGGAGTCTGGCAGGGAGCTGGGAGTCACCTAAACCTCAGGTGTGTGCCCACTGAGTCTTCAGGACTCAACCTGCTCTATCTTACCAAACCTCCTGGCATGGTTTTACATCCCACATCAAATATGTCAACTAAAATGTGGAACCTGTTGAGAAGAATTTAAAAAACAAGAAAACAAGCCAGGTGTTGGCCTTGCCTTTAGTCCTAGCACTTGGGAGGCAGAGGCAAGTGGATCTCTGAGTCTGAAGCCAGCCTGGTCTACAGGGTGAGTTCCAGGACAGCCAGGGCTACTACTGATGGTGATGATGGTGGTGGTGGTGGTGGTGATGATGATGATGATGATGATGATGATGATGATGATGATGATGATGATGATGATGATAATGATGATGGTAATTCAAAAACAAAATATACAAAAAGACAACTCTATGATATTTATGAAAACTCCGTTTAAACCTGAAAAACACAGATAGTCAAGGAAAGAGATAAAGATAGACATATGCTCACACAAACCAAATCTGGGATGGTGTGCCTTTGTCAATTCTGGACAGAGCAGGTTCTAGAACAAGGGAAACAGCCAGAGATAAAGATGGGCATTAAGCATGGGGTCAGACCTCTAGCCACCATGACAGTGCCACACATGAATGCAGCTGACAGCAGCGAGGAATTGCATCTACAGCTGCACTGGAAGACCTCAGCATCCCCATCTGCACCTGACAGGCAAGGTGCTCAGGAAGCGAGTCAGGATACAGGTGGGTGGGGCACTTGGTCCCTGGGCTTGATTTAGCTGGTGGATGTGTTTACTGTGCTTCATACAATAAGACTGGAATACACATTCTTCTCCATTCTTATGGAATATTTAGCAAACTGTGCTGTATGACATAAAACCTTCATTTATTTATTTATTTATTTATTGCAAGACTGAAGATTGAATCCAGGACCTGCTTCCTACAGACATAGTAGCAAATTCTCTACTGCAGAGCTGCACCCCAACCCGTTTGGTTTTGTTCGGTTTGGTTTGGTTTGGTTTGGATCAGTTCCGTTTTGTTCTGTTTGGTTCGGTTTGGTTTGGTTTGGTTCAGTTGGGAGACAGGTTCTCATTGAGTTATGCAGACTAACTAGCCTTAAACCATCTGGAGAGCTGGAATTACAGACCGGCAGTGTCAGAAAGCAGAAAATTAGAGAAGGTGCTCTCAGACCAGGAGGGAGTTATACTGAAGTAGAAACAAAGACAGCCGGGAAGCTCCTAGGACACTAAGTAGCCGCGTGAACACCTGTGCTCCTCTCTACTCCAGTCTAATGTGACTTAGCTCCAGTTCCTTTTAAACATCTGGGAGAACTCAACAGTGAGTACTTTGGGGCCTGGTGCTTTTTGTGGGGGTAAGGGGCAGGGGAAGCTATGAATTATTTACTGACTTTCTCTAGTAATTATTAGGTTCATGGGATTATGAGTTTCCTTATGTAAATTTTGGTAAATTGTCTCTTTGAAGAAACTGGTCCATTTCATCTAAATCACTAAATTTACAGGCACAGATGTCATGCATGATATTCATGCTACAGACCTGGGGTCAAGGGATACTTCTGATACTAACATTAGGAATCTTGCTCAAGTTGCTGATATTAGTAATGTACAGTTAGTAGTTAATGATCTTTTCTCCTCAGTTAAGCTAGCTAGAGGTTTATCAGTTCTATTGAATTTTCCCCCAAGGAGAAACTCCTCTGTTTTATTGATTTTTCTTACTGATTTCCTGTCTAATTTCATCGATTTGTTTTTTGATTTTCACCATTTCTTTGGCCATTTTGAATTTGTTCTTTTTCCATTTCCTAAAATAAAACCTTATTTTTTTTCCCCCTGTGAGACAGGATCTCTCTGTAGCCCTGACGGGCTTGGAACTCACTGTGTAGACCAGGCCCCAAATTCACTTGCACTTCTGCCTCCTGGGTGCAGAAATCAAGACTGTAAGTTACCACACCCAGCCTGAAAACATTTTTTTTTCCAATTTCAGAACTTCTTGCCTAATCCATGCATTTGATTCTGTAAATCTGACTACACTGTGTCCCACACATTTCAGTTTGCTGTTTTCATTTTTATTTAGTTCAAAATATTTTTAACTTTCTTGCGAGCCCTCCTTTCTGAGAGTTTTATATTTATCTTGCCTGGGACCAGGCTGTGTTGACTGTGCTGTGGCTGCTGGTGCCAGAGGCTGGGTTTCCTCTCATGTCTTTGGTTTTATTTTTCTCCCCGCATTACCTTTGGGGTTTTCTAAAGTCTCCTTCTTAAATGGAGCCTGATAATCACACCCCAACCTGTGTGCTGGGTCCTAGGGTGAGGAGAAGTACCATGGGGACAGAGGGTTTGTCTGGCTCACACTTGTACATCACAGTGCACCTCTGAAGGAAGTCAGGGCAGGCACCTGGGGCAGGAGCTGATGCAAAGGCCATGGAGGGTGCTGCATACAAGACTGCTTTCTTTCTTTCTTTTCTTTTTTTCTTTCTTTCTTTTCTTTCT
>NW_022196897.1:23715772-23749736 GCF_008632895.1 Mastomys coucha | reverse complement strand
GAAATCCACCTGCCTCTGCCTCCCAAGTGCTGGGATTAAAGGCGTGCGCCACCACTGCCCGGCTCAGATCAGGGCTAGAGAGGCGGCTCAGTGAATGAGAGCACTGGCTGCTTTTCCAGGTTCAATTCCCAGTACCCACATGGCAGCTCAAAACTGTCTGCACCTCTAGGTCTAGAGGATCTGACACCCTCACACAGACATGAGTACAGGCAAAACCACAAATGGGCAAAAAATTAAATACATTATTAAAATACAAAAAACAGGACCACCAGCCAAGGGGTGCCACCACCCACGATGGTCTGGGCTCTCCCACATTTATCATTAATTTAAAAAACACAGTCAGAGCTTGTGGAGACATTTTCTCAATTGGCATTCCCTCCTCTCTGAGGACTCTAGTCAGGTCACAAGCCAGGTTTATTTTACATCCAAACCACAAGAGCCTTCAACTTGGATGGAGAAGACAACCACCAGATGCTAACATTGACACAGTGTCGATCTGATAATTGCTTTGCTTGGTGGTGCACACCTGTAAACCCAACACCTTCGAGGGTGACTCAGGAGGATCACAAGTATAGGGCCAGTCCGGGATACAGTGAAACTTCTGGGGCTTCATCCATGAATGCATGACTCCTACCCCACCCCCACCTGGAACTTGCACACACTCAGCTCCCATCAGCCAGCCATTACCATGAATATATCTCACGAATTCCTGGCAGAGACTTTCTGTGGAATCTTGGGGTAAATCTGGGCATCCTATAATTCAAAAGTGCCACCTGACCAGTCTGTGCTTGGGGCCTTGGAGGGGGTCCCAGCTGGACTAAGGGTCTCCAGCAGAGAGCTCAGTGTCAAGGTCTCTTTCTCAAATGTGCATTCGTTTCACTATAACAGAAAGTCACAGGGCTTAAAGCCAGTGCCCCAAGTTCTCCCGGGTGTGAGCATGTCTGGTCACCGCTGAGGGCGGAATTGTCACCAGCATCTAGGCAGGCTGTGGCTGGGGATGCTGCTAAACTCCCATGGTCCCCTGGGCAGCCTCAGCAAAGAGTTAATTCAGCTCCAAATGCCAATAGCAACCCCATTTCCCCTTGGGCTTCTGTAAAGACAACCACTGAATCTCTTAGAAGTTCCCTGTACCCCCACTATGGCTACATGCCACAGCTGCCATCCAGGTAAGGGTGAGGGAGCATGCGGAGCCTCCCAGGAAGAGTGCACATACCAGCTGGGGCAGACCTGACATCACCCAGCAGCTTCTTAGTGGCCGTGGGCGGCTCTGCCCCTGCTTTTCCTGTTCACTGCTTCAAAAAGAGGAG
Source organism: Mastomys coucha (assembly GCF_008632895.1). Classification (NCBI taxonomy): domain Eukaryota; kingdom Metazoa; phylum Chordata; class Mammalia; order Rodentia; family Muridae; genus Mastomys; species Mastomys coucha. Next base: position 23,748,429 of record NW_022196897.1, on the reverse strand, counting down.
GAAGCCTTATGTAATCGCAGCCTCATAGAACCTTCTGTCATTTTGGCGTCCTGGGGCTGGGAAACCCCCTCCATCCCAAAATCCCATGGGACACGTAATTCTTTCTGTTCTAAGTAGGCTCTACAGGTTACACAGCACTGGTCAGCAGCAGAATAAAGCAGAGCAGCGCTGTAGCCTTTGAAGGCATCCTCGCTGACCTGTCTCCACTCTCTGCATCCCAATCCCCCATCCCTCCACCATTTTCTCCTGCCATGGGCACCTTTATCACAGACTGCTGGTCCCCATCTCTACCCTTCTACTCAGATGTTTCTGCCTGCCCAGAATTTCCCCCACCATTTTAACAGCCTTGACCAGGCCCTGTGAAACCCTTCCTGCCTAAGAGTGTAGTGTCCATCCCTGATATCGCCTCCAACATCCTCTCCTCTCCTCTCCTCTGATACCCATAAATGTCTTCCTGCTAGATCCTGGTTCTCTTTGGGGGCCTCAGTGGAATAAATGCGCTCTAGAATAAATGTGACTAAGCGTCCACAGGAACAGGTGGCTCCTGATTCTCAGAGCAGAGGCCTTCAGGCTCCATGGTGGTTTCCTGGTGCTTACTGGGGGGCCTTCGATTTGCAGATTCTTACTCTAGTGAAGCTATGTGATGGATCTTTCTCTCTCCACCAGCTGCTGTGCTAATGGTGTGTGACTCGAGATGACAAAACCCTAACAAAGTTCAAGTCTCTCCCTAACTTTCCCCAGTGCGCTGGCCCTGACCAGCCCCAGGACAGGATTGCTCCCAGGCTTGGTACAAGAAAGAAACTGGTTTTTCTGATTTTCTTGCGCTAATAAAATTACCCTCTCTAAAGAAGGCAATTTGCATGTTAATGTTTTGGGTAATTCTGTGCAGCTCCAATGCCCCCAGGGCTGCAATTTCTCTTTGACAAGGTGACAAAAATAAACTCCAGCATAAAGGAGCATTTTTCCTCCCTGCCTTTGTGCTCTAATGTGATGTTCTAATGCGAGTCAAGTTGAAATGCACTGCTCCGTCTTCCTGACACTGATCTACCTCCTTTCACCTCTCCGAGTGATAGGCAGGCTCTGTAGAGTACCTCAGGGCTGGGTCCCCTTGTGGGTGGGCATTACCTGTACAGCCCACCTCCTCCCCCAAGGCCCAGCCTTCAGCTTCTCTAAATTCTCAAAAGTGCAGCTAAGGAACAGAACACCACCGGCCATCTTGGGATGTAGAGGGCCGTCACAAGGGTGTGTGGAGTCTATGCACCTGCCCTGCAGTGGGACATAATGTCCCACCAGGCTTGGGTCCCTCTGGTGACTAAAAGTCAATCAGGAAGGAAGCTTAATTCACAGGTGTCTTCTCCAGGTCTCACTCACACACACACACACACACACACACACACACACACACACACACACACACACACACACACACACACACACACACATCAGGACAGAACCACAGTGAACCAGCCAAGCTACCCACACAGCCTACCTGAGGCACTTCCCACCTTCACGCATAGTGACTGATAGCCCAAGTAAGATGACAGTTGTGCTATGTGTCACACAGGTGTTGCTCAGAGCAGCCAGGCAGACATGTAACACAGAAACACTCCCATAAGCTAAGCATTTTTTGGTAATTCTGTAAAAGAAAATACCTTTCAATGAGCGGAACAGAGAGTGTTTTCTCACAGGAGGTGGACCAGGGAGGTACACCAGTCAACAGCAACTGAGCTAAGATACAAAGGGTCACCAGGCAGGATGCAGGGACAGGGCAGGGACAGGGCATTGTAGTCATAGGGAGTGCTGGTGACTGGGATGTTCTGGAGACAGAATAGGATGGAATTATAGGAAGGGAAAACTGCTATGCCAAGTCGCTGAAGAATCGGGACAAGCAGCTCTTTTGAGCCCCTCAGAGGAAGTAAAGAGTCTGGATTCCCTCCTGAGTTTCAGTCAGGGGGAAGCAGGGGGATTGGTGGTGTTCGAGGCAGGAGGGCAGGCGAGATGAGCACCCACAGGCAAATGGAGAGCAGGGCTTGCTTTGCCTGGTGTACACAAAGAAGTGTTTCAGGAAGCTAAGGTTGTAAGAGAGAAGTTTCAAAACTGACCCTGGGGCTTCTGGCTCCGGGCAAATAGGTAGGTGGAGGCGCCATTTATCAAGGTAGGTAAAAAGGCAGCACTGGGAAGCCTGCAATATATTCTTTGAGATGCTAATGAGGTATCCCAGAGGCAAACGCCCTGTGACCAGCAGATGAGGACTGGGAGGAATTTAGGTGTTTTTCCGTCACTGGAGGTATTTAAAACTCAGATAATAAATGGGGGAGAGGACAGGGAAGGGGGCAAGGAAGGAGCAGCAGGGTGGGAGCCCTCAGTACCCCAGCACAAGGAAACCAGGCAGCCGAGTGGCAGAGGGGGAGGGGGAGTAGGGATCGGGAGCTGCCTCTCAGTGGATGCTGCAGAGGGAAGGAAGCTGAGAAGAGATGAGAGGTGAAAGGGGAAAGGAAGGCACCCATTCCTTCAAAAAGCTGTGCCAGACCTGAGGGGCCCAGAGCAGTCCTTTCCTGAGCCCGGAAGGAGTGCGCTGCAGAGGCATGCCTGCATCAGGCCAGCCTGCATCTGAGAGGTTTGACTGAGAGGGGTGGTTGGGAGAGAGAGAAGGAGGAAGAGGAAGATGGAACCTCAGGCAGCTTGTTCCACTCCAGAGGGCCCAGGCTGGCTGGTGACTGACAAGCAGAGAAAACCCATGCTGGAGCATTAGTTCCAGGAACAGGTTTCAAAGCACCTGTCTGTCATTTCTTTGCTACCAAAGGCCCTTTCCTAGCATTTTGCGTGACCTGGGTTCCTCATTATAAAAAGTCTTCCTCTGGGGCTGGTGAGATGGCTCAGCGTTTAAGAGCACTAACTAATCTTTCAGAGATCCTGAGTTCAATTCCCAGCAACCACATGGTGGCTCACAATCATTCATAATGGGATCTGATGCTCTCTTCTGGTGTGTCTGAAGACAGCTACAGTGTACTCATATAAATAAATAAATAAATAAATAAATAAATAAATAAATAAATAAATCTTTTTTGAAAAGTCGTCCTCCAGAGGATGTAGCTCAGTTGGTAGAGCATTGCATGTACAAAGCTCTGGGGTTAATGCTCAGCACTGCAACTAGGAACGCTAGTAGGTACCTGTGATCTCAACTCTTGAGAGATGGAAGTCTGAGGACCAGAAGTTCAAGGTCATCTTCAACTATATAGCAAGTTTGAGACGAGCATGGGCTACACAAGAACTTTTCTCTAAATAAATAAGCAAATAAAAAGAAGACCTTCCTGTGCAGTGTTCCCCTGCTGTTCCCTCAGGTCCCAATCCCAGGGGAGTTTGGCAGGATGTGACCCGGAAGTGTCCGCTGGAAGAAAGGCATGGCTCCTTCAAGTATGGCATGTTCTGATAGGTGTGCAAAGATGTTCCTTACAATCTCATGTGAGCATAGCATTAGTAAAGAAGAAAAAGGAAACAACATTGTAGTGGGAGAGGCTTTAAAGCTCATCATACGTACACACTGAGAACTTCCATGCAGTTACAGGGAGGTGTCAAAAGTTCAGTACTCGCTCGGTGTGGTCGTCCATGCTCGGAACTGAACACTTGGGAGGCCTGAAGCAGGCAGGTAGGAATGAAGCCAGACTGGGCTACCAGTAAAAGTCTGAGAAGAAAAGAGAAAGGAGAGAAAGAAGAAGGAAGAGAAGGAAGACAGAAGAAGAGGAAAACATACAACACTTGGCATAGAGTCACACAGAAATGTTACAGATGTCCGCAGAACCTTGAGAGTTCCGTTTCACACAGATCCTCAGAGATGGCATTCAGCACACACTTCTAGATGACCATTGGTGACAGTGTCAGGGTAGCCTGCCAGTCAGAACCCCGCATAACAGTACAAGAAATCACAGGGTTTTTTTTTTCTCTATACTTGCCCCAGGCCCCTTCTCCCCTGCCTTTCCCACAGGCAGGCACCAGGAAGTGGCCTGCATCTGCATGAAGGGTTAAGGTTGCATACTGTCACCAGTTTCACATCCCTTCACCAACTAATAAAGTAGACCCCAAACAGAAGGCTTGGAACAACCAAAGGAAGAAGGGGATGGTCCTAAAACACCTCCCACCTAGAATTTTCTTTGAGAATTAAGTGAGCTATGACACGGACTGGATGCCTGTATTTCTCCTTCAAGGCGTAAATTGCCATGTAAGGTCCCCGGACATGCTGTCTCTGATGTTCTTTCTAAGCCAGAGATGTTGGCAGCTTGCAGAGGAATGAATATGGAGTCTCAGAACATCCATGAAGCCACTGGTCACATACGAGATATCTGGGATGGCGTGAAACAGCGAAGGAAGGATGATCAGTTCTGAGGCACCATCTTCCCAGTGAGTCTGAAACTTCCGTCTATTATGGTGGAATCGGGTGATGTCAGATGGGAGGAGACTGGGACCTGGGGCCACTCTGCCGGGGCCAGCCTGTGACCTGTGATTAATGAGAGATGGAATATTTACTTTCACCCTTGTTGTTTGTCATTGGTGTCTCTCACGCTTCTAGGGATAGTGATTTTTCTACAAGGTCTATTTATGGCTGTGTCTCCACACTTATTCATTTCTCCATCCAGACAAGGACAAAAGGTGGCAGTGGCATCTTCCTGGTGTGACGCTTGTAGGCAGTGCCTGTGCGGGCTGTGGGGATATTGCAGGCTTGCCACCCTTTACTCCCTGTATGGCTGGGCCTTGGGGGGCTTTCCTCCTCATCCCAACTTGAGAGAAAATGAGTAAAGGACAATGGTGGGGACCTCAGCACTCCCCCTATGTTGGTTAGTTTTGGTCAGTTTGATACAAGCTAGGGCCATTGGGGAGGAGAACCTCAATTGAGGAACTGCCTCCATCAGATTGGATTGAAGGCAAAGCTGTAGGGCTTTTTTTTTCTTTTCTTTTTTCTTTTTTCTTTTTTCTTTTTCTTTTCCTTTCCTTTTCTTTCTTTCTTTCTTTTTCTTTTTTTTTTTTTTTTTTTTTTTTTTTTTTTTTTGACTGATGTAATTGATGTGTGGGCCCAACCCATTGTGGGTGGTGCCATAGCTGGGCAGATGGTCCTGGGTTGCACAAGAAAGCAAGCAGCTCCATGTGAAACTCCAGTGAGCCTCGGTCTGCTGGAGTTCCTGATCTAAGAGCTGAAAGCTGAAGTAAACCCTTTTCTCCACAAGTTGCTTTTGGTCATGGTGTTTAATCACAGCAATAGAACCCCAAACTAAGACAGTGTCCATCTCTGAAATGTGACCTTGGTCAAGAGAAATTGACCTCTCTAAGTTGAGCACTATGGTCTCCTCAGTATGAGGAGTAAACATGGAAGCCTCCCTGGACTACCATAGGACCTCTGGGAGGACTTGGCATGGGGTCCTAACAGGCAGAACTTAGTAAGGTTTGCATTTGGTGGTTTTTTAGTTATCACTTGTTTTAGTTACCTTTCTGATGCTATGATAAAACAAAAAGAGCAATTGGAAACTGAACCTGGAAGAGCAGCCATCACTTTGTTAATATCAAATGTTAACCATCACTTTACCATTGTAAACATCCAGAAGATACAGTTCAACGACCAGTATTTCTAGAATCCAGAGAGACCCTCATCTACAGAAAGGGAGCATAGGCCCATGGAACAGAAGTGACCAGCTCAAAACCACGAAGTGTATACATATGGACAGAGACCACTGGAAAGGCTGGTCAGGAGACCTGACTCTGTGATCTCATGAAGCTCAGATAAGTAGGGAGCCCAGCAATGGATAACCAGCCATAGAAGGAGAAACCGAGTCAGGAGCAAGCAGTCTAGGCAGGCAAGACAGGCTGGATCAGGAAACAAGTGGAAAGGAGACAGACAGGCCCATGGCCAGCTTCTGGAGTCTTTTGTTGCCTTCATCTGGGTGGGTCCTTGTAAAAGCCACCCAGGGCAGATGTTACCCCCTCCTTTATAGATGAAGAAGAGACTTAAACATAGAGAAAAGGAATTCTTTGACAGCTTGGCCATGACAGAGATGTGATATGGACACAGTCAGTCACCATTCACTGAGCCCTTTGTCATCTCTTGGGAACTGCCTGGATTTGATCTACCCAGGATGAGATCCAAGCTTTAGGCCTGGGGGACTGGGGTGATAGCTGGTCAGACCATGCAACTGAAAGCCAGGCTGCCAGGTACCACAGGAACAGGGAAAAGACTAGAAGTTAGTCATGGAGCACTGAAGTGGAAACTTAGAGGTTCTTTGGAAACTCAGTTGTGTTGTATGGTATTTTGCTGGGGCAAACTCATGAAGAAGTGTTTTCCTGAAGTGAACAGGGGTGAAAGGCTAAGATAGACTCATGAAGGAACATTTAGGTGAAAGGATGTTCTGTCAAAGTAAGCACATGAAAGAATACGTGATGAAGGATTCTTTGCTAACGACACGCATGTATTGATCTGTCTTACATTTCATAGTTGAGCTGCATTTGTTGAGACTTCATACAGAGAAATGCACCAACTCCCTCCCTCCCCCCAAAAAAAAACCTTCTGGTGGTGTGCCGTGGCTTTTTTGCCGCTTCCACACACTTGGGCTGATTGGCAGAGTGATGTCAGCTGAGACAGAGGCACGTCCTGAGGCACAACACATGGAGGACAGGTGATATTTGGAGAGGCTATAAAAAGTGCTCCACAGATGGTGACGGTGACGGTGACGGAGGCTGAGCTAGGCTTGCTTATAGAGCTGGTTGTACAACACTTGCTGGTCTTTTCTTCGCTGAGAGAGGCACAGCAACCACCACCGCTAAGTGCTTGCTATCCTGACTCCACCGAACCGGACTGCTGGTGTATCTGTGAAGTGTTTGCCAGTGGATCGGCCTGCTGTGGCTAACCTGTGAGCTGAACTGCTAATTTCCAGACAACACAGATAGGAGTTGCTACAAAGAACCTTTCTAAACAGGTCCACCACCCCCTGCCTCCATATCCTTTCTTTCCCACTACCTCTGGTGGGTGGTGGGCAAAAAGGGAAGTTAAACCATTTAAGAACCATCATAAAAAGTGAGTTTTGAAAAAATTAAAGTTACAGACCACCTTGGTGCCTTCTGTTTCCTAGCAGACAGCCCTTCTGGGGGCCATTGTGGTGTGCAGGGAAGCTATTATAGTGATTCTGGCCCAGATCATCCCACTTCACTTCCTGGGAATAATCTAAACTGAACAGGAGTATATGTGTGCGCACTTAGGACTTCTGTGAGACAGAATCTGGCATTCTGGTTGAGCATGAAGAAAGAGATTTGAATACTGTGAAGACAGCAGGCAGTGACTGAAAGGGGGAGGGGAAATCAATCTCATCTTCAGTGTGGGATGATATCTCTGACTGTCAACAATGATTTGGATTTAATTACATCAAATATGCAAATGTGTTCTGGAAACTGTAAAATAATACCTAGCCATCAAATGTGAAGAAAGCTTAATTAGATTGGGAAAAGAATGCAGGTTTGACTGTGAGATGGGTCTGGGCAGAAATGCTACCTCTCCGGCTGGGGAGTCACCCTGCCTGGCTGCTTGGCCACTGGCATGTGTTCCTCAGCCTCAGATGGAGAGCTCATGTACCAGTGGCCTTTTCTGAACACTTCTCGGAAGTAGATGACAAGAAGGAACTACTGTGTGACCTGGGAAGCAGCACCAAGGCCTTGGCCTTGTTTCTGCCTTCAGCCCAGAAGACAGGCTTCCTGGGGAGCAGCCATGCACTCCTCAAGTCAGTTGTGACTCATACCTCTCTGGGTGTGAGAGGATCAGACCATATACTAGCTGGAGCTAGAGGAGGGCCCTCCATCACCCGATGATTGACAGAATGAGGCCTGTCCTGCCAGTGGCTGCATCTCAATATCCAATGGTTATCTCCAGTGAGAGGTGTGAGTCTGCAATCGGAGCCTTTCAAAGGCTGCTTTCTCCAGTGACATCTGTCAACTCAAATGAAGTTTCAAATCCTACTCTACAGCTTATCTTCAGGTGTAGGGAAAACATGTTCTCAAACACCCGTGTATCGTACCTCTCATTCTTGACATCCAGAAGAGATGGATGATGTCCAACCCTTACTCACTCCAAGTCTGGTTTTGCTTCTGGAGTTTTCTTTTCTTTGTTAAGTGTTTTGTTGTTGATGCTGTTTGTTTGCAATCCTGGGACAACTCTGATTTGGCCAGATGTTTGAAGACTAAAAGTAGCAGTGGAAGAAAATGTTGAGAGGCTGTTGTCTCGGGTCACACCTGCCAGCCCGGTGGCTTTAGCAAGTCTCTTGAATGTAAAAATGGCTTTGAACAGCACCTGCTTTATGTGATTTTGGTACAATCCAATTGAATAATGTACAGGCAGTTTTTATCTCAGGGTTTTCATGTAAAAAGACTCAATAACCGAGAACCAAAGTTATTTGTTACTTTGGCTATACGTGTGTAAAGGCACTGATATCATGAGATGTTTCCAGGGCCTGAGCCTGGCCTTGAAGGCCTCCCTGTGGCAGGTGGAGGGGCAGGGAGAGGTGAGGTGGTTTTAACTTCTTCCTAAATGACTGTGGGACTCAGAGACTTAGGGATATGGAGAAGAGTATTCCACATGGCAGGGCCACCTCCGTTTCAGAACTGAAGCTGTGGCTGGATCGCAGCACCCTTCCCCCACCCTCATGTGGGATGGATTATGGATCAAAGAGATAAGGTCTCCAAGAAAGTGGCTGGTGTTGAACGAGACCCCTTTCTGTAGCCCCGCGCGGTCCTCTCGCCGGGAAGAAGACACGCGGACACTCTAGGTTCCTTCTGCAGCAACTGTTTTATTGTCTCCATCCATGGTGGAAAAAGGGGTCGAACCCAAAATCCGCACTGCTTATATACACCACAGTGCATGTATCTGCCCACAGCGTGGTGTGTCTGCTCATGATTGGCTGTTCGCTCATTACCCTACGTAACGCCCCGGGATGGGCTGTGACATGGCGTCCTTTCACTCTACACACATGCGCCAATAGTTGTCTACGCACATGCGCAAACAGTTGTCCACTAGGAGTTAACAGCGGAAGTAGGCGCCATCTTGCCATGGTGAATGCCTCTCAAGATTCACGGCTCCCAACACCTTTCCAATTGGGTTAGTTCCCTCATCAGAAAAGACAGCAGAGGACTTGATTGCTCACTCTCTGACCTTTGAAGGCACAGTAAGAAGGTGGCGTCCCAAGAGCCTGACCATGCTGGCACCCTGGGCGGGAACTTCCAGTCTCTAAGTGTAAGGAAGTTTGACAACACTGCTCTTTGTCATCAAATCTGTAGAATTCTACTGCAGCCCAGGGCCGGCTGAGGACAGAGATGGTGGCCAGTGAGACTTTAAAGGAAAAAACTTTCCCAGCACCTCAAGAGCTCTTCATTGTCCTCGTGCAAGGCCAGTACATACTGTCCTAGCTCTCCCAGACTGCATCCTCTGGGCTTCCTCATTATGCTGCCTCCAAGAGTCCTTCAAGACACATTGGAGTGTTCATCCCAAAGGCTTCCAAATCCACGGTGACAAGTGCCCTTCCTGATGCTCACTGTCAACAGACCACACCTCCAGAGGAAGGGGGCAGAGGAATGTGTCTCTGGCAAGGTCCTCCAATTATCTCATGCATACAATGTTTGAAAACCAAGGAAAGGCCTGTCTCCTGGCTCTGCTTTACTCTCGCCTTTCCCTCACACCTACATAGAGCCCACGGGGAGACCGCAGCTCACACTGGAGCTATTCTTAGACTATATCTAGAGTCTGCTCGTCTTCAGCACCTTCACCCCTACTGATAGAGCAGTCCAAGGCAGCACTATCAGCCTTGGTTTGGACTGCTGCAGTATCTTTGTCTTCTTTCACACCCACCACTTGGTCTCAACATGGAGACACTGCTGTCTTGTTACTTCACAACTCTCTGATGGCTTCCCATCTTCTTCAGCCTGAAATCTTCTGCCGTGGTCTACGAGGCCATCTGTGGCCTAGCCTTCTAGAACCTTCCTAAGCCTATTGCACCTTAGTAAGACTGATGGGGACGGGGGCCAGGAGGGGTCATGGAACTCTCCCCACTTAGCAGTAGGTCAGTGAGCTCGCAAGAATCGAGAGTGTGCAGTCTCTCAGAATCCAAGGAAGAGATCAGGACAACCCTGGAACAGGTCCATAGTTTCTCAGATCTGTCATTAGGCTTTAAAAATAACAGGTTGGGTTTGTCCGGATCAATGTCTTAAAATAAACGTCTTTTTAAAAAAAGTCTTTAGCCCAAAGTCAAGCTCCTCACTTCAGAACAGTCAGAGTAAAGTTAATCCAGACAGGACTCCAGTTGGGGGAGGGCTTGCCTCCAAATGAGGCCCCTCTCCCTAGCCCTCAGCAGCACCCTGGAATTTATGAAGACAGATTTTCAGGCCCCGCCTTAGACTTCCTGATTGGAAGCTCAGGCTTGAGGGCTCTATCTGCATTTCAGTGTTCCTCCCTGGCCCGGCTTCCCCAGGGTTCCGGGGTTCAGGATTTCCCAGTCAGAACCATACCATTTTCACCTGCGAATCTTCTCAGGAGGATTTTCATGGGGCTGTCGCAGCTGGTGTCACTGTCCGTCTGTCCTGTACAATGAACATCATAATGCCTGTGTCTCAAGCATGCCTCCAGAACACACAGATCTCCTGGGGACCATGGATGTTAAAGCCAGATGTAGGCTGAAACAGGAAAGCACCATCCAGAGTGAGCACATGTGACGCCATTTGTAAATTACAGACGAGGTTGTGAGGCCACAGAAGAATTGGCAATTCAACCTGTAGGAAAGAATGCACTGTATTTCCTTCTGGAAGGAATCGTTTGTTTGGGAAATTTCTAGGTCTGTCATCACTGTGTTAAGTGGTATAATGGCTGTTAAGCTTCTGCCAAATTGCTTTGCTGAAGTCCACAGTGATCACACTATGCACAGTCTGATGGCTGCCTTGGCTTAGCTTGCAAGCAATTACCCCACCACTTTAATGCTGTCTTACCTGCCCATTCCTGTGCTCTTCTGCGTGGGTACTCATGACGTCAGAAATATTTTAAATATGAACTTAATTACTAAATCAATGTAGTATATATATATACATATATATGTTGAGATATATATATACATATATACATATGTGTGTGTGTATAAATAGCCTCAACAATCCTGATATGGAGTATTGTTAGGAAATGACTGAGAAATAAAAGCAGTTATGTATCAATTGCTTATTATACCATTCTCCGTGAGAGCTAGCTAGTATGAGAAGTCATTGTCAGAGAGGGAGTGGTGGAGAAATGATGCACTGACACAATTTTAACGGATTTGGCTGCTTGTTTGTTTCAACAACTCCTGGGCTCCACCAAGCCTCCATTGAGCCTGCCAAGTGCTTGGGCCACAGGCTGCATCCGTCTTACCTGGCCCTCCTGATGTTGAACATTAGGATCTCTGTCCAAGGCTGCACAGCAACCTGAAAAGGCATCCGCTCACACCTGAAACTCAGACACTGAGGCAGGAGGTTTGCTATGAGCTACATAATGGGTTCTGGGACAGAGTGGGCTACAGAGTGAGACCCTGCCTCAGAGAGAGGGGGAGGGAAGCACCTTCCTGAGTGTTCTAGCTGGGGGGGGGGTCTATAGACCTGAACATCACTGACATTACATTTTATATAAAGAATAACAAGGGAGGCGGATGACAGGCTCTGCCTGCTCCCAGGCTAGTTAGGAAGGCCCCAAACAAGGCTGGTCTTCCAGTAGCTAGGAATTGCTACCCCTCCTGAGCCCAGGCTTGCCCCCTTGCTGGTGGGAACCCCAGCACCCTATCCCTGCTAATCCTGACTCCAACCATAATTTTTCTCCTGTGCAACCCTTGCTGTCTTCCTCTCTTCCTCCCATCTGCAGCTCCTTGAAGGCATAAAAATGTTCAGTTCTGGGGAAGCTGCTGGGTGCTGACCTGCTCAGGCCATCCTCCTCTGGGCTGCTTGACAAAATGAGGGACAGAAATCTCCTGACACTCAGATGTGCTTCGGCCGTAGGGGTTCAGAGGCCCCTATAAATGGTGTGCTGTGCAGGGTGTGACCCACCCCCAGTCCTCATGGCCTTCCATGGGGAGTTCCCACAGGGCCAGTGGCCAGCTAGAGGAGGCCTTCTCGCCTGGCCCCAGCTTTAATATTTTGCTTTAATATTTTTTCTTTCCTTTTGTTGTATTTCTCTCTCTCTCAATCTCTCTCTCTCCCTTCCTCCACCTCCCTCTTCCTCTCCCTCTCCCTCCCTCTCCCTCCCTCTCTCTCTCTCTCTCTCTCTCTCTCTCTCTCTCTCTCTCTCTCTCTCTCTCTCTTTCTCTCTCTCTCTCATATCCTGTCTTTTATGAGGCAGGATTTTCCTATATAGCCCTCACTAGCCTAGGACTCACCAGACAGACCAGATTGGCCTTAAACTCTCAGCAATCCTCCTGTCTCGCCTCCCAAATGCTGAGATCATCAGTCATGTGCTACACTATCGGCCTTTTTAGTTTTCCTCCCAGGAGTGGGATGCTGTGTGGTTTGGGAGTAACCTGTGCTCATAGGTAGATCTGGGATCTGGTCCTGACTCTGTGGATTATTGACTGACTCGAATGTCATACCACCCAGCTCTTGGGTAAAGTGACTGGGCAAGGATTCCAGGGTGATGGCAGTGCCCTTATGGGTTGTGAAGAGCCAAGAGTCCTGTGGGGTAAACAGGTCTACAAGAGGGCTTCCCCTACCTCGCTTACATGTCAGGACAGCAAGCTGTGTGAGTCACTAATGCCCATGATCCTTCACTTCTGTTTTCTCTATATGGTGGTCTCCCTTATCCAAAGTGTTGCTTTCCTACTTCTGTTACCCACTATCAACATCGGTCTTAAAATACTAAAAGAAAGATTCCAGAAGTAAATAGTTCTTACATCATGAATTATGTATCCAAGTCATGTGATAGAATTGCAGGATGACCATAAATTGTCTCCCTGTCCAGTGTATCCACACTGTATGGACCTGACCATTACTCACCTAGCAGCTGTCTATATCAGGTGGCTGTAACAGCGTGGCCATACTGACAATGCTTCAGTAATCAGTGACTCAGGGGTAGCATCGGGGATAAAAAAGGAAGAGATGAATTAATTCTGGTGCTATGTTGTGTTGCTGCAGGGCATACAGGGGGAAAATATAGAATATACAGTACGATATTGGTTTCAGCTTCAGGAATTCTCTGGGGAGGGAGTCTTGAAGCACACCCTCAGGGATAATTGGGGAGGGGAGCTGGTGTGTCTCTGTCTGTCTGTCTGTCTCTCTCTCTCTCTCTCTCTACTCTCTCTCTCTCTTTCTCTCTCTCTCTCTCTTGGGGTGTGTGTGTGTGTGCGTGTGTGTGCGCGTGCGTGCGTGTTCAGGCTCAGCATTAAGAAGCAGGTGCCCCTGTGCCATCCCTTTATGTCCACTAAAGTTTTCCATTGCAAGTCAAGTGTAAGGGTGCAAACATACAATCACAGCACTCAGAGACTGAGGCAGAAGGATTGCACAACTTTAAGGTTTTAAGGTAAGACAAGACTTTTTCTCACTTGCCTCAAAAGACAAAATATATTTTGGGGTATATTTTTGTATACATGTTCACTCTAGAAAACCAGGAAAGACCCACGAAAAAGAAGCCAAGGGTATGGAATTAAACGTCTCTCCTCTCTCAGAATGTCCTCATCCAAATAAATAAACCATGGACTCTTCTCCTTGTCCTATTCCCTCTGTGGATGACAGCTGGAACCACAGCAGTCTTCAGCGAAGGGAACAGATGCGATCCCCACCATCTTATATGATGCTGTATGTTCCTATCCTACTGCTCAGTGTGGCCCAGAGGGCAGCAGCCACCAGACCCAGAATGTCTCTGGCCTCACCCCAGAATCAACATTTCAACAAGACAGTGGATTAGAACACCCATTAGCACTGCTGTGTGTGGACCCTAAAAGGTACTCAGAGTTGAGACGGGCTTGAGCCAGAGTATAAACTGCTGGCTGCTTCCTTCGTTGACCAAGACTGGCTGTAAGAACTGTCAGTTCAAGTAAGCAACATGATTGATGAGGTAGCTGAATACATTCTGGCCCAAGCTCCCTATCTTGCCAGATTCCAGAGATACACAACCTCAGACACCGCCTTTGGTGGGCCAGTGAGATGCACAGTCTCAGACAGGCCCCTTGGTGGCCCGGGCTTTGAGAAGAAAGGTTTAGACTACAGAGCCAGGAGGTTGGAGGGTGATTGAATTTCTCAGGCTGAAAGCTGGGCATCATCCTGCCCAACCAACGGTAACACACATCCACATGCACATACTCTTATGCTTAGACACATACATGGTCATATGCACAGAACACACACACACACACACACACAGAGAGAGAGAGAGAGAGAGAGAGAGAGAGAGAGAGAGAGAGAGGGAGAGGGAGAGGGAGAGGGAGAGGGAGAGGGAGAGAGAGCGAGCATAGCAAGTCCTAGCCAAGAGCTGGTATTGGGGACATCTCTGCCTCCTGCTTCCCTGTCTCTCTACAATAGGCTTTTGTTTACATAGAAAGGATTTCCCACAAGACCCCCATGTTCTTTGCTGTCTCCTCTGTGGAGCAAGGGGCTTGTGGGCCATCTATAGTAAAGATCAGCCTAGTAGAAAAAGCTGATGTATTTGGAAAGAGTCAAAGCGTTTTTTGCCCCACTCACATCCCCAAGTAAAAGGTGTGCTCAGGTCCCAGGTTATAGCTACAGTATTGTCAGGTGTGGAGCAGCAGAGGCAGAGCCAGTGTCAGCTTTCTCTGGCCACAGTTGTCACCTCCCTGAGAATCTCCAGGAAACTCACAGACCTAGGCCCTATGGTTCCTTTTCATGTTGACTCAAGACAGTTGGTTTTAAAACTGATCTCCTACAGCACTATTCTCTGTCAGTTACCTTATGAAGTTACTTCATCTCTGTCTTGTTCCTCATCTGTAGAGTATACCAATAATAATAACCTCTCTGGGACAGAATCCCAAGAGGATCAGTAACTGTGTCTATAAAACACCTCAGACAGACACATCATTCTCCCACCCACTCAGCCAGCCAGCCAGTCATCCGCTCACGAATCCAGTGTGTCTTTACCAAGCACCCTCTGGGTTCCTGTCACTGGGAGACAACGATGAACTAGACACAAAGCAGCCAAAGGATTACAAAACAAACTGGAGCAAGCTGCGACAGGTGTCACCAAGAAAAGGGAAAGGGAGGCTTGGAGGGAAATGCTCAGGTAGGAATTTCTGAGCAGCACTCCCAACAGCACAGGACAGAAGCCCAGGAAGTGACATCTGTGATTCACTCCATGCAGGGACAAAGCTTCTGCTCAGCACAGGTCACCAGAGAGGAGAATCCATATCTGTGCATCTGAATTAAAACAAAAACACCACGCCCCAAATTGTCCAGTCAGTAAATGGGATGGTGGACTGAACAGGCAGCTCTAAAAAGAAGGAACACAGATGGCCAGTAAAGTAGTGGACAAGGTACCCTTAGCCATCAGAGATGCATGGAGACTGGAGCTGGATCCCCAACGCCTTCAGGAGATATCACCATGGTGATGCAGGATCAGAATCCCTGAGCTGGGGAGGGAGATAGGCAGATAGATCCCTGGGGCTCTCTTGCCAGTCACCTTAGCCTATGTGATGAGTCCTAAGTCCCAGTGAGAAACCCTGTTTCAAAAATAAATCAGGAATGATAATGATTGGCTGAAGAACAATACCCAAGGTTGACCTATGACCTCTACATACATGCATATCCACAGACACACATACCTGCACATGACATTATGTACTCTCATACAAACACACATGAACATACACAAAAACAATAAATAAACAAAAATAAAATTACTTTGAGATTCTGTCTCACCCCAGTCAGATTGGTGGTACACATCTTTAGTTCCAGGATTTGGGAGGCAGAGGCAGGCAGATCTCTGTGAGCTCAGGGCCAGCCTGATCTACAAAGAAGTTGCAGGCCATCCAGGGATACATTGTGAGACCCTGTCTCTAAGTAAATAAGTAGGACAACAAATCCTGGTGACGATGTTGGAAAGAGGTGCCTTCCTCAGTGCTGGTGGGGTGTAAACTGAGGCAGCCACTATGTCATTCAGTGCAGAGCTACTTCCATAAACCAAGCCCAGAAGGACCCTAACTCAGAACACTACAGAGATACTTGCACATTCAAGTTTTGAAATGTGCAAGTGAAATGTATGGATAAATGGAAGCATCCTAGATGTCCATGGATGGATGGATGAAGAAAATAGCCATCAGGAAAAAAATGAAACAGTGAAAGTCTTATGTGTAGAGCCTAAGTTTTGAAATGTGCAAGTGAAATGTATGGATAAATGGAAGCATCCTAGATGTCCATGGATGGATGGATGAAGAAAATAGCCATCAGGAAAAAAATGAAACTGAAAGTCTTATGTGTAGAGCCTAAATTTATAATTAAAACGTGTGTGTGTGTGTGTGTGTGTGTGTGTGTGTGTGTCTTTATAAGTCACAGAACTAGACAGAGGGTCTTGAGAATGGAGGAAGAGACTTAAAGGAAATAGGAACTAGAGCTGTAGAATGGCAACCAGAAGGAACTGGGGGAGAGGGAGGGGGACAGAGGGAGGGGAGGGAGCAGGGAGAGGGGAGGGAACAGAGGGAGACTGGAGAAGAGCATGGGAGAGGATGGTGCAGGGAGAGAAACAGTTGAGAACTAAATCTAAGAATGGAAGCCATGTTGGAAGAGTCCATCACTTTGTATGGAAATCTAAAAAATAAGTCATTTTAAAGAGGGTGAAGGGAGCTACCAACCCCAGGGAAACACGGATGGACCATAATGAAACCTGCTAAGTGGAAGAAGCTACTCTAAAAAGACAGCAAGCGCACTGCCTGCCGTTCGGGGAAAGGCAATTAGCAATAGTGAGAGATGAATGGCTTGCTGAGGGCGGTGGAGTGCAGGAGGTACGGGTGGGTGGAGGCCAGGGAGCTAAGGGCAGTGAAACTCTTCTGTGTAGTGTCATAAACGGAGACGCCAAAGCATACAGGACCGCACAAGGCACAGACTGGGATCAAATGTGCAGCTGTACCTTCCATACCAGGTGACCAGTGTGACAAGGGGAGGGTCACACTGTGGTGAGCTGTGTGAGACACGGACCTGTGGAACTTTGAGTTCATTTGTCCATAAACCTGAAACCGCACTAAATTTTCCTGTTTCACTGGATGCCGAAGCAAGCAGAGCCGGGTCTGTTGCAAGGGTCCTAATCCTAACCTTGACATTTTGAGCTCAAATCCCAGAAACAAGTAGGTTCCTGCTCATGAAATACATCCAGGAAGGGCATCTCAGGGGCACGGTGGGGACAAAACACCATGCTTCCTGAACAGAATTGACACTGGTGTGTTTGTCACTCTCCTGTCACTGTGACTGAGATGCACCCGAGGGCTCCTGGTTTCAGAGGGGTCAGTCCATGGTTGTTTACTTCTGTATACTCAAGCAAAGCATCATGGTAGTAGGAGGAGTGTGTGGCAGAAGTCGTCTTTTAGAAGACAGGAAAGAAGTAAAGAAAGAGCAGAGGGACTGAGAACCAGGTATGGTCTTCAAAGGTCTCCCTCCATTGACCAAATGCCTCCAAGCAGGCACCGCCCTCTGAAGTTTCCAGAACCATTGGCTGGAGACCATGCACTCAGGATAAGCACCTGTGGTGTGTAGGCAGAGAGGGGATTCACATTACAACAAAGAGAAGGGGGTTGGTTTTACCTCCCTCTGTAAGTCTTACAAGTAACAAAATGCAGGAACCTTAAGATACAGTTGGCTGTGTATACCTACATCAGAATGGAGCACTCTGTTGTTGATAATTTAGCCGATATGATTCCTCTAATGGTGAAAGTTTGAGAGCAGGATTTTCATGGGAACGCATTTCATCGTGGTGCCCGGGAATAAGATTTGGAACAAGGTTTAAATCCAAGCACCACCATTTCTACTCAGACCTCCCCACTGCTCTGAGACTGTGGGTCCCTATCTCTGAGAGAGAAAACCTACTTCCTGGGGCCATTTAAGAGCAGGTGCCGGAGCATGGAAGGCCCTCTGTGTACTGGCCTCGTGTGGTGTTTCCGTTTCCGGGATGGAGGTATGGTGAAAAGACAGGCCTGACTGTTGCTAGTAGTTGTGCTTTGGGGTTGAACGTCCTTGGGGTGCCATGAGCTCTCTGACAGCATCTCTTTGTCCACAGGGATGTGTCTGCAGGCATTTGTTGAAGCTTTCTTTTTCCTGGCCCAGAGGAAGTTCAAGCTGCAACCTCTCCATGAGCAGGTGGCGTCCTTGATTGACCTGTGTGAATACCACCTGTCCCTGCTGGATGAAAAACGCTTGTTGTGCCGTGGGGGCCGGCCCCACCAAAGAAATCCCCCCCAGATGAACCGCACTGCCCATTCAGCTGCAGGCAGCTCTGCACCCCGAGTAATTGGGGCTAGCAAGCTCTCTCACTCCTGACACGCTCTGTCCTGAAGGCCACTCTGTCCTGGAAGAAGGCGTGCCAATGGGGGCTGGGTGCCCTGGGCTCTCCCCACAGGTTGGGAGCCACTAGGGTTCCAGCTGCAATCACCTGTATGCCCTCTCTGTGTTCTGTAGGGCTTTTGCCTAACACGGCACCAATCCTTGCCCGCTCCCCTCCCAGCACCTCACGGTGACCCACCCTATTTGGGAATCATCAGTGGACATATGACATCCAAAATGTGACAGATGGCACCTACTATTCTGGGCTCCTGGGAAGCACCAACTGGGGCAGTTTCTGCTGTGCTAGGGACAGCAGGGGAATGGAGGGGGAGGGGAAGGGAAAGGACAGACCTTCCTAAGGCAGAGAGCTGTGGATGTGGAGAACAGTCACACTGGGGTCTGCTGGGGTCCTGAGAGCCTGCTGGTCAGAGATTAGCATCATTGCATGTCTTTCCTTCTGCCCATTCCCTGAAACGAAGTTGAAATACGAAGAAGGTGGACACCTCCGATCATGTGCTGCACGGGTGTCCTTTATAGACTGACCTCACTTTTTTGTTAACTTGCCTGTTGCCTCAATGTTTGATTTACTACTAATCAAGAAATAATTAAGAAATAACACAGAAAGGTTCTTCAGTCTCCCTGTCCAGGTTCCAGGAGACCCCTGCAAAGGTGGGGGACTGACCCAATGGCCAAGAGCCACTGTGTACCCAGCACTGTGCTGTCAGCCCTGAGTGAGGGGAGGGGCTTCAGAGGGGAAGAGTGTAAGGCCCCCATGAAAGCCAGGACAAGCCAAGCAGGGGTGTGTGTAGAGCATGTGGCAGCCTAGACCAGAACAACCAGTGTTCTCAACTGTCTACTCCGAGGGGCAGAGGTGAAAGGCCTTGGTTCCTGCTCCTTGGGACCCAAGTGGGTTTCACAGAAGTTCCAAATGAGAAGTGTGGGGGGACATTCTTTAACCAGCCTCGAGCTGTACAGCTGTAGAAAGCTATTAAATAAAGCTTTGACTTGACACTGTTTCTCAAAATTAGTCTTTAGAAAGTGCTCACCAGCATGGAGCAGAGTCTGGGGGAGGGGCAGAGGGGATATAAAAATGCCAGCACTCACGGCCTCTGCACCATGCCTGTCATCTGGAGGTAGGCCACTCTGTTGGTTGCACCTGTCATCTGGAGGTAGGCCACTCTGTTGGTTGCTCCGTTTCTGTCCTGAGGGCAGACCCCTGGGTGAGTTGCACATGGCCTTGGTGGGCTCCATCCTCTGAGGATGGGACTTCATCATCCATGGTGGTTACAGAAGCCTGTCGCTGACAAGTTGGCCCCTGCCCCAGGACTGTTGGATAGATTTTCAGGGCTGCTGTACTTTGAGAGGGAATACCAGGAGACTTCTGCCCCCACTTCCACCAGATACCCCACTGTGCTTGCTTGCTTTAGGGACTAACCCCTTTGGAAGTTGTGAGAGTGAAGTGAGAGCCATGCAGATGGCTCCTAGCAGGGAAGGACCTGAGCCAGAGAGCCCAGGCAGATCCAGGGGGACCTCTGTGAGTGCTGCATGCTCTTGTGACTGCCTGTGGCCTAGGACCCTTCTTCACAAGGACCCTGGAGATCCATCCCCGGCCTACAGGCAAGGCTCCTTTTCATCCGCCTGAGGCTGGAGCTGTGACCCACCCCCCCCTTGCCAGAAGGGAGCCTACAAGGACACAGCATTAAGTTTAAAAGCTGGTCCTACAAGATGCCCACCCCCATCCCTCATCCCAGTACAGCAGGGTCTCCTGTAGCTCTGTGCTTCCACTCCCCAAAGGCGTTGAGGGAAGGGGTTAGCTCTTAGGAACCATATGTCTTCTCCCTTAGCTCAGACCTAAGCAAGTCTCTCTCAAATATGCACCCAGACCCCTCTGTCCCTTCCTCCCTAACATCCTAGAGGGAGCAAGAACACCAGATAGAGCCTTCAAATCCTGCTGAAACTGCTGCCCCCTCCCAGGCAAGGGCCTTTGATCAAGCCCCGCCCCTCGCTTTCTTCCCTATGAGGACCCCACAATCCTGGTTTTGACACTCTGGCTCCCTAGGACCCTTAGAATCTGTTGTCAAGAAAACACTAAGTCAGAGACTCTGGCCCCCTGCTCCAGACTCCTGACCAAACCCTTGCTGCTTGCCACCTCTACCTGGTCCAATCAGAGCCCTCTGGCCAACAGAAAACAACTTTCAAGATTCCGTTCAAGCATACTGCTACAGCCCTCCCCACCCCCATTCCCTTCACCCTCTCAGAATAAGCAGCTTCTTCCATATACATCCAGGAACCCAGAAAGCCCCCTTCTTTGTCGAACTCACCTGTGGGAACCCAACTGTGACTTCTTTTCAGACTCAGGCATGTGCTGTTGGATCCAGGTCAGCCGCTAAGACACAGAACATCAGTCCAGCAGTTGCTTGTTAATAGTGATAGGAGACATTCGCTTCTGCATGTGCTGTGAATGCCCTTAAGAATCATGACTTTTGAAGTTTCACTGAGCTAACTGGCTGAAAATCCCTGGACTCTCAATTGGCTGATCCCTTCTCCAAGCATAGTGGCTGTCCCATGAACCCATGAATAGGCAATGACTTTGCTGGCCCTTGAGCCGTTCCACACATGTGCTCTCCAGGTCAGGTCCTAGGCTGTGTGTGTGTGTGTGTGTGTGTGTGTGTGTGTGTGTGTGCGCGCCCCTCTCCTTCAGCTGTGGACTCTAAGAACTGATGGGCTGATGGCCTTGGCCCTGTTCCTCATGGGCATCCACTCTGTCTCCCGCTCTTATATCACACTGTTAGAGAAGGCAGTCTGCTGTGAATGTAGGTAGTTAGGGAGTAGGGCTGGACAGGCATTTGAAAACTATTCCATGTCTTTCTAGATTATTCTAAAAACTCCCTTTCTTGTGTGAATGAACGTGTTCTCAGTGTTCCACAGTTCAAGGGGTTCTTTTAAATTTGTTTTCTTGTCTGATCCTCCCAGCTACCCAGTGAAAGACAAGGACTGTCACCAGTTTTTCTGACACCCATCCAAAGCCCAGTTAGACACACGTGGCAGCCCATGCTACCAGGAAGCTGATCCTTCCATCAGAGTATTCCTGGGAATTCTAGGTGTATGGGCCCTCTGACTTCTTCCTCTATTACACAGACTGTAAGAGCTCCAGGTCCTCAACCACCTAACTGGGCAATCCCCTCTCTCCATGTCTTGGGGAGATTAGGCAAGACAACAAAAAACACGGGAAATGCAGAAGTATTTATACAAACCATGTGCTGGCGGGATGTTTTCTTGCCTTCACACGTGCTTCTGGGTTCTAGCGCCTGTAACAGGACAGAAGCAAATGCTATCTTGAATTATGTCAATCAAGATAAATGAAGCCAGAGTGACTGGTTCCCTCCCTCCCAGCTGCCTTTCGTCAACACAAACTTGAAGCCATCCATTGCCGCTCCTCAGATGTCTGGAGTTGGCCTTCTGATTGGCAGAGGTAGTGCTCCAACATGGCTCAAACTGCCCCACTTCATTCCTTAGTTAATGCCCTTTAGTCCTCAGCTCTGTGAGTGAGAACTGGGGTTAGCACTGGGTGCCTACTCTTGAAGCTCAGGACTCATGAGCTCTCATCTGGGAGCTGTGTTCCCAGCATTGGAGAACTGCTGGTGTTCAAAGAGGGAAATTCACCAGTGAGCAATACAGCCCAAAACCTACCTAGCCTCTCTTGATAGTGTTGCCACTCTCCCATTTCATTTGATGAAATTTTCCCACACACTTTCTCACAAAATAAGGCAATATGTGTTCCTTATTCTCAGAGACAAAGAAACTCAGCAGAATGGACAGCTATCCAGTTGCCTATTCTTATGACCAAAAGTCTTGCTTTGCTTTAACTGGAAAAAACATGCTGCCTCTGTTTATACTTACACACACACACACACACACACACACACACACACACACACCTGTGTGCACATAATCATGCATACATAGTCACACATGTGCTCACATGCACATACACATGTGAGAGCACACACAGGCACATGCACATAGTGCATACTTTCACACATGTATGAGCACACACATGCACACACAAATGTATGAGCACACAAAACACACACACACACACACACTGAGCGCCATTTTCCTCATTGCTGGAAGCTCTTTGCTTCTGAGTCTGATCTGGAAAACAGAGAAGCAGGCCCTTTGCACCCTGTACAGCAAAACCTGCTCACCAAGAGGCTTCTGGGAAACGTTCCTCCCCACAAGAGGGGAAGCATTCGCACTGAACCTGACCAGGGCTGTGGTCCCGGATGCCACGCTTCTCTCAGGCCTCACTTGGGCTAATTGAGGTATTTTCCCTATTTCACACCAGAATGGAGAAGCCGGCAGAGGCCCTATCTCTTCTAGAAGTCTGATTAAGAGTCTGAATTTGCTTGGCCTGTCACCCTGTTGGGTAAATGGCCCGATGGGTGACTTTCTCTCCCTGACACTCGTCCCTCTCCTGTGCAGCAGAGATCACGTCAAAATGGTCACAAAGAGCCTGGCATGAGACTTGGCACCTGGGAACTGTCTTCACAGATGTCTGTTGAGAAAAGGTATGGTCTCCATATGCTGGGAGCAATGGCTGCCAGGAAACTCAGCTGGCAGGCCGTGAGCCCAGGCAGGAGAGGCTCCTGGAAGTCTGTGGAGACCTCAAGCCCACCTCCCTCTGCCACTCCCACCTCTTAAAAGCCTTTCAAAATTCTTTATTAAATTTTCATGTTGCATGAAGTCAAGGCTCAGTTACAGCCTCAGTTGTCTTGGTAACTTCACAAAATGCAGTAATAAAATGAGGTTGAGTGTTACTAACCAAGGCTCATTGTATAAACAGCTATGGAGTATTGACAGTTTCTTTTATGTGGTAATTTTCAATAGCAAACCTGCTGGGGAGGAGCAATGTTTTGTTTTGTTTTGTTTTTCATTTTGGGTCAATTGGTTAGAAAAAGGCACCTTTAATTTTTTTTCTCCCCTTATGGTTGATGTTTGCTTGAGAGCTATTGACTCTAGGGACCCATGAAATCCTGAGGGGAGCCAGAGGGAGAATTTGGGAAATCCTCCAAACCTGCTTGAGGGACAGTCTCTCTTAGGGGAGATGGCCCTGTTAAACGTTGGCCACCTTTCAGAGACTCTAGGAGGGATGCCCATCCCGAGAGGTTTGCTCTCTGTGCCCCTTCTGTGTAAGTCACCTTATGTAGCTCCTCCCCAGAGCCTGAAGTGCTGAGGAAGCACTAAGAAGGCCACCATGAGCCTTGCTGGCCAGCTTACCTGGTGGCCACGGACTCCAGAGAACACAGCTCCCCCACCCCCTCCCGCAGCCTAGTCCCAGCGCCTCCTCCCCACCCCCACCCCCCACCCCGGGTGCAGCATATGTTCACTCTGAATATTTCCCAGACTGTGGCCCACCCGGTGGGAAGTGGGAAGCAGATGGCCTGGAGTTAAAAATAAAGTGAGACCCCCAGCTCCCTGGAAATCTCCACCCCCGGCCCAGTGGCTTCAGAGAAGCATTCGGGTTGTTTACACAGCCCTCCTGCCACTTAAGGAAAGAAAGCCTCTTAGGCAGGTGGTGCCCACTGACAGCTCCCAGGTCCTTTGGTCGCTATTTCACATAACATTCAGATCCTACACATGCCTTGTCCTCAAACACTGTGGCAGCCTTCTTGGCCCAGACATTTGTGTCACAGGTCTTTGCACTTTGGGGATAAGAGAGCTGTCACTCCACTGTTGTCTAGAGAGACCCAGGTTTGCCTACCAGAAGTCCCTCAGCCTAGTGGAGAAGGCAAGACACAGGCAGGCATGGTTTCCTGGGTCTTCTGCACCAGGGTACAGCTTTGAGGCTTGGAATTGAGACTCTCTTCACCCAGCTGCCTTCCCCCAAAGCTCCGGGCATTTGATGAGAATCCCTGGGGATTGTCCCCACATTTGTCTTTAATCCTAACAGCTCCAACATCACCCCCCCACCATGTAAAGGGTCCACTGTAAAAAAACAAAAAACAAAAAACACAAGTAACAAACGAGTGAGACCAAAGGGGGGTCTTCTCATTCTGCTTTGCAAGGTGGGGGTGTGAAGAAGCTCTCAGCCCTTCACTTTAGCAAATATCCCCCACAGAGGCAGCCCAGGAAACTCCAGGGTGCCACTTTCAAAACTGGACTCTGGCACCCGTGCTTTGCTTCTGCAGACACACCAACACAAAAGCCTCCGATGTTTTCTTCACCTTTGCAACTTTTACCTGTGAGGTAACCTCTAGGCTTTTACAGAGCTGGGGTCCCTGGAGAAGTACCCATCTAAGTTCACTGCCAGCCTCTGGAATCCAGCCATGACCTACCTCTAGCTCCACTACTGTGAATCCCGGAGCACCAGCCTCCTGCTGGCTAGGGTGTACTGTTATCAAACTGGTCCATGCCAGATCCCAGGGAAGAAGCTCGGTCCCAGATGGGATGGGTGGCTGAATCCATTTAGCTCACCGTAGCAAAATACCATAAGCTGAACAACAGGAATTTTATTTCTTCCTGTTCTAGGAATCCAAGCTCAGGATGCCAGCATAGCCAAGCTCTCATGTGGGCCCTCGAGGCTGTAGCC
Source organism: Mastomys coucha (assembly GCF_008632895.1). Classification (NCBI taxonomy): domain Eukaryota; kingdom Metazoa; phylum Chordata; class Mammalia; order Rodentia; family Muridae; genus Mastomys; species Mastomys coucha. Next base: position 23,723,342 of record NW_022196897.1, on the reverse strand, counting down.
TGTGCTCTTCCTTCTCATTGAATTTTTTCTTATCTGTCAGGACGAGCATGGGAGAGCAGTCTGGGGTCCTTTCAGAAGCGCTCCAGTCTTGTCCCTGATCTAATCACTTCCCAAATGCCCCCCCCCCCCCAGCTCATATGGTCACAGCTGGAGTGAAGAATTCATCAGCTGAATTTCAGAGGGATGGGATAGCAATATATTCAGTCCATGGAAACAGGTTTCCCTCTCCCCAGGTAGAGCAGTTTTGGGGTCTCTTGAAGCCTCCGGCTGTGTCTGCCACCCTAATTACCTTGAAGGCAGTAAGGATCTGTTGCCTGAGCTGCTCCTCACACAGCACCCATGGACCTGCCCTAAGCCATTTCCAGACTCAGAAGCGTCTAGCCTCAATGGGACACAGAGTCTGTCCATGGTCGTGTTGGGACAAAGCAGGCCCCAGATTGACAGGTCAGAAATAGCCACTTACTTGAAGCTTGAAAAGCCCTGTCAATCTTGCATTCTGTACAGCTCTATGTTCATATTTTAGCCAGGTTAGGTAGAACAGAATTAAGCAAGATTGCAGGTGTCAGCAGCTTTCCCAGGAGGCTCATCTCATGCTCATGTACGTATTCGCACCTAGTAGGCCAGGCGGTAGTCCAGGATGACTCTAGCTGCTTCCAACCTGGGCTCTTCTTCCCTCTCCAGAGATGTCTCCAGCTATGTTGGAGAAGACAAGGCAGGAAGCTGACTGGGATGTTGTTCAGGCCAAAGCCAGCTCTATCGCTGCCCACTCGCCTTGGCCATCACCTTGTCACATGGCCCTGATCCCGTGACTGGTATGATGGGAAATGCCCTCGCCTGTATTTGATGGGATGTGATGTGATGTATTTGATGTGATTGAGAGTGATGTGAGATCACAATCACTTTCTACAAACTCATTTAGTCTACTGGTGCACATCAACATATGAACCACACCTGCACAGAACCTCTGCCATGCCTCACCCCACTGCAACGTGGTTCTGTGCTCTTACAGTGCCGGATGTGGCATACACCCATCCACACCAGCATAGGACACACCTGTCACAGCCGGACAGTCGTCCCTGAAATCTGAAGCTGATTGATTCTAAGATCCCAGAAGATACCAAACTCTGAGGATGTTCGAGTCGATTAAGGTGGGGATTGACGGGACGTAACTCATCTTTCCATATACTCTAAATCCCCTCTAGACTTAGAGTCTTTAATTCAGTGAAAGTGCTGGAGAAAGAGTAGTTAACTATTATATGGGGAATAACGACGAGGAGAGACTCATCCCTACTCACTACGCTCAGTCGGGGTATATGCTTGAGTCTTTGTCACTTGAACCTTCGTGGGAGTGAAGGACTGGATGTACTCACAACTTCATCCCAGTGTACATTTGGGGAAAATGAGGTACAAAGCTGAGATGAAGTAACTTGCCCACGGTAGCCCTGTGCTAATGCCAAAGCTGGTCTCAGATCTGGACCTCCAGAGCCCACATAACCAACTCAATAGACTAAGAAATTTGCTGCCAAACCAGATGGCCTGTCCTCTGACCTCCACATGTGCACCATGCCACCACTCCCCACCCACACATATGAATGAATGAATGAATGAACAACTGAATGAATGGGTTGTTTTAAGTGGTGAGTCAGAAAAGCGTGAGGGTCTGGCAAAGTCCCTCCATAGCAGCATGTCAGAGTCTCCAAAAAGCTTTCACCTCACTGAAGCCATCTCAGGAACACCACAGTCCCTGAAGCCTGCAGGTCTCCCAACTGCTGTCCCCATGTGTCACTCTGTCCACTTCTTTCTGTGTTCACACTCGGCCTGGGAAGTGTCCCCTTATCTGAGGACAAAGGTTTTGTTAAGAGAAGCCTTAGGGCCTGCAGAATATTCAGTGGGTGGGGCACTTGCAGCTTGTTAAAACTCAGTGTTTATACGTTCTCACCACTGAGGAACGGCAGGGCAAGAACCGAGGGACAGGAGCTGATGCAGAAGCCATGGAGGGGGACAGGAGCTGATGCAGAAGCCATGGAGGGGGACAGGCTGCTCACTGGCTTGCTCTCCACCTTGGCTTGCTCAGCCTGCTTTCTTATACAGCCCAGGACCACCAGCCCATGGGTGACCCCATCCACAATGAGTTGGGCCTTTTCCCCATCTGTCATTAATCAAAATGCTCCATGGGTCAGTCTGATGAAGATATTTTCTCAGTTGAGTTTTCTCTTCCCATATCTAGCTGTGTCAAGTTGACAAAAAGACAGCATAATACATAGAGCTAAACCAAAGTACCGTTTAAAGGCAAATAGTGACAAGGAGTGTCCCCATCCCCCCTCGCTATTGTTTACAGGTTTCTAAGTCTTTTTAGGCAACCCATGTACATTCAAGAACCCTTAGGGGTGTGTGTGTGTGTGTGTGTGTGTGTGTGTGTGTGTGTGTGTGTGTATGAATGCAGGGTGTATATGTGTGCAGGGTGTGTATACAGGGTATGTATGTACATGCAGGGTGCATGTGTGCACATATATGTATGTATCTTTACATGTGCCTCTGTGTGTATGTATGTGTAGTATGTATGGTGTTTGTGTGTGTGCTTGTTCTTCTGTTTTGTACATGCCAACTTGCACTCTGCCTTTTTAATCCAACACTGCTTTTTGATACATACATAACACTGTATCATAATACACACATGGAAGTAGGTCTTAGCTTTTTAGCGATGTTATAGAATCCATTACATGATATATTGTAATTACATATTATATGGATCCTTTCTTCATTGGTCCTTAATCAATATATTTTCAACTTGCCAGGTCTGTTGCTAAGTGTCACAGGAGGGACAGTTGTCACAAACACCCTCACTTTATGTACAAGGATCATGTGTCCTGCAAGGAGAATTACCAGGTAGAATGGTACACGCATTTTAAAATTGCACCAATGTGGTTCAGTTGATCTTCAAAGGGGTTAGGCACTTTTTCAGCCCCATTAAACCTGTGTGAAAGTGCCAGGCTGGCACGTACTGTCAGGATGCAACTGTTAGCCCATTGGTGGGTAGGAAACACAGCACCATCTCATTACAGATTTAATTTTCACTTCGAGACTCTTCTGTGTGTCGAGAGCCATCAGTGATTCCTGTTCTGTCAGCTGCCCACCCCCTCAGCTTGCTGGTCCACCACGCTTGCTCTTGATTTGTAACACTATTTGCAGATGAAAAGAAGTGGCTTTTGCTCATAGCTCTGCAAAATCCCTCCTCTACATGAGCTATCTTCTCCAAGCCAGATGACTCTAACTGCCTCAGTCTTTCCTCCCCAGTGCCTGCCTATACTGCTGAGCCTGGGAAGATGTAAAGTGGCTTCAGTGGGGCCAAGCTTCCTCCAGTCTTTGAGCTATGCGGCCATCATCACATGCAGTCCCTAAGACTAATTCCCACAGGCATCAATGATGTCTAGGAAAGAACTTAAGCCTTGCTGAACGCTCATAACCCCTACCCTACCCCACACTTTCTGCCATTCCATGAACCCCTTTGCTGTTCATCCCTCCAGTGCCAGCTCCAAAGGCTTCCCTCAGCTCCTAATCCCCTTCGCTGCTATGGTTCTGGGGAACTTGCAATGCCCTCAAGTTAAAAATCACCAGATGTGTAAGGCTGACCCTGTCCCCTGGGCAGATCCCTCCTGCCCTGTGGCTTCTGAAGCCCCCATGTAACCCTGTCACCCACTCAGGGTGATTCTCTTTGTTGTCTACCCCCCAGGGCAGGTCTGTACCCCTTCAACACCCCACTGCATTCCCTGCAAGAAGACATTGTAGGAAGTGTAATGGGGAGAGAGGGAGAGAGGGAAGGAAGGGAAGCGGGCAAGTGGGGAGGGACATAAGTAACTTCCAGCTACAGTGGACCCAGGGGCAAAGGCAAGGGCACAGAATCAAATTTGCCCATCTGTGCAAAGGGCTATGCTTTCCTGTAAACACCCATCTACACTTTGCAAAATGCGAATTCTAAGAAATGTTGGAGACAAGTCCTCCCCAGGTCATCCTGGTCTGCCTTGCTCCCAGGTCATCCTGGTCTGCCTTGCTAGGCTGCCTAGAGGCCTTTGATCCAGAGAGGCCTCTCCATCACTGCTGAACCCCTACTAGAGTGAGAGGCAAGTGGATATAACCGCCTCCAGTGTTTGGGCCGCCCAGGAGGTCGGGAGGATGCAGGCCCCAGACCATTCTTTCACAGCGATGGCTTCCAGCCCTAGACCCTTCTCACAGCGAAAATGTATCTATGGGTCCCTGGGCACCTGCAGACTCTTGCTGTCCCATCCAGCTCTTGGCTGTTCTTCCCCCAGTAGCTTGGTGGGTGCGGGGGTCTCCCCACTTCACTATGCTCCATGGCCTTGCCTCACTCTGAGAAGCAAGATCAAGTCTCTACGTGCCCTGCACTGGTTCCCTCAGCCTCACCCCTCACTGGGCTGGGCCTCTGCTCAGGCTTCTGCTAGCAGCTCTTCACAGGTCTGCACTCCTAAGCCAGTTCTCCGGCCTGCTACGCTTTGCTCTGCCTACGGGCTACGGGCTCCTTCCTTCTCACTGAGTGAGAATCGCTCAGAGCACAGCCATTCTGTGTGCCAGGTGGGCACAGCCAGAAGAGCCCCGCATAGCCGAGACTGAAGGCCTAGGGACACTCTTGCTGAAGGTCAGGCAGGAAGCCCAGGCTTCCCAGATGTTAGAGAAGGTTACCCCCTCAGCATTGCATCTTCAAGATCATCAAGGTGTGGTTTTGAAGATAAGCTTACAGTTTGGGTTCAACAAAAGTGAGCACAGGGAGTGGGTGAGTACAGGGACCACGTGGGCCATCCCTCAGGAGAAAAAAATGGGTTTTCAGGCCTTGTCGTACTTTTGTGGGTCTGGTTGTTGTCTTTTCTGCTGTTACTGTGGACTGAACCTAGGTCCTCAATTAAGCATGCTAGCACAGACCTAGTCCTACTCTGTGATTTTTTTAGAAACCAAAAGGACGCAGTTATCAAGGCAGTTGCTGGCTCGCTTATGAACTGAAGCTCCGTGCGCACCATTGGTCTGTCCTGTTGGCAGCTGCCTGCAGCAGCCATCTTATCTCCTCAGGCGCAGGTGGATGTGAGCTCCAGGTGACTGGGATGAGCGGCAGAGTGAATGGACTCAACAGCTTGGACACTTATGCTCAGAACAAAGAGGAAGGTGGTAGATCATATAGGGCAGTGACAACCCCGAAGCAGGCAGGGCCAGGAGCAAGACTTCTGCCCAGGCCCTAAGGCCACGGGAAATCCTCATCTACACCCACTTGATTCACAAATAACCTGTTTTCCTTTCCCCTCACCCCCTCCACACACACTGCCTCGATATATTTATCCACACCAGTTTTTGGCCCTGCCTGGCATCTTTGGGAAGCCTGGGTCACGTGACATCCAGCAGCAGCCCATTAGTCAACAGGCTGAAGCATATCATATTGAATTCTATGGCCCTCGGAGCCCACGAGCCCCCATGCTGCTTTGAAATCTGCACTGATTTATTGGAAGGCAATTGCACAGCTGATTTCCTGTAATGGATGCGTGGCCCCTCCTCTCGTTGGGAACGCTCTTTCAAACCTCCTAAAGCTCTTTCAAGCTGAACCTAGTCCCTACTGTAACTCCGAAGGAAAAGGGGGGATAAGGAGATCAAAGGGGCACCCCAGTCTGCCTGTCCCAGTCCTTGAGTCCTTTTGCTCTCTGTCCTCACTACACAGACAATGCTATAGCAGAATCTATAGCTGCGCCAGCCGAAGACTCAGCCGCTGAAGCCCACATTATGTTAAACTGGCCCTGCTCATTCTGTGAGCCTCATGTCTGAGCTCAGCTCATAACACACATCACATTTCTGCACACTGAAAAAGGACACACACCCACACTGATGCACACATCCATGGATACACATGGCAGGACAAGCTGTAGGCTGGCTACACAGCCCCACTCTGAAATGCTACACATCCGTCACAGTTAGTACTGTTGCCCTTCCATGTTCAGATGCCTAAGTCCAAGGCTGTTCAAGTCCTGTATGTAAAATGGTGCAGTACCCGTGTAGACTGTGTACACAGTACCTCCTTCATGCTTCAAGGCCCCATTACACTACTTACAGTGCCTAGCACAATGGAAAGAATTGTCACATAAATTGTCTAAGGAATAAAAACAATAAATATATGTGCACAATACAGACATAGTTGCCCCAAACATGTTTGATATTTGATAGTTAAATCAATGAATGTAGAGCCAGAGGATCTAGAATACCAACTTGAGTTCTGATAGCCAGTACTCAAACATTCCCATGTTCTGTGTATATGTTCTCTTGTTCCTTCTTTCTCTCTCTCCTTTTCTCTCTCTCTCTATCACACACACACACATATACACATACACACACAGACAAATAATAAAAATAAATCTTGAAAAAATGGCCCTTCCTTTGTTGAACTCCCTATGAACCATGCATCACGTTAGGTGCTCAATATATAAAGCTAAATAAACATAGAAATTAAGTAAGCAGAGGCTGACAACCTGACATGCTGCTGCTGCTGCTGTCCAGGGAGTCCCCAACCCTATGTGCGTGTCAACATTTAACAGCTCATTTTTTTCACTTCTTAGGTTGGTCTTCTTTCTGTTTCTACTACTCAAATAGGAACAGCCACAAACAAAAGCAACGTAGTTGTTATTGTCATTTGCTTTTCTAGACATGTCATGCTTTTATTAGTGTGCATGAGCAGCTGTCTGTTTACTTTGAGACAAGGTCTCCTATAGCCCAGGCTGTCTTCCAACTCTCTACATAGCTGGGGATGACCCTGAACGTCTTGATTCTTCTGCTTCTACTTCCCAAGTACTGGAATTACAGGTGTGAGCCACCCCACTAGGCATATACTCTTTTCCCGACTACTTCTTGCCTGCTTTTCTGCTCGGATAATTAATGGCCTAATTTTTCAACTCTTTAGGCAGAGTTTGATGATCACTTTGCACAACTATTTCCAACATCAACAGAGGTGAGAGGCAGCTCCAGGTGACTGATGGTTTTAAGCAGCATAGTGCAATACTGACAGATGACCTTCGAGATCCACGAAGAGGCTTCTACATTCCCTGCAGATGCTGCCACGCAAGCACGGTGGACGCAAAGCAAAACTCACTATTGCCCTGTAGACACCAAGGATCAAGTGGGAACCTTCCTAAGATGTTTCATCTCCTCTCTCTCTCTCTCTCTCTCTCTCTCTCTCTCTCTCTCTCTCTCTCTCTCTCTCTCTCGTTCTCCGTGTGTGTGTGAAAATTCAGATACAACTATAGACAGAAAAGCTATTTCCCAAGGTTGCCAGAACGGAGCAGGGATGGAGCAAGGGAGGGAACCTGGATGTCATGTCAGATCAGATAGTGAAGACACACTCAGAAACAACGCTGGGGTATGTCAGTAGGCTAGGACACTGCTTGAAGGGCCTCCCAGGGACCACACCTAGGACTGCTGGGTAACCCTGTCACAACAAAACTGAAGAATGAGTTCTAATCCGCCAAGCAATAGGAAAGCATCAGTTCCATGGGGTGGTGGAGAGGATCTTTTTTTTTTTTTTTTTTTT